>NC_134486.1:44698096-45051846 GCF_040206685.1 Ascaphus truei | reverse complement strand
TCACCCATCTTCTGTATGGCTCTGACCAATACTGCCAGCAGTCCAATGGTTAAGGTCAAAACAACGTTCCCTGTATTCACCATTGCTGTTGGCAATAAACTACTTTATTTAACAAAAATAACAGAAGAATAAGTGAAATATCTGCTGAATACAGAGTCTCTCGGGGGATTAAGACGGGGACAGACAAAAATGAAAGAAAGAATATCATAACAAACAGAGGTATTGATGCGGTTTGACAACTAGGCTAAGTGTGTACATGGTTATTTAGGGAGATTTTATGAACAGGAAACACACCGAAAAGAAATCACCAACTATAATGGCAGCAGTGTTCCCTTACACAGCCCCTGCAAGCTCTGAACCCAAACCTACCACATACCATATAGATTTGTGTCAAAAGGAATGCTACTGGGATTGTGACCTCATGTACAGGTACACAACAAAAAGACAAAAAGACCCAGTGCTACAACCAATATGACAACTGATATAGTCAAATACTTATCCTTACTTATGAGAAGAAAGACAGATAAGTATTTTTTATTATTTATATAATTTGTCTTATTGGATGTAGCACTGGGGCTTTGTTGTTGTTGTTCCCTTACTTAGTATTTTTTTTTACAATAATCTTTTATAAGTGCTGACAATGTATGCAGTGCCGTTCATAGCATTTTGCAAGCACAATCCCAGTCTCAACGAGCATACAATACAGTGTCCGAGTGTTTGGTGTCTAAGGCTCAAGGAGAGAAACGATGTGTCCATCAGCAGGGAAATATCCCATGCTTACCATGTTGCGAGGTTCCGTCTGAGGAATGGGGTTAGTGGTTAGTATCTATGTGGTCCATGTGCTCTGAATTGTTAGGAGGGAGTGTTATGAACGATGAGGTCTGCTGTTGCAGTCTATATTTTAGAAGTGCCACTATGCAGGGGCTGGTCATCATTACCATGGTATTGTTGGTAAAAGGATCTGTGTAGTTGACCTTCTGAGTGACGCATGTATTTTCTCCTGGCTGACCAGGGCTTGTCAAAGGTGGGATGTGGTCGTAATAGTGATGCTCACAGCTCAGCAGCTGAGCTTTTCCTGGGTAGAGGGCGATACCTGTGAAACAAAGAGGGAAATACATATTTGTTTGTGTATAAACAAGAATCCTCAGGTACTGGCTATTCCTGAGCAGGAGCCAATAACCATAAACCAAAGGGCCTACTATTTAGCGAGAGCTAAACATTCACTTCCATGTTGGACCAGTTGAACTAGTGACAGGGATGTCTTCACAGGTATGTCCCTGATCTGCAAGTCCTGTTTTAAAAGAATTACGCAGCGGCCTTTAGTAATGATATTTTGGTGTGTGAATATCAAAAGGTGTTTGTTGAAGGGTACATGCAACTACACACGCGGGTTCTTTGGATAAGGCTTATTTATTTGAGCCTTAAAACATACATCACACAAAAACAAATAGCTTCTCATCAGCAAACAAAAGAAAAATAGCTTTTTCTTCAGCAGAAAAACAAAGTAACTTCTTTTTAGCAGAACGAGCAAAATAGGTTCTCTTTAGCAGACAAAACAAAAATAAGGCAGCTACTCTTTTGTATGCAGGAGACAGACAGTTCATCACATAAGTACTTTGCAACACAGACCTTACAGCAGTAATCTCTTCAGCACTTTCAGTCCTATCTCCTCACCAGCCAGGCATGTGCGCACATCCTGGGGTTTTTAACACACCTTGATTAGGCAGCTGGGATTCAACTAATTGCCATGAGCTTCCCAGCTGAAGTTAACCTCATCACTGCTGCACTGCAGACTAAACATATGTCTGCCAGGCATATAGCTGGTGGCTTTTATTTACCCTGTCACAGTTTTTTTTTTTTTTTTAACTATGTGCTGCTAATTGACCAACTGGAACAAGCTAATTTTATTGGGGAGGGGGGAGGGTCATGGGACTGCTATAGCTGTATAAAACCAATACCCCCCCCCCCCTGCATTAGCAGGGACTGCATTGGCATTATAACGTGAGCTTTTAAGTGAGAATATATAGTTAGACTATAGTTTCACTAGAGGTGACTTGGGACTGCATCTTTCTACTAACTCTTCTACACAAGGCAACAAACGGTGAGCTATTCTGACCACACTATGATCCCTGCTGTTTGCCTGCACAATTTAACCCCCCACCCCTTTACAACTTATTTCACAACACCCTCACCCAACACTGACTGCACACAACTACCTCCCGCACTACTACTAACTCAGCCCACTGCATGGACCCAAGCATTGCAATGCAGAAAAACATTTGACAAGGTAAAGGCACACCCCTGCTGTTTAGTCTACGCACACACTTGGTTCAAAACAGCTCCATGCAGCATTACCTACCTCTGGCATAATGAACCTGCTTTTTACCTCAACTTTGTTCTTTCTCGTGGCCTCATTGAAATGTTACTCTCTCTATCCACTACAAACTCCCCCCTCCTGGCCCACGCCCAACATCACCATACACCCTGGATTACTCAAAAGCCTTGCACTATATACTGACTGTTGGTGGAGAACTCTGAAAACCAGCACACCAACCACTGCTCACTCAAATGGCAAACACCACAAATGTACAACTTGCAAACAACTACTCAAGTTTCTACTCATACTATTACTCTCTTTAGCAGGTGATATTGAACCTAACCCAGTCCCTCCCATTTCAACTCTGTCCCATACCCCTGAGAATACCCCCTTCAAATTCCAAAAAGGGCTATCTGTCGCCCATATAAATATCCAGAGTCTGCTGCCCAAACTGGACGAACTAAGGGCATGGTGCCTTATGCATAAACCAAAAGCCATCATTCTCACAGAAACATGGCTAACCCCTAAAACTCCTGATGCACATATTGCCATTCAGGGATACTCCATTTCTAGGAGAGATAGGTGAAAGAGAGGAGGAGGGGTGTTATTTTATATTGAAGACACCTTACAATTTACACTGTTAAATTGCCCCCCAAGCCCACCCTCTTTTGAAATCCTAGTTGGCAGAATATGCCTTCCCTTTTCTAAGCCCATCTTGCTTGCTGGCATCTACTGCCCCCATAAAGCCTCTCTCCAGTCCCTGACTGATATCACCCAGTTTCTTGTCTCCATTTCCTCTCTGAATGAGAAGAGTGAGCTGCTAGTTCTTGGGGATTTTAACTTCAATTGGCTCGACCCTAAAAACCACAAAATCAAGATACAAATCAAATCGCTTAACCTAACGCAACTCATTTCCCACCCCACACAGACAAACCTGAAATCGCACAACCATTCCTTGCTCGACTGGATTCTCTCCTCAAATCCCAGCAGAATCCAATCCTCTGGCATCCTTCCTGACATTTTCAGTGACCATGCAATAGTGTACTGTGTAAGGAAAATTAAACCGCCCCAATCAAGCCCTAAAGTTCTCCTCACTAGAACATTTAGAAACTTTAACCCACAACAGTTTCTGGATGACCTTACCAACTGCCCTTGGCACAGAATCGATTTAATTCCCGACCCTGATTCTGCGCTCTGCTATTTCCAGTCCGAGTTCTTAAAACTCTGTGATACCCATGCTCCACTACGCAGAATAAGGGTACGGGGTGCCCACCTTCCATGGGTTACAACTGACCTTCTAGTACTCTACCAGTTCAGGGATGCCTTGTGGAAAAGCTACAAAGTAACTGGCACTACCAAGGATCTCAATCACTACAGATGCCTGCGGAACATGTGCACAAGGCAAACAAGGCATGCAAAAGCACAATATTACTCTGACAATCTCCTCCAGAAGTAAACCAAAGTGATTCGAAACGGCGCTATAACACCACAAAAGTGAAATTATGTGCATATAAACGAATATAAACAAAATGTGATATATTAGATAGTGAACCCGAAAAGATTCTCAACCTTCCAAGGAATTTGTAAGGTTCCTTATAACAGTATCTTGGTCCAGGATGGGAAGGGAGCGATATTCTCAGGAACACACCATAAAAAATAGAAAGGCAATAATAGGGTAGTATATCAACACAATAAATGGTCAGGTGATGTCTTGGCTCTGTAGAAGTGCCTACTTACAACATATCAGAGTAAAAACAGCAGTGGTCTATTGAACCAATAGAAAGCGAACTGGATCCCCAGCAGAAATAGATATTCAAAACAGGAGACGTAGCAGGGGAAAACTTCTCAAACAGGTATGGTACGGAGGGGTTACAGGATCACTCCAATTCGTGATGAGACCATGAAAGACAGAGGCGGACTATAGTGTAGATCGTCATATAAAATTTATAAAAGAAGCAAGGTAAGAAATGTACTTACAATAAGTACACAATGCATGTACACATAACGTTTTCTTTAGACAGCAGAGTGCTGTGTCCGTGTGGAACCGCTTGCTGTGCCGTCTCTGACTCCCGTCGTGCTGCCGATGGATGGCGTCTGACGTCACATCCGGTGAGGGAGTGACAATGTCCGTTCGGGAACCAGGTAAGCAACCAGCGAGGAAAAAACCGCAGCAAACTCTACCGTATTCACTTCTGGAGCAGCTGCAGCAAACTAACGGATAGCTCTACGCGTTTCGCTGTGTCTAGACAGCTTGCTCCTGACGAAGCTGAACATATTCCAGCCTTCTAACCATCAACAGCCAAGTAATATCACTAAGGGGGATATTACTCTGACAAATCCCGCCGACATTGCAAATGCATTCAATGATTACTTTGTGGGGTGTGCTACTAACTTATTAGCTAAACGCAACCCAAACCACAAACCTGAATCTCATCCTGGGAGTACCCATATAGCCCCACCACCTCCCAACACTGCCCACAATTTTCAATTTGGCCCAGTATCTGAAGAGGAGATTACACAAGCGCTCCTCAAATTAAAACTAAGCAGCCAATGTGGACCTGATCTACTACAATCTAGGTTCCTACGACTTGGTGCCCCAGCAATTGCCAAACCAATTGCTTCCATAGTCAACTCTATCCTGTCTGCAGGCCATATCCCTAAGACCTGGAAAACTGCCAGAGTTGTCTCAATCTTCAAAAGTGGGGACAAAAACACTGTCTCAAACAGGACAATCTCCCTTCTCCTAATCCTATCCAAAGTCATGGAAAAATGTGTCCAATCCCAATTAAGCGATTACTATAACAAGACAAATTTCCCTAGCCAATTCCAATCAGGCTTTCGCCCCAAACACTCCACGGTAACCACCCTGCTAAAAGTTTGCAATGAAATCCAGTGTGGAATGGAACGGGGACAACTCACTGGTGCAATATTCCTAGATTTTGCAAAGGCTTTTGATATTGTTGATCATGCTATCCTGCTTAACAAACTCCAGTGCTCTGGAATAGGGAAGCATGCTTTAAACTGGTTTCAGTCCTACCTATCAGGTAGATCCCAACATGTGTCCATCTCAGGCTCTAACTCCAACCCCTTGGATATCACCTGAGGCGTCCTGCAAGGCTCTGTTCTGGGGCCCCTACTCTTCTCAGTGTTCATCAATGATCTTCCCACAGCTTTTAAGGAAGCCTCAATACACATGTATGCAGATGACACAATCCTATATGCACACAGCCATAGCCTCTCTGACCTTGAACACATACTTCAGTCTGACTTTTTGAGACTCGAAAACTGGATTTCCCAAAACAAACTGTTTTTTAAACACCGACAAAACTGTAACAATGGTATTTGGGACCAAGACTACATTTTTAAAGCTTCCAGTGACTGAGCTCCAGATCAGAACCAACGCTAACACCACCCTAACTCCTGTTACTAGTTTTAAATACCTGGGCATATGGTTTGACTCCTACTTAACATTCGGTATGCACATTGATACCCTGACATCCAAAACCTATGCCAAAGTAGGTGTACTTTACAGGAACAAATCCTCCCTAAGCCTGCTGGTCAGAAAGCGTATTGCACAGCAGATGCTAATGCCAATTATCGACTATGGAGACATAGTATATGGCTCGGCACCCCAAACCCACCATGGCAAACTTGACACCCTCTACAATTCAATTTGTCGTTTCGTTCTCCAATGCAACTACAACACACATCACTGCGAAATGCTCAAAGAACTAGATTGGTCACCACTTGAGTCTAGGCACAAAGTTCACCTTTCCTGTCTTGCCTTCAAATACTTTCTGGGCAAACTACCCACCTATCTGAACAAGCTCCTCACCCCTAACACATGCAGCACTTATCATCTGAGATCTGACTCCAAAAGACTGTTCATGGTCCCAAGGCTCAACAAAGTATCCGGCCGCTCCTCCTTCTCTTACCGTGCACCCCAAAACTGGAACAACCTACCGTAGACTCTCACATCCACCACAAGTTTAAGTTCTTTCAAAACTAAGGCTGTCTCACATTTTAATCTGGTCTGTAACTGTTACATAAGCCTATAATATACATCTTTAACTGTGCATGCAATGTATTGTATATAATGTATACCCTGTTCATTTATGTAACTGTATTTGTAACCATGTATTATTTGTCATATTAACTATGCCCAGGACATACTTGAAAACGAGAGGTAACTCTCAATGTATTACTTCCTGGTACAACATTTTATAAATAAAAATAAATAAAATAATAAGCTTAAACCGGTTCAGGACATTTGGTCCCAGCTGTTTCGCCGGCAACTCACTTTGCAGCCCAGTTAAGTCCCTGACCTTGACCTAAAACCACCTCATCTTAAACCCCAATACCAATTCTACCCCCTACCCCAAAAACTCTAACCCCTTACCCTAACCACTAAACTCCCTAAAAGTTATCTTATGTTAGAAGCTGGCGGCGCACAAGTGTTCAGCAACGGATCGGTTGTGGCGGAGGGTCAGTCTGCGGTGAAACGGCCGCGACCAAATGTCCCATTCTGACTTAAACTACGTGGCTCCTGCTTCTTTCAGAACCGAGCAAAACCTGTTCACATGTTCAATGTGACCATGTCAAACAGGTGACCACGCTTGTGATGTCCAACGAAAAGCAGGAGCCAGGCAGAGCATTAATATAAGCTCACTGCTAGTGGTGAAGTCAGTGGCAGTTTTCTGCTAAGGGCCGCGGGCTTCAGACCATATTGAATAAGACCATAGGAAAGTGCTTATCTGTCAACCTTCACAAAAAATCCAGTGTGATAGTTAAAAACAAAACAAAAAAAAACAATTATATAATATTAACCACACCGTTAGAAAGAGCTCAACACCATTTGTCACACTGTGAAAATGTGTCCCACTGAGGCAGTGCGACTTGGCAGATGTTAGAGTGACATGTACCGTACATCATTAACAATCAGTGTATCAAGGTGCTTTGTAATAGCCTAGTGTTGCTTGTGTCAGCAAGTGATTTGGGGAGTCGACACAGGAGACATTGGAGGTGTTGCAATTGGGCATGGTAAAACGATGGGCTGGGCTATATTGCAGTGTGCATCTCAGATTGGTATTTATTTATAAAATGTTTTACCAGGAAGTAATACTTTGAGAGTTACCTCTCGTTTTTTAAGTATGTCCTGGGCATAGAGTTAACACAAATAATACACAGTTATAAATACAGTTACATAAGATCTGGACTCTGCATTACAACGTTGCCACTGTGAGACATTAACTTTTAACATCTGTGATTTATTTGTACACTTTTATCCTCCAGTACCTTGGAACTCTCTCCTCCTGCATCTCACTATGCCCTCCCTATTTCTTTTTCTGTTTACTGTTTCCTCACTCCTTTGTGAGCATTTCTGTTATCTACAACATCTCCACTCCCCACTGCACCATTATTTATACACCTCTCTCCCAACAACTTCTTTACCCCTCAATAAAAAACACCCACACAAATCCTCTATTCACACCCTCTATCTACTCCTTCCTGCTGCTGGGGATCTCCCCTAAGCCTGAAGCCAGACATACACACCTGATCTCACTCATGCCTCCCTGCCACCTCTTCCCCTGTAAATGGTGTTAACCTTTTCATTTAACACTGACCTTCCTTAAATTTTACCCCACAAATCAAGCATCCCAATAGCCTGCCCTCATGGCTAATGTCCCACACTCAGTCACTCCTACCACCCATTGTGACTAAGCACTGCCATTTCCAGCACTTACTCCCTCACCTGCTGTCTCTGTAAGTTTCCCATTAAACCTCTTAGATTGTAAGCTCTTTGGGGCAGGGATTTCCTTTCCTATTGTCTGATTTTGCTGCACTTATTGTATAATTATAATTCCCTGTACTGTATTCTTTGTGAAGCGCTGAGTACACTTTTGGCGCTATATAAATAAAGACATACAATACAAGTGAACAGGGTATATAGTACATTATATACAAGACATTGCATGCACAGTTAAAGAAAATATATATTATAGGCGTATGTAACAGTTACAGACCAGATAAAAATGTGAGACAACCTTAGTTTTGACTGGTGGTGGATGTGAGAGTCTCCGGTAGATTGTTCCAGTTTTGGGGTGCACGGTAAGAGAAGCAGGAGTGGCCAGATACTTTGTTGAGCTTTGGGACCATGAACAGTCTTTTGGAGTCTGATCTCAGGTGATAAGTGCTGCATGTGGTAGGGATGAGGAGCTTGTTCAGATAGGTGGGTAGCTTGCCCAGAAAGTATTTGAAGGCAAGACAGGAAAGGTGAACTTTGCACTTGGACTCAAGTGATGACCAATCTAGTTCTTTGAGCATTTCGCAGTGATGTGTGTTGTAATTGCATTGGAGAACAAAACGGCATATTGAATTGTAGAGGGTATCAAGTTTGCTAAGGTGGGTTTGAGGTGCTGAGCCATATACTATGTCTCCATAGTCGATAATTGGCATTAGCATCTGCTGTGCGATACGCTTTCTGACCAGCAGACTTAGGCCGTGCGTATAGTGCCCGCGACGGATGACGTCACCCGTCACCACCCGCAAAAGTTGTATTTCGCTTTGCAGCGACGTCGCTAGCGACCTGGCCATTGATTGGTTCAGAGGCTGTCACATGTAGCGACAGCCTCTGAAAAATCAAATTTGACCGGCTACCAAATTTTTGGTCGCGACGTCGCTCCGCGCTTACTATAAGCACTTGTGACGGTGACAATGCATTTGTTTTGGAGCGACGACGCATCGCCGGGCACTATAAGCGCAGCCTTAGGGAGGATTTGTTCCTGTAAAGTACACCTAGTTTGGCATAGGTCTTGGTTGTCAGGGTATCAATGTGCATTCCGAATGTTAAGTGGGAGTCAAACCATATGCCCAGGTATTCAAAACTAGTAACAGGAGTTAGGGTGGTGTTAGCGTTGGTTCTGATCTTGAGCTCAGTCACTGCCAGCTTTAAAAATGTAGTCTTGGTCCCAAATACCATTGTTACAGTCTTGTCAGTGTTTAAAATCAGTTTGTTTTGGGAAATCCAGTTTTCGAGTCTCAAAAAGTCAGATTGAAGTATGTGTTCAAGGTCGGAGAGGCTAGGGCTGTGTGCATATAAGATTGTGTCACCTGCATACATGTGTATTAAAGCTCCCTTACAAGCTGTGGGAAGATCATTGATGAACATTGAGAAGAGTAGGGGCCCCAGAACTGAGCCTCGCGGGACACCACAGGTGATACCCAGAGGCATGGATTTTGAGCCTGAGATGGACACATGTTGGGATCTACTGTACCTGATAGGTAGGGCTGAAACCAGTTTAAAGCATGCTTCCCTATTCCAGAACTCTGGAGTTTGTTAAGCATGATAGCATGATCAACAGTATCAAAAGCCTTTGCAAAATCTAGGAATATTGCACCAGTGAGTTGTCCCCGTTCCATTCCACACTGGATTTCATTGCAAACTTTTAGCAGGGTAGTTACAGTGGAGTGTTTCGGGCGGACGCCAGATTAGAATTGGCTAGGGACATTTGTCTCGGTATAGTAATCGCTTAATTGGGAGTGGACACATATTTCCATGACTGTGGATAGTATTGGGAGAAGAGAGATTGGTCTGTAGTTTGAGACAGTGTTTTTGTCCCCACTTTTGAAGATTGGGACAACTCTGGCAGTTTTCCATGTCTTGGGGATATGGCCTGCAGACAGGATAGAGTTGACTAAGAAAGTAATTGTTTTGGCAATGGCTGGGGCACCAAGTCTTAGGAACTTAGATTGTAGTAAGTCAGGTCCACATTGGCTGCTTAGTTTTAATTTGAGGAGTGCTTGTGTAATCTCCTCTTCAGATACTGGGCCAAATTGAAAATTGTGGACCATGTTCGGAGGGGGTGGGGCTATAGGGGTACTCCCAGGATGATATTCATGCTTGTGGTTTGGGTTGCGTTTCGCTAATAAATTAGTGGCACACCCCACAAAGTAATCATTGAATGCATTTACAATGTAAGTGGGGTTTGTCAGAGTAATATCCCCCTTAGTGATATTACTTGGTTGTTGATGGTTAGAAGGCTGGAATATATTGTTGATAACATTACAGAAGTTAGCTGGGTTTTGATGTATTCTGGTGGAGATTGTCAGAGTAATATTGTGCTTTTGCGTGCCTTGTTTGCCTTGTGCACATATTCCGCAGGCATCTGTAGTGATTAAGATCCTTGGTAGTGCCAGTTACTTTGTAGCTTTTCCACAAGGCATCCCTGAACTGGTAGAGTGCTAGAAGGTCAGTTGTAACCCATGGAAGGTGGGCCCCCCTGTACTTTTATTCTGCGTAGTGGAAAATGGGTATTCCAGAGTTTTAAGAACTCGGATTGGAAATAGTCGAGCGCAGAATCAGGGTCGGGAATTAAATCGATTCTGTGCCAAGGGCAGTTGGTAAGGTCATCCAGAAACTGTTATAGGTTAAAGTTTCTAAATGTTCTAGTGAGGAGAACTTTAGGGCTTGATTGGGGCAGTTTAATTTTCCTTACACAGTACACTATTGCATGGTCACTGAAAATGTCAGGAAGGATGCCAGAGGATTGGATTCTGCTGATGTTTGAGGAGAGAATCCAGTCTAGCAAGGAATGGTTGTGAGATTTCAGATTTGTCCGGGTGGGTTGGGAAATGAGTTGTGATAGGTTAAGTGACTTGATTTGTATCTGGATTTTGTGATTTTTAGGGTCAAGCCAATTGAAATTGAAATCCCCAAGAACTAGCAGCTCACTCTTCTCATTCAGAGAGGAAATGGAGCCAAGAAACTGGTGATATCAGTCACGGATTGTAGAGGGGCTTTAGGGTGGTGGTAGATGCCAGCAAGCAAGATGGGCTTAGAAAAGGGGAGGCATATTTTGCCAACTAGGATTTCAAAAGAGGGTGGGCTTGGGGGGCAATTTAACAGTTTAAATTGTAAGGTGTCTGCAATATAAAATAACACCCCTCCTCCTCCTCTCTTTGACCTATCTCTCCTAGAAATGGAGTATCCCTGAATGGCAATATGTGCATCGGGGGTTTTAGGGGTTAGCCATGTTTCTGTAAGAACGATGGCTTTTGGTTTATGCATAAGGCGCCATGCCCTTAGTTCATCCAGTTTGGGCAGCAGGCTCCGGATATTTATATGGGCGACAGATAGCCCTTTTTGGAATTTGAAGGGGGTATTCTCAGGGGTATGGGACAGAGTTGAAATGGGAGGGACTGGGTTAGGTTCAATATCACCTGCTAAAGAGAGTAATAGTATGAGTAGAAATTTGAGTAGTTGTTTGGAAGTTGTACATTTGTGGCGTTTGCCATTAGAGTGAGCGGTGGTTGGTGTGCTGGTTTTTAGAGTTCTCCACCAACATTCAGTATATAGTGCAAGGCTTTTGAGTAGTCCCGGGTGTATGGTGATATTGGGTGTGGGCCAGGAGGGAGGAGTTTGTAGTGGATAGAGAGAGTAACATTTCCATGAGGCCACGAGAAAGAACAAAGTTGAGGTATATACCAGGTTCATTATGCCAAAAAATACACCGTTTGATATTCAAACATACCAAGATCAAAAATTAAGGCAGGGTGGGTAATTCTTTTAAGACAGTGGGTTGCAGTGGGTACATTCCTTATTTTTCATTGGACTAATTAAATCAAGTCTGAGGTGGCTCCTCAGCATTCAACACGACCAATGCCGTGAGAATTTGGTGTCAGTAATAAAACTGATGCCAGGGAAAATTCTTGCAGTGTGTAAAACACAATTAGCAAAAGCTCTTAATCTCTGAGACCATTGCTCATTAGAAAAGAACTCAGTTACTAGCTCTACATTTAAAATGATAGCGCTGTATTAACTTGGCTTCATCCATTTAGCAGGGCAGTTCTTGAATAAAGAACTAGGTTTCAGTACAACACTGATATCTTCTCTGAAACCAAACACGGGAATTATTCAGATATGTTCTTGCACTGAAGCTCTTCAGCCCACAGAGGTCTCATCTCCGGTAGTTTCACAGGTGATGTCTCCACTATATGTGAAATTTTAATGGTCGGTCCAACGCTGCAGTCGGTCCGATCAAAACGAAAGTGGAGCTCCGCCTCGCGCATTCATTTCCACCAGCGCGGGAACTGGTGGCAGTCACGTGATCGCTGCGGGTGGGGATAACATGACCAGAAATGCCGCCAGACCTGCATCACTGAAAGGGTTAATGGTTTACATGTGGGTTGGTGGACGCGCAGAATGTATTATATATCTCATTATAATATGTGCACCATGTAACTCCTCCTACAGGCACACACCCCTCACCCTCCCAGGCGGGACTAAATTGTAGCAAAATGCTTTACAAAGTCAAATAATGCCCCAGTTTTGCTCCAAAATTGCCAACATATGCCACAGAGCTGTACAACGTGGGTAGGAGAACAATAACAGATCACAAAAATGTACATATATGTTATGACAAACAGAGAAATTAGGAAGTAGGTCCCTGTCCCCAAGAGCTTACAATCTAAAAAGGTGGGGATACACAAGGAATAATGTGTGTGTTTTCCAGCAAGCACCAACATCAGAACTCCGGGTAGGGACCCCTTGATAAAGTATGTTTTTAGTAGAGATGGGCAAACCGGTCTGAATCAGATCCACAGATTTTCCTGGTCTTGTCAGGCCAAATCTGATGTGCACGCTGACATCTGAAGTCAGATTTCATCCACTCTATCCAGCTCAGTCTTTCAAATCCGCCCATGGGACTCTGATTTGAAAAAATAATGTATAAAATGTTTGAGCTATTAGTATTACAGCAACATCAGCCCTGAGCCCTAACCAACCCACAGCGAAACCCTGCTGTGGCTTAAGCTGGAGGCTTCACCACTATTTACATACTCCTCTCCCCCCCCCCCCCCAACCTATTATAATACAGTTTGACAGAGTCAGGTTCAGTTTGCAGGTGGAAATTCCAGTCTTTTTGAGACGGGTCGGTGCAAATCCATGCCTCAAGAAGACCTGTCTTATCCACGTCAGTTTCAGATTTCTCTCTAGCTTTTAGCGAACATGTATACATGTATGTATAGCAGGGTACCGTCTGATTGTGCGTGGCAGAGAATTCTAGAGTTGGGAGGCAGCACAGGAAGTCTTGGAGGCTCTGGGAAGTGAAGTCTGGGAGTGAGAGGATGTAATAAGTGAGGTAGAGAGATGTAGAACATGAGCTGAGCGTAGACTATATGTGGAAGAGAGGAGTTGACCAGTATGTACCCGTCCAGGTAACACGGCTATTTCCCATGAAGACGTTACAGAAAATAATCTAAGATACGGTCTTATTCTGAACATCTGCAAAAAGGCTCTTTAAAATCCAATTGTGGCCCTCACAAAGTAGGAGGGGTGTACCATCCTTGTTAACTTCAAGGGACCGTCCCACTTTGGACCAAAGTGTGTTGGTGACAGCGATGTGTTTATTAGGTTACAGCTGGGGTAGTGTTTTTTGAAACTATCGAAGGTGCAGATTTCCCATGCACATGTAATAATTTTTTTAAATATTTCTTTTTGGCACGGTACAGGGAGGGAGGGCGGTCTGTCTTCACCTTCCTATTTTTTCCCCTGGCGCAATCCCACATAGCCAGTATCAAGTTGCAAAGTTGTTTTTTTTTGTTTGGATTCCCCCCCCATACATTTTCTTGCTCATTTTGTAATTCACAAACGTTTGTTCAAAATCAAACCTTTGTTTTTTACCAAATTTGATGTTAAATATATATATATAAAAAAATCAGGTCACATGGTGAGGTGTGAATTTTTGGTGGTGAACTTTGTAGTATCTTGTGAAATATTCTCACGCAAAAGCAGTTAGACAACTTTTGCACATCTCTCGTAGCCAACATACATACGACTCTTTACACATACTTTTTTGTGTAAAGACTTGCACAGTGGAATTGGCTTCACTACGCAAACCTAACAGCACAGCTTTGGCTGCTTCCAATGTTTGGGAAGTTACTTACAAGTTAATTTCCTTCACTCTGTCCTTATCAGAGAACCAATAAAGTTTAGAGGAGGGGACTGTACAAGCGCTTGCTGATGAAAAAGGTAACAGACAGAGAAAGTCAGATTTGGGTTTAAAAAAAAAAGCCATCCTACCCAGATGCAACCACTAAACTTGTCACTGGAAGTACTTCACTCTGGTTCTAGGACGGATTGGCCCTGAAAGGATCAGTTTTGCCTAGATATATATATATATATATTATTTTTTTTACTTACATAGGATGCTGGGGGGACTCCAGATCTGAACCACATTAACTACAGGTTGAGTACCCCCTACTTCCCAAGATACAGTCCCCTACAGGGGAAACAAAATGGAGGTTGTGTCACTAGGAAGCTGCAAAACATGGCTCGTGTCATGTGAAGGATTTAAAACCCTCCAAAGTAAGGGCAGCATCTCCTCCAGTATCTCTCTCGGGTAGGAGCAGGGGGTGCTCGGAGATAAAATAAATGCGGTTCAGCTCCAGAGACCCCCCACTTCCCACCTATATGAAAAAAAAAAGGGTTGGGGTCAAGATTGGACTGCTCCTTTAGGGGGATTGGGATTTTTGCCGGCACAGGCTTACCGGGGGCATCGTACATGGAGACCTCCTTGTAAGAGACGGACATGACTGGTTGTTTCAGTTTCTCCCGGAAGTCGCTGATGGTCTGATAAACCAGGAACACGGCCACTCCCATTAGCATCAGATACACGAGGATCAGCAACACAGAGAACACGTTCTTCAGGCACGTTCTGCTAAAGGGGGCCGAGGGGCTGTATCTACCGGAGTCCCGGTCTGTAAAGAAGTAAAAGCAGGTTATTGCACAGAATATTCCTCCATTACCTTAGCAAGCATAACAACTCTAGTGCCAGGAGCAGCATTCTCCGTTTACTCCCCTCCACTCGTCAGATCTGAACTGCCACAAAGCTCTAGACCAGTGTTTTTTTATAACCTTTTTCTGGTTAAGGAACCCTATAATTATATAGTGAAATTCTGCAGAACCCCGACCCTCTCTAATAGTGCGTCTGAGATCAGATGCATTGTAAGTAACCCCAACCCTCTCTAATAGTGTGTCTGAGATCAGATGCATTGCAAGTAACCCCAACCCTCTCTAATAGTGTGTCTGAGATCAGATGCATTGTAAGGAACCCCAACCCTCTCTAATAGTGCGTCTGAGATCAGATGCATTGTAAGGAACCCCAACCCTCTCTAATAGTGTGTCTGAGATCAGATGCATTGTAAGGAACCCCAGCCCTCTCTAATAGTGCGTCTGAGATCAGATGCATTGTAAATTCTTGTGTCATTTTCAAATGATAACAATACCAACAATGTTGATATTGTTATCTCCATGCACCTGTATTTATATACATTTGTGGATCTGGGGGAGCGGTGCGTTTCAATACATGGTTATCACGTAATTTTCAAATGACCTGAAAATTTCAGGGAACCCTTTAGGGATGCTCGGGAACACAAGACTTCCAAGGAACCCCTGTCAAACACTGTTCTAGGCTCCCGAGAATGTAATAAATCAAATCAAACTTATCAAAGCCTCAGATCGAGTTATTGCAAAGACAGCGAAACGAAGACATTAAAACTGATCCGCGCAGAACAATTTTAAAATCCTTGTCATGTTGGAATGTAACATTCAGTACAAAACATATAAAAAGGCATGCAGTACATGCACTCAAAGAAGAAAACATTCTTGTGAGTGCTGAAACTCAATGGTAAAATCCCGTCGAAATTTAGCGAACAGTGTATGGAAGGGGACATAAGGTCGCGGCGCAAAAATGAACGCCGGCGCTCGGCCGAAGACGGATCCTTCGCTGCAGCCGCTCCGCTGCTGGAACCTCAGCCACTTGCAAGGCAAGTTTTACTGGTTAGGGTAGGCAGTTAATTTAAGATGTTTTAGCAGTTCGGGTAGGGGGTTAATTTAAAGGTGTTTTAGGGTAAGGGCTCAGGGTAGGGGGTTTAGGGTATGAGCTCAGGGTTGGGGGTTTTAGGGTAAGGGCTTAGGGTAGTGGGTGTTAGGGTAAGGGCTCAGGGTAGGGTTTTTTAGGGTAAGCGCTCAGGGTAGGAGGGTTTAGGGTAAGGGGTTTTAGGGTAAAGGCTCAGGGAAGCGTGTTTTAGGGTAAGGGCTCAGGGTAGGGGGTTTCACTTACTTTCGTGGTGATGTGGCCGCGGTGACAGATCCGGGCGGTGGGGCGAGTCGCGGCAAAGTGCCAGCGGTCACGTCCTACATGGAAGAAAGTAGCTCTCCAACATCGTGATCAGCTGCCGAGTATTTATTCATCTAACGCTAGCAGTGACCCTCGGACTGTGAGACACTGGAGAAAGGTTTGCCGTGTGGGACCGTAACGTTGGATGAATAAATACAAACAAACCACTTGACGGCTATTTGGAAGTGCTACCCTCTTCGCTTCCTTTCTGAAGGTAATATTTAACCATTTTGCTGCAGAAGGGCCTGCAGAGTAATGCACTGTAGGATTCACCGGTAGCAAAAGAGACGAATTCTGCCAAATTATAAACATGTTGCACTGTATAGTGGTTCAGAGTATCTTGTACGGAGCCTCCCAAAGCTCTTTCTACCTAAATAAATATGCATGTAAAAGTACAGCTCATTCCTCAATGTTTGAGAAAGAAACCCAAAAATGAGTTATTCCCATAAATATCTAGCAACAGATTTTTTATTTATGGTACATTTCCCCTTGGAACGGAATCATAGACAAACAATTACTTCCTTCCTGTGGGCGAAATTGCATTTATTCTATCCGCAAAAATAAAATAAAAATGCTCCTTAAAAAGAGATCTGTGTAAATTTACAGGGAATAAAAAAATATTGAAGGATTATTAAAATGTATATTAAAAAAAAGAGTGGCATTAGGAAAGAAATGTTTTTAATATTGAATATTAGGGATTGCAGCCTTCAAGAAATCCCAATCTGCAGACTTTTTCACTGAAATGTTGATTTTATGCCCTTACAAATTGCCCCAATAACCCAGGGGGACTCAACTCCAGTCTTCAAGCCACTCGTCCAACAGGTCAGGTTTTCAGGATATCCCTGCTTCAGCACAGGTGACTCAATCAGAAGAGTAGGCCAGTGGTTTCTCCTACACACAAAGAAGCTCTAATAATTTAACCTATTCAGAGATAGAACAACTTGATTGCTTAAAAAATGACCATAGCCTTGTGTTACAGAACGCCGATAACGGGGATGCTATTGTTGAATTTTGCACTGAACAATATGAATGGGAAGCACGTAGGCAGCTAAATGTTATAAACATCTAAGAGGTGATCCCACTTCTATGTATTTGGGAGAACTTAATGAATTAATTGATCTAGGTAAAATTCTTGCTGTATTGAATAATAAGGAGTGCGAGTTCCTGAGCTGTCCACATCCCGTGATTTCGGTATTCCACCATCTCCCAAAGATCCATAAATCGCTAGTTGACCCTCCTGGTCGGCTTATAGTTGCGAGCATTGGCTCTTTGGGAGATGGTTTACCGCGGTATGCGGACAGCTTTTTGCAACCTTTAGTATTTCATTAACCTTCGTATATCAGAGATACGTTGGATCTCATTGTCAGATCACAGGATATACAATGGAAGAGAGAATATATACTGTATATCACTAGATGTGACCTCACTTTTTGGATTTATCCGATCTTCCGGTATCACAATGCACTTTTCTTTTAGAAGCCACCACATTTGTACTCACACAACAATTTTTTATTTGATGCACATTTCTAGTTACAAAAATTAGCCACAGCAATGGGTACTTCTTTTGCACCATCGTATGCAAATTTATTTATGGGTTTATGGGAAGCACAACATGTCTATCACGACACTAATTTACTTCGCAAACATATTTTTTATAAGAGGTATATCGAAGATCTGATAATCGTGTGGGGATGGGGGTGAACATTCACTTCTGTCCTTTATTCACGATCTGAACACAAATGATTTAAATCTAAGGTTTACATATGATCATACTATGCACCGCATAAACTACTTAGATGTGACCCTGTACATGGACAATGATAAGACAATCCAAACAGACATTTTCAGGAAACATCATTCTAGCAACTCCCTCCTTTGCGCTCAGAGTTGTCATCCTGGTTCTTGGATCAAGAGCATCCCCAAGGCTCAATTTGTGAGATTGAAAAGGTTGTGCTCTGACAATGATATGTTTCTTTCACAATCACAAGAAATGACAGATAGGTTCATGGCTAGAGGCGATAAAAACAAAGATATCCAGGAAGCCTTTATTCATGCAGATTCCTTGGATAGATGAGACCAAGAAATCGAGCGCAAAATACGGTCTATAGGAAAGTATAAACTTGATGATAAATATTACGTAAGTAGGTGAATAGTCTTGTGATGGGTGCAGCAATGGTGTAGATTCAATCCAAATCCACTATAGAGGTAGCAGCAAGAAGGGTCCGAAGCGCACTCTCATCCAGAAAAATAGAACAAAAAACAGAAAAGACACAAATAGTGTATCAGAACGCCCCTTGAAGTCACATCTGACGAAACGCGTAGGGCTCCACTGCAGAGACAAAGTACATATACATACAAAAGCACAAAATCAGATCTCGCCAAATCCAGAAAATGACAATAGCCGTCCCCTGTTTATAACTACTTACATCAGACAAGCTAAATCCATTCGGGATATTATCCTGAAGCACTGGAGCACTATCATTAGACAAAGATATTGCCATGTTAATTCAAGGGGGTCCGAAATCTGCTTATAGAAAAGCAAAAAAACTCGCTTCACATCTTTTGCCTAGTTTATTTGACTCTAGTTCAAGGAATCCCCATGTTAGAGGTATTCCTATTGGCTTTTTTTTGCCGTGGCAATTGTTCAACGTGCAGATATGTTCACCCCCACCAAATTCATAGCTAAAAATGATAATAAAAATAATTACTGTATTAAAAGTTTTATAAACAGTCACACAAGCTTCGAAATATATATATATATATATATATATATATATATATATATATATATATATATATATATATCTATATATATATATACACATATATACATATATACAGTGGTTGACAAATCACCAAAAAATCTACTCGCCACCTAGTACCAAACGTGTGCTGCTTGGGCCAATATTTACTCGCCCGGGGGTTAAATCCACTCGCCCGTGGCGAGCAAATGTATAGGTTTGTCGAACACTGTGTATATATATATATATATATATATATATATATATATATACACAAATATAGCTGTATGCTCATCTGCATGTCTTAGGCAGGTCTGCAACCCCGCCTTTCCCCATTATCACCCAGCATACAGCACTTCCACTGCAGCAAGGGATTCTGGGAAATGACATGCAAATGAGCACACAGTGTCACTTTTTGCCTCAATAACCATTTTTAACATGGTTCCCTATAGGCTTAAGCTTGCTGCATGGTCACAGCTTTGAGCACAGCCAGGGTTAAGGTGCATACCCAGAAAACCACCCACAGACAGCTGTTTCGACCTTGATGGGTCTCATCAGTGTGGGGTTGATTTTACTGGGAATGCAAGAGAGGCTATGGGATAGGCTAAACCATAATACTGAGTTAAGTTATGGTGAGTAAAAAAAGTGACAAAAACCCTCCACAGGAAAGCAAATATGCAAATATAGCTGTATGCTCATCTGCATGTCTTAGGCAGGTCTGCAACCCCGCCTTTCCCCATTATCACCCAGCATACAGCACTTCCACTGCAGCAATATATACACATATATCTTACAATGTGGTTGCAAAAAAACAATACATAGGTCGCATTATTAGGCCTTTAAGGTCTAGAAAATTAGAACATGTGTGACTTATTAAAAAGAGAGATTTATCACACCCAGTGGCCCATCATTTCTCATCTTGTCCCCAGGGGGAAATAGTGAATTTTACATTTTCTGGAATCGAACATATTCCATTTCACCCTAGAGGTGGTGATAGAATTAATAAATTAAACAAGAGAGAGATGTATTGGATATACACAATGGGCACTCTGAATCCTTCCGGTATTAATATTGAATGGGAACTTAAAACATTTTCTGACAGATTAATAGTTCCAGTTCAGAGTGTTCATGATGTATTGTCTGCTATTTGTCTGTTTGTTATAATCTTTATATACGTTTCTGATTTGTTTATTAATATTTTTTAGAAGTTTTGTTTTGTACTTTATCTTTATTTATTATTATATTGATTTAAATAATAATTTTTTAATTGATAATGATTACATTATTTGTGTTCTTTTATATGTATGTCATGTCTGTGTTTCATATTTATTGTATGTTGTTCGTTTAGTTATCAGGTGATTACCTATTATAGATCTATCCAGTGGTCTAAGTAATTAATGTTTTTTTCCTCATACTATTAAAGTGAGATTTTTTTATTCATCAGGTGTGTTTTTTCAGACCCACTGACCATGGCTGGTCACACCTATTTAGGTATCATCTGTTTGCCTGACCAGTTACTCTTTGACAAAGTCTTATACCTAGGACGAAACGCGTCAGAGTATCCTTGCTATGTGTATGTCAATTTCTAATATTTTTTTTTCTCCATTTTTGCATAATTGCGAAAGTGAACAAATACAAGTGTGCAACTAAAATTAGACCATAAAGAGATGAAACCAATCTTGGTGATATTAACCCACTTGTACCATTAGTGTTAATACACATATAAATTAAAAGAAATACATAACCGTGTAATGTGTCGTAGGGCGTCTGCAGCTAAAGGTTATTTGAGGGTGGCTCAGCACCCTCAATACACTAGAGACACAACAAAAAAACACAGCGCAAAGAAGCAATAGTGACGTATATCAGGAATATATTAATAAAGTATAAAAGGTAAGTATTCTGCGTACATCAACATGGAGAATAAATCACATTGTGTGGTTTAAACACAAAGTTTACCACACGCCACACTCAAAACTTGCAGGCAGGATCGGATTACACCATTGGATCTCCCAGGCTGCTCCGGATGCTGTTTAGCCTCCTTGCGACCGTTGGCTCACCGCCCGATCTCACGGTCCCTCAGAATGCAGCTCAATAAGATGTAAATGTCCGTTTCCAGCTGATGGTATATTTACCAGGCATATAGAGCCTTTGTCTTTGAATTCCGTAGTATGCCAACGCACTCAGGGCGATTGTATTAAGTCCGCAGGGAGAAGTCTTGCTGACAGAAAGTGGTCACGATCCACCGTGACTCCACTGGACAGGAAACCGAAGCCCCGCACAGAGTCACGTGAAGGGAAGTGACTCACTGGTTCTCCTGGCAGGGACATCGGAATAAACCTGCTCTGAGAAGGAAGCAGCTCAGTGTGCTCTGTTCAGTCTTTTGCATAATTGCGCTTGGTATTTTTCTCGTGGAGGGCAGGGACCGCCATTGCAGCAGCATTTTTTCTGCATGATTGGTCTCTATTGGAGCCTGAGGGTGGTTAAACAGCTTTAGGATGAGTGAGGGGCATCAACTAGGATTCCCGGAGAGCTCCATTAATGACGTGGGTCTCCATTCTTCCTCTTCTTAAAAAAAAAGCTGATTGGTTGCGAGGTTTGACTCTTAAAGCCACCTCCAGTGTAGGTAATTTTAAGACTTCAACTGCCTCACATTTAAAATCTGGTCTGTAACTGTTACATACGCCCACAATCATGTTATCTCTAACTGCCCATGAAATGTCTGTAAATACAACGTATAACGTAACCATTTATTGTCCTCTTAACTCTATGGCCAGGACATACTTGAAAACGAGAGGTAACCCACTCAATGTATTCTTCCTGGCAAAACATTTTATAAATAAAACAGTGCAGAGTAAAGAAGTACTTCAGTATTAGGTGGTACCTTTTTTTAATTCAGACTAACAATTGATATTTTAAGAGAAGCTTTCGAGGGTTCTCTCTCCATTGGGTCAAACCATTCGAGAAAACTCTTGAAAGCTTGTCCCATATGTGGCCAGGTCCCCCCTGGTCCCCTTACATCCTGGGCGACTGCAGCTGGCAGTGGAGGCTGGGGAGAGTGGCCGGACGGTGTAGGAGCTTGTTGGCAGCTAGGAGAGGCGACCGGGTCGCCGGATGTCCGCGGTGGCTCCCTTTGCAGGGCGCCGCCATATTGGTTATGACGAAATGCGCAAAGAGCAGTAGCGGCGGACAATAGAGAGAGGCTCCGTGAAGGGACTACAGGTCTCATGAGCCCCTGGGAGAGGTGCGCATGTGCAGTATACTCACTGGAGCGGCGGCCATTACAGACAGGCTCCGTAGGGAAACTATAAGCCCCAGCAGCCCCTGGGGCTGAGACCACATGGCGCGACAGATCATTAGGGCTGCCGGATTCCCCTGCTCCCAGATAGATACATTTGGTGCGCTTCAGGGACCATGCCAGTCGGAGCTGGGACACAGATGTGAGGATGTGTGTGCAGGGTGTCTGTGGCCCCTGCACTAGGCCAGAGACCCCCCTTATAGGCCTCAGCTCCCACTAGTTTGTGGATACTACAGGGGCAGCCCTTCTAGATAGGGACATTGCCCTGTATTGTGAACAGTGTCAGGGACACAGCAAGAAGACGCCGCGCAGTACCAGCGGCCTGTGGTCTGGGACCAGACCATCCCACATATAGAGACTCTCCATGGTGGGACCCTCCAGCTGGATACCATCCCACGTGGAGGCGGACGCCTTCGCTGACAGCGTGGGACAGAAGGGCCCTCTCTTTAGTCAGCAGTACCAGGTGCTGGAGCCCCTAGGAGGTATCAGCAAAGTCATCAAGTACACTAACTCTACACTCTCACGGTGGGCAGCACTGTCTCACACACTTTGGGGTGGGTTGCTTTCTGTGGACACCAGGGTGGTTAGGTTCCCAGGGCACCTCAGTACATTGGGGAAGACCCTACTAGGGTATGGACAAGGAGGTTGAACAATGGGGCACAGTGTGGGGCTAAGGCCGTGCGAGGTCTGTGTTATATGCGTTATAGTAATCTAAGTTACCTGCAGTAAACCTGTTATTATATACGTCTGTGCGTATTTATTGCATTGGGTCCTGTGAAGGGGTTATCCAGTGCTGTCAGGATCCCTCACAGGTGGATGCGCTGTCACCGGGGGCACCGGATCCAGGTACACCCCAGGCTCCCAGCAGCGGAGGTTCAGGCCCCCTGTGAGCCGTAGGTAAAGCACCACATACTCAGAAGTCGCCTCGTCTCCCATAGGATGGGGGAAACAGCGCTACACATAAATAAAATTAAAATCAGCCAGTAAACAAAGTGCAAAAGGACGAGGTGGTACAGAATAGCACTGCATCTGTTCCTATTTAGAAAGTACAGCTCAACCCCGTTATAGCGCGATCCGCTATAACGCGGTTTGAACATGGACCCCGAATTTAAAAAAAAAAAGTAATATTTTTTATTTTTTTGCCCACTCACTGCCCACACTGCCCACACTGCATACTCACAGCACACTGCACACACTCACAGCACACTGCATACACTCACAGCACACTGCACACACTCACAGCACACTGCACACACTGCATACACTGCATACACTCACAGCACACAGCACTCACAGCACACAGCACACTGCACACTCCACACACATACCACACTCACACCCCTCCCACTCCCCCTCCCTACATTTATATTGTGAAGGAGAATATAATGGGTATATGACTTTGTGATGGTGTTTTAAATGAGAAGGGCAGCCTTTATATGTTATTGTGTGACAGTGAAGTATGATTGGTGCTTGTTTATTTGTGCTAAGCTGTTTGATTAGGTAGAGGAGGGACCAGGGGACTAGGTTGTATACATTTATGTGCATTTTGGGTTCTCATATTGCCCCTGTAAATGTCGCTGCTGGTTTATTTCTTTTTTCGTTAATGGTGTGTTCTGCGCATGTGCATGACAGTCCGACTGGTTGCTAGGGACAGTAGCGGGTTGTCCCGCTCGGTCAGGACGTGGGGATTAAGGTAATATATTCTACTAGCTGAGAGACCCGGCGTTGCCCGGGCGTGGAAGGGCAGGGGGCTTGGAGTGGAAGGGGGGGGGAGGGGAGTGGAAGGGGGGGGGGGAGGGGAGTGGAAGGGGGGGGCAAAGGGCAGGGAGGGGCGGGGGGGCAAAGGGCAGGGAGGGGCGGGAGGGCAAAAGGGCAGGGAGGGGCGGGAGGGCAAAGGGCAGGGAGTGGCGGGGGGGCAAAGGGCAGGGAGGGGCAAAGGGCAGGGAGGGGCGGAGGGGCAAAGGGCAGGGAGGGGCGGCGGGGGCAAAGGCAGGGGGGGCAAAGGGCACGGGGGGCAAAGGGCTGGGAGGGGCAGGGGGGCAGGGAGGGTAAGGGAGGCAAAGGGCAGGGGGAGTCAGGGACGCGTTAAATAACCCATTCCCCTGCGTTTACTCAGCTTGCACACGGCCGCGCTCCTGTTCCTACGGGTACCGGCCGCCCTCCTCCTCAACCTCGGGCTCCTCAGCGGAGAGGCTGAGACGCTCCGGTGAGGAGGTGGTGGGCCTTTCGCAGGGAGAGGTGGAGACAGCAGCAGGAGCGCCCTCGGGGACGGGGAGCGGCGTGTGTGAGGGGAGAGCCGCACAGTGCGTGCTCTGTGTGTGGGGGGGAGGAGGTGAGAGGGTGGGGGGTGAGGGAGAGCACCGGGTGAGGGAGTGGCCTATGGGTGGTGAGAGCCGTGGTCAGTTGAGAGTCCCCCGCTGTGTCCCGGGCGCTCGCTCCGCTACCCCGCTGACTGTAGCGGCGCCGGGGGAGGGAGGAGGAAAAAGCGCGGGAACCGGGAGACCCGGGGAGAGGAGGAGGTGCGCGTGGGTCCCGATGAGCGGCGCGCACTGCGGCTGTGATGATTTGGATTGCAGGCTGATGTTCGGGGAGGAAGCGGCGGAGCCTCCGGGTAAGAGACCGGGAGATGTGCTGCTAACATTGTGAGCCCCACCCCCCCGGGTTATACATGCTGCTAATGTATGTAACACCCCCCCCCCCCTACCCCTAAGTAAGTGTGTGTGTGTGTGTGTTTGTTAGACCTTTGGCCCGTCACTCCGCCTCAGGCCAATGAGAGGTGTGCGGGGGCGGGCGGGCGGGCCAAGGGAGCCATCTCATTGGCCTGAGGCGGAGTGACGGGCCAAAGCTCCAATGCGATTGCCGCTAGGGACAGAGGACACGCAGACAGGCATACAGTGCTTTCAGAAATATATAGTAGATAGCATGTATATGTATGGTAGAGTTGCTGGTGTTAGCTTCTTTTTCTCCCCCACCCCGATCTTTGTCTGGCTGGGGCTTAATGCTGCCACTATGAACACATTGGCCGGTTTGTTTATCTTTTTTGCTGACGAGGCGATCTGCGCATGCGCGAGAGATCCGACAATGTGGACTGGTTGCTATGGATGCGAGCGGGCCTGTGAAGGGCTGTCCCGTTCAATCGGGAACCAGGGGGCAAAAGTACTAAGCTTTATGGTATGTTTTTTATGCACACTTAAAGAATGCATGATGTTGTTGGGCTCCTCATCTACAATGTATTCCCACAGGTGGACTAATTAATTGAACTAATCAGTGGTTGGGCGCTTGTCTTTGACGTGTTTCATGCCTCATGAACAAACTCACTTTATTCCTGATTTTTCAGCTGTTGCTTATTATGTAATGAAGTGAGGGGGGAAGTGCGGCTGCTAGGGGAAGTTACGGTGGCTGCTGGGGGACGTGTAGGGCTGGCGGCCACCTCTTCCCTCCCTCCTCCCGATCGGGCGCGCGGCGGCCATTTTTTTTTATTAACGCGACCCCGGTTCTAGCGAGGTCGGATTGGGTGGCCCCCGAGGACCGCGCTATAACGGGGTTGAGCTGTACCACTATTACTTGTGTGCGCACTTACCGCTCCTCTTCCTTTTTAAAGAAAAAATATGGTGCCTTATGTTCTGTTAAAGCCACATTGCAGAAATGAGGCCCAGAGGGCCCCTCCAATGTTTACCAGGCTGAAATCAGGCATGGTAACGCTATTTGTGTGCAGCACTTCAACCACTGTTCAAACTGCTTCATTAGTTCATTAGTTCACCCCACTAAATAGCAAATGAACCATTGCACAAGAATGAAGAGATAACCCATAATGCTACAGCTGGTTTATACTGTATTGTAACTGCGCTCGTGAAACCCTGGCTTGGCCGCGCACTTGGTATCTGTGCTCGTGCATATGTCACCTGGTAGTACTGCAGAGATGGCTTCGTCCGGTTCCTGCTCCTCGTCTTCCTCCATGTCATCGAGGGTCTCCGGATCCCGGAGCGCTTGCTCGGTTTCCTCGCTCAGCTGTATTTAAAAAATGTAAAAAAAATTTTTTTAAAAATTGAGTGTCATATTTAATAAACTGTGTTTACATTCAACCCAGATCTTCTCTTCTGCATTTAAACCTGGCACAAAGCAATAGATCAAAAACTGCACCATCCCATTATACGATCGCCAGCCTTCACCCCTCCTACACTCACTGGTGCAAGTGGAACAAGCCACCTCCATACATTCATGCCAGGTGATTTTGCCATTTGGATAGGTTTGTGGCACTTGTGGCCCCTAAATCTCGAATTCACGATAAACTGAAATCATATTATGATCTGCTTAATGGGCATCATGCATAATGAGAATAAAATCTCCACTGTATGATGATCATCGCCGGTAGAGGCGTTAGAGGAGACCTGGCACCAAACATCCTGCAATCTAAAACATCTTACGACACATTACGTGTGTGTCCTCTACCCACTCGACTATTGGCAAATTCTCTGATGAACAGAAACAAATAAATCTAGACCAACGTGTTTATTCTCTATAGCAGCACATGTATTGTGCAAGATAAGACTTCTGAAACGATTGGGCGTCATGAGTGGCACATCTAATACCATCTAGCAACGCACAGTGACCCGACACTGTTACAATGGGCACTAGTTTATATTTCTACTAAATAAAAATAAAAAAAACAGTGCACTATGAAGACTAGTTCAAAGCTCTAGAAGCCATATTGGTTTTGGGCCAGTGTAAATTTGTTGAACGTTGTGATATATTTTATAGGACAAACATGAGAGTTTTCATAGACAGAACCGTCAATTTAAAGAATAGATCAGCCCCCTACAATGTCATCTGTGAATAACTGTGTTGTTCCCTGCAACAAATCTACATTGTTTGGACTACAATATACTTGGTTCTAAGTTTATTATTTTCAAACAATGAGCCATGAAAATTAACGCTTCCCCTCCCCCACGTGCGCTCAGGTCATAATTATGGGTATATGGTGCCATTACTACATATGCTCTGAACTTTCCCACCCCCTTTCCTCTGACCACACACGTACCAAGGCCAGGACCCTCCCCCTCCTGTCACTTTTCCACCAGTGTGAGAATTTGCAGTGGCAGCCATATTTAAACCATGCTAAAACCATCTTCAACTCTCAGAGAAAGTCACCTTCAAGAAACATTACTGCTTCTCACTAATAATTACAGCTACTAACCCTACCTCCTCTGCCGTGTTATATGCTATTTAACGCCCTCAAAATCCCTACTGCCGATTGTTACAGTATGTTAAAGAGCAGCCGTGTGGCAACACACAATATGAGTACGGCAGGATAAAGGTCAGCGAGTCATTACTCATTTATATAAAAGTTTTATGGAGAATAACCCTAGAGGAAGGTGGAAGCGTATAGAGATGATCAACATGAGCATCAGTATACAGTGCAGAATGAATGGCTCAGTGAGTACAGGTGCTGAATCTGTTAACCATGGAGTTTGAATCAGGAACCTGGTTCAATTCCCGGTGTCAGCTCCTTGTGACCTTGGGCAAGTCACTTTATCTCCCTGTGCCTCAGGCAATAAAGCATAGGGTGTAAGCTCACCTGGACAGGGACTGCGTCTGTAAAAATATGTGCCGCGTACTTTGAGTCCCATTAAGAGAAAAGCTCTATATGTAATAAAGTTATTGGTATGATCATCTAAAGGGAATTTTCTCCAACATGCTGCTTGAAATCCTAAATTTTACAGTACGGTTATTTTTCCATTCTCGCTTACATATCTGTATAAAAATGACAATCCTATCTTTTCGATAACAAATTCTAACCTCTTTCAGTTGTGAACCTGAGGCGATATGGTAACTAGGAGCAGTGCTATTTTGGCCGTTGTGCATACATGTGTCGCTTTAGGGCCATAGGCAGTGACACACACACACACACACACACACACACGTCAAAGTTCTGTCACGGACAGTTGCGCATACTGGGGCACTGCCCTGGCTACATTTGCCACCGCTGCACTACAGCCTGTACACAACGTTCACTGTGTTCAATAATCATTATCTCCCGGTAATGATTATTAACCCCAGTTTTATATTTACAGACATACCTGTTCATCTTAACCAGATGAACGAGCAACGCGAAGACTTCAACTAGACTTTGGACACTTCGGGGTGCTTTTCTTTCTAGTTTTTGTTCTCACTTCACAGGACAGATGGGGAACTTAAAATGTTTAAGTTACCTGTCTGTCATCCTAGCTTAGGTCTGCCTGAAGGGTCAACCAAATTGGTACAACCCCCATCTTGGTATTCATTTTCAGTTTTGTTGCCTGGATTCGTGATACAAAAAACATTAAATGAATTATTTAAATGAACATTTTCAGACAATTTGCTTGAACCGTTTCCGAGAAATGAAAGATTTGAAATGAAAATAAATTGGTAACCACGGTAACATTTTACAAGATGTACTTTGGCCTCTCGGGGGCAGCGATAATTATTCACTGCGCAACACGTTTGTGATTGGTTTAGCTCGGGATCCACGATTCAGTACAACTGTTCATATATCACGACCTGTTTGAGAATGCAGGTGGTCCTAGCTATCCGTCACTTTACGATGAAAGGCTTACCCGGCGCGTCACAATGCATTCCGCAAAACGCATTATCCGATACTCGCCAATGCTCATTAACACGGAATTCGCTTTACGACGCTTTCACTAGCCGTTGCTAGTTTCCAGAACGGATGCCGTCGGGTACCTGAGGACCGCCTGTAATGAGTGCGGTTTTTAACTTTAGGACAGTTTGTTGCGAATGATTGTCATTGTTACCCGGAAGTATTATGCAGTTTGTGATATGACATTAAAACATTTTCAAGTTGCAATAATGTGAGAGTTGAAGTGGTACTCGCCTCGACTGTCCGCAGAAACCCGGCTTATTTCTAAGCTCGTATAATACCACACAGAGGGAGAATTAAATTGCCAGGCATCACTGGTAACTGAAGTTTGACAATACTAGGACAATTTGATGACAAAATCCACAAATTGATGACGTTTCAAATTTTGTTTCATTCCGTGTTATGAATCTTTGCCCTATAAGGTTCACTCGCTCATCCCATAACGTGGTATAAAATATAGCGTTTTCCTAGTAGTTTCATACATAATGTATTACCAGATATGCAGGAGTCAACAAATGATAAAATGCCTGGTGTGAATAAGCAGTGTTCTTGCATAAATTTATCCAATTTGATTATTGGTACTTAAAAAAAGACGTCTGTTATTGAAGCAGTAAATGTAACTAAGCTCTAAAAGGGGGACTGAAGCCCCTAAATGAGGATGGAGTCCCCATGAGTAGGGGTCCCACATCCAGACCCGCTGTGCATTTGGCTGCAGTACAGGGTAAGGGCCTGCAGCAACATACAAGAGGTTGGAGGAGGGGAGTGCAGGATGACAGCAGGGCCTGAGACCTCAGTAACTGGGTTGAGTCCCAGGTCTAGCGTCGGGAGCCTAAAGCTGCTCAATAGGATTGCACCGGAAGCAAGGGAAAAAGGTTTGGAGAGTCTGAAAGGTCGTTGGCAGGCATGCAGTTGGTAGTGAAGGACCAAGCTTGTGTGGGAACCTGCGAGAGCAGAGCATGCTCTGCAGACAGTTGGCGACACTCGTGGATTGGGCACGAGGATGTCCAGGAGCTAGCGTATTGTTACAGCTGGTGAAACTGCAAAGGGGCCCCCTGGTTCTACGGACGTTGGTAGGGATACAGGTTGTCAATGTCCAAGGAAAGGGAGCACTCACCGTACTGTAGATATACTGCCACGGGTGCATATTGGATCAAGTCCACCAGCCAGGAAAACTTGTACACACAAGGAAAATAAATAAATAAAATACAGCAGCACTTCATTGGTCTTCTGCAAAAAACATAATAAATAAATACAAAATGTATTCAAAAGGATGAAGGATATATATTTGTGTTTTTGGATAAGACCATTGGAGTGCTTATGTAGTTCTTTTTTCTGAATTATACAGGCTGACTGGTCAGAAGGACTGGACATGGCCATAATGCTGAGGCCAGCGTAGTAAAATCGAGGTGACAGCAGGTCCAGTCATACAAAGTGAAGCAGTGGTGATGACAGAATAAGAGTATCTAGATCTAGGAAGGGTTGCCACAGTTGGAGCTGCATGAGGCGGCAAGCATAGAGTTGTGTAGGAGAACATAGAATATAAACCGTCAGTTAAGGGTCAGCACGGCAAACAATGTGGGGGTGATGGGGGGAGGCTTCAAGAGTCACAGCAGCTGTGAGAATAGTAGCAGCAGCAGCACTTCCAGCTATCGCATTAGCAGGCGACGGAGGTGCAGGTTCTCTCGCAGCAAGGCAACAGCCATCGGGACAGATGCAAAGGTAGACCGCAGCGGTGCTGTGTCACAAGGTTAAGCTGGGGTCGCAGATAGTGCTCTGAAGTCGAAGCTGCGGTGGGCTCATCCAGGTCAGAGAAGGTAAAAGGGTGGGGTTGCCGCTACGTCCAGTGCAAGTTTGTTATAGGATCAGTTCGTTCAGCCCCTTGAGTATACTGCCACTAACTTTATTGTGATGTTATGCCAGTCGGACAGTATCCCCCCCACTCATCATGCCTGCTTAGTTTCCACGGCTACTAAGCATCAAAGTCTAGCAGCTTTGCTGTGTAATGCAGCAGCTAAGGAGCGTTACACAGAGATCGAGTTGAATGACACTACAGTTCAGCATACGGCTATAAGAACCAAGCACTGGGCAGATCCTTGGAAACACTGCCAATCGCACTTCAGTGGGTTGCTATGCTAGTCGGAGGATATTTTACTTACAGTGCTTATTGAAGTCACCTACTGTGCCATTCCCTTCTGTGACCAGCTCCCCGCACAGCCGCCCTTCTTTTTGAAGAGGTTTTCACCTCTTTGATCTTTATTTTTTCTTGTGGGCGGTGGTTTTGCCCCTGCCAGATACAGGCCGTTTATGATGGAATATCATAGTATTGGGCATATTTATGGTCAGCTTTTCGAACCACCTCTGAATGCAGCATGAAGACGAACTCTCGTACGGTTGTATTAGTTGCTGTTTTTATCATTCTATGTGTTCCTGTCTCATGACCGGCTTCAGCGTCAGATCTGTGTTTGTGTCACATTCATTTCCTGATTTCGCGGTGGTGCTGCTTAGTGGCTCCCTTCTGCTCACATGACGTTCCGCATATATAATAAGGCTGCGTCCCCGCTGGCGCTGAGCGTGCGATGCTTGCCGCTTTTACTTCCTGTACTATTTATGTGTAAGTCCCCGCACGCGCCTGTGCGCGGGCACGCACGCTCACTCAAGCTTGGTGCTTGAGTTAACAAAAAAAATTGACTTTCAAGCGAGCTCAACTTGCTCAACTTGCCCACAATGCCCCCCGTCCGCACTTGCGAAATAGGCAGGACACCCAGCGCTCATGCTTAGAGAGTTGGTGACATCACCGCCTTCAAGCATGAGCGCGGTCAGCGCCAGCAAGGACGCATAACCCTTGTTTCTCACGCGCCTTTTTTCCCCACGGTGGAGTTTTGGGGATAAGGGGGGTTTCTTATGTTAACAAGTGAGGCAGCATTTGGAACTTAAATACTTTAAATGTTTGGGCCCCAATGGAAAAAAAGTTTTATTAAAGTCTCATGGACTAAAAGGACAAACAAATGTGCACCACCTACGCGTTTCGCGCTACAAGAGTGATTGTAGCGTGAAACGCGTAGGTGGTGCGCATTTCTTTGTCCTTTTTAGTCCACAAGACTTTAATAAAACTTTTCCATTGGCGCCACCTCGTGATATTTTGCTTTTGTTTGTGCTCTGTTTTTTTTACCATTATTCAGGGACACATTGTGCCTGAAAAATTCTATTTGATACATACTTTGTTAATATTAACATATAGCATTGACAATGTGACATTTTCTCACCATATCGGATAGGGGCGGGGGAGGGGGGAGAGAGAGCCATGAATATAAAGGGCTGTCAGCACAGCTAGCCTGCTGGCCTCAGTCTATTCTGAGCAAGTGAATTAGAGACAACGTGGATCAAGTTCACAATAAACGATCCCCCTCCATAGTACAATAAGACTTTGAAATAAGAATGGAACTAGCACAAAATCAACAACTATAAATAGTACTTAAACCTGCAGACCAAGCAATATCCTGCATGTGGTCGATCGGCAGTTTAGCTAATTACTGATCATTGTGTGGATTGTACTGATGCACTTATTAAAGCGGCAAGAGGGGGGGGGGGGGGGTGCCGGCAGCATGGACTGCTGCTTTAACATGTCAAACACCCCCTGCACAATAGATGAGAAGCAAAAAAACAGAAGGCACATAAGAGACCATGACTGAACAACGTCGACACATTAAAAAAAAGCAACAATTACATTTGGCAGATCAAAGCAGCTGTTACTAAATGAAATCTTAATTGTGTTGACACAGCTGGCATGATGCTTCAGAAAAATTATTTCACGCTCTGCAGCGCTGATCCACCTAAAACCCTGCAAACACTGTGCACTTTTTCTTTTTTTGATACAAGCAGATGAAATGAAGCAGCAGATAATGAATACTGAATAAAGAACACTTCTCTACATTGGGAGAAAGTTGGTTCTGTAATTTGCAAACACAATACTGTATGTGAAGACCCGTTCAGGACGGTGCCGTGTTCTGCTGCACACTGACGTATTGTACACTATTGGTAACAAAGTGGTCTGTGTATCCAGGGCCGCCAACAGGGGGGGACAAAGGGCACTGGCGTCCCGGGCCCCCTGTGCGGCCGGGCGCCAGTTAAAAAAAAAAAAAAAAAACACATCTGCAGCGCTGGGTCTCACTGTTGGCAGCGCCGGAAATAGGGTGGGTTAAGGCTTCCAGCGCGCCAGCGTGAGAGGGAGGTCCGGCACGTGCGGGAGCAGCATTGGGTGACAAACAGCGGGGCCGGCGGCAACTGCTGTTACTAGCCACCGGGCCCCTCGCAGCACTGCCACCTCCTCCCCCTCCCCCCCCGCTGCCGTCACGCTACCCCCCCCTCCCCACCGGGCCGTCCCGACATCCCCCCCTCGCAGCATCGGCACCACCCCCGCAGCACACACGTGGAGTGCCTGCAGCGGGGCCGGCGGCAACTGCTGTGACCAGCCGCCGGGCCCCCCCGCTGTACCGCCACCCCCCGCAGCCGCCGGACATCCCCGCAGCCGCCGGACATCCCCGTACCGGCCTCCCCCCAGCATCGGCCCCCCGCACCGTCACCACGCGCCCCCCCCCCCTTGCAGGTAAGTCTGATTTGTATGTATGTATGTATGTATATATATGTATATATATATATATATATATATACAGCTGAACCCCGTTATAACGCGGTCCTTGGGGTCCACAACCCCAAGACCGCGTTACAACCGGGGTCGCGGTGACCGGCATCAGCTCTCGAGCCAACTCATTACAGATTTAATTCTCCTCCAAACTTATTAATACTTAATAATTATTAATAATTATTAAGTATACTACTCTTTGACAAAGTGCCGTAAGGGCATGAAACGCGTCAGTGATCCTCCACGAGGAATTTGCTATTTTTTGTATGCTCTGATGATCAAATAAAGTATATATTTTTAGTGACCCAGCAGTTTCAGCTCACTTTCTGGCAGTTCCACGATAGCAGTGCATGGCGTTTTTCTCCCGGCTGGGGGTTTTCTTTGCTTACACTGCCTACTGTGCCGTCGCACGCCAATCCAGATTTCTTCAATCAAGCTTCAGTGAGTATCATGGTTACTCTTACTTATATTCTGTGGGATCCAACTCCAGGGGATTGTTTATCCATTTAGTTGGGGGTCGGGTTGATATATATTATGGTCATCCCTGACAGACCCCATTTATATCCTTGGACACTTACCCGTCATCGTTTCTGGATTGAAACATTGTGGACTTGATACTACTATACTTTACTGCTTACTGCTGTAGTGCTATCCACCCCTTCGGAGCTCTACTATAGGATGTTCATTCTTCCTTTCTTGTGCAGGTTCCAAGGATATACCCGCAGAGCTAGGGGTTTGATCTGTGTTTCAGTATTGGGTACATTTATAGATATGGAGATGTATGTTTTCTACTTGTAAGTCCTTATGAAGGCGTAATTAAACATGGGTATTTTAAAGATTTTTTTATTTTTGTATACAAGTCTGGTGTGCCTTCCCCTTTCAAAGAATGCAGCTGAAGTCGTGCCAGGATCAAGCAATCAGAATCCAGGGACAGGAAGGAGTGCACGTTAGTTTAACAGAGGTATGACGAGAACAGGGTAGAACTTTGTTGTGGTTACCAATAGTGTTTCAGAGACAACCCCCACCGGAGGGGAGAGAAAAACAGCGGGCACGGCCGCGCAACAAAATAGCAAAGGCTGGACTGTGCTACGGAAAAAACTTTATTTGAACATGGATTTTAAAAAAGAGAGAAGGGATAACACCCCCCGCAGTTCTAACGCGTTTCACCCCCTCAGGGCTTTGTCAAAGAGTAGCGTTGCTTGGTGCCCAGCCTCCTAAAATACCGGATGCAACAGGACGTGACGTCACTCTGCCAGTGTTGTGAAAAGTCTCCCGAGATTGTCTGAAGGGAGCCTGCACACCTGGTAGGTGTATACACGTGCGTGGTGCATTGGCACTATGTGCAAGCGCAGTAATGGCAAGTGTTTGCCAATTAAACAAACACATTTAAACAATTTTAAACAATTTAGATAATTACACATATATCCTAACTAATAACCTGTATTCACAAACATCCAGAAAGGGAGGTTAAATCACGATAGTATATGCAGAAAAGCATAGTAAACCTCAACCATAAGAAGTTGTGAAAATAATTAAAAACATTGCGTGAAAAACAATGCAACTTTAAATTAAAATCAAGTAAAGTCGTTGGAATGGGGTTTGTAAATCTATTAAATGATAAGAATTATTTAAATACTAAGTGTCGCACACGATACAATTGTGTACAGAAACCATAGAACGTGTTCAGAATCATAATGCTCATAAACTATACAAGTGTAACAAATGTAACAAAACAGCATATAAAGCAATAATGGGTATAATTGCAACAGTTTTAAACCAATTGGTTACTGTGCGTGTAAACATCAGAAGATTTTATAACCCATTTTATTGTATTTCAAAACCAGAACGAGATTTGTTACAGGTTTCAAAGTACTTAAAGGATATTTTAAAAAAAATATTTTGAAAAAAATATATAATAAATAAATGATATGCAACATCATGAGTTCTTTTCTTATTTCAATCCACTAAAAAATAGTGGGAATTAGACTCGTATACAAGAACCAATTTTTTATGAGTATTCATTAATAATTAATTGATTTAAAAAGTCTCAAGAATGGAGAACATGTCTTAGCCGATTGCATAAACATTCACAAAAACAATTATATAAACATTTCCATCATTTTTATAAAAGCGGCCAGGAAGTGGAAAAGAAGAAACTTCATATAATGATCAAATGGGTCAACAAATAGCTCTTGATCAATTAGGAGTGTACTAAACATTATAATCAATCAGGACCCTAACAATAAACATTTTAATAGTGATGTTAATCTTGCACAGTAGATATTTCTCAAAGAGTTACACAGAGGAACAATTGCAAAAAGTAGAGATCTCCAGTGGAGAGATACATCAAAGAAAGTGTTTTATCTCCCAGTCAACATTGATTCCTCTCGGTGTCATTGTGTCCATTGTAAAGATCCAGAACATTTCCTTTTGATTAAGGATGCTCTGACGGTCTCCACGTCTGACTGGGGGTGGAATATATTCTATCCCACTAAAAGTGAATTAATCTAGTTTGCCCATGGGGCATTCTAAGAAGTGTCTCGCCACTGGAAATCTCTGGTCTTTATTTTTTAGACTTCTAATATGTTCCATTATACGGTTCTTTAATGGACGTATTGTTCTTCCTATGTAGCTCTTACCGCAACCACATGTCAAAATATTGATCACATAGTTGGTATTACATGTAATAAAACTCTTCAATTTTATTTTATCCTTATTGATTTTTTAATGGATCATTTTGATGGGTTTTGCATGGGTACATACCTTGCAAAAACCACATTTAAAGAAACCTATAGGTGGAGTAAAGCCCCTAGTTGTTACTGAGGGGCTAACGAACATGCTAGGTGAAACATAGCTTGACAATGTTTTTGCTTTCTTGAAAACACATTTGGGCAAATCTTCAATATATGGTTTTAGTTTGGTATCTAAACTCAAAATGTTCCAATGTTTAGAAACAACGGTGCGGATTGAGTTAGCTTGTCGGCTGTGTTGAGTGATAAAGTATAATGGTGTTTTACAATTTCCACCTCTAGATCTATTTAGTTTTTTCAACAGATCAATGCGTGGGGTGAAATAGGCGTGTTCAAAAGCTTTCTGTAGATCAAGTTCACTGTATCCCCTGTAGCGGAATCTAGAAGCCAATTGTTTTGATTGATGTATAAAATGATCTATGTCTGAACATATACGTCTAAGCCTTAAAAATTGTGCCTTTGGAATACCCCTTAGTAAAGGCTTAGGATGACCACTATCCGCTTTCAGGAATGTATTTCTCGAATTTAATTTTCTAAATATATCCGATTGGATACACTGATTGGAATCAATGTACAACAATAAATCCAAATATTCAATTTTATGAGCATGATATGAAAATGTGAAATGCAAGCTATAATCATTATTATTTAAATGGTCCACAAACTCCGTCAGGGACCTCGTGTCACCTTCCCAAATCAAAAACAGATCATCTATAAATCTCCGATAGAAAATAATATTGTTACGAAAAGGGTTAGTGTGGCTAAAGATGTGCATAAACTCCCAATATCCCATGAATAAATTTGCGTATGATGGTGCAAGTGAAGTACCCATTGCTGTGCCTTGTGTCTGTAAATAATAAAGTGAATCAAATAAGAAATAATTGTGAGTTAATAAAAATAAAATGGATTCAATAATAAATGTGATTTGTGCAGGTGATAAAGGTGAATGATTAAGAAAATGTTGAACTGCTGTGATTCCATGTGTGTGATCAATAATTGTGTAAAGGGATGTGACATCTAGGGTAACCCAAAGAAAATTAGGGGACCAAGTGAATTCAGAAAGTGAGTTAAGTAAGTCAGTGGAGTCCCGGAGGTATGACGGAAGTTTGTGGACCAATGGCTGTAAAAAGATATCAATGTATCTGGATAGTCCATCTCCCAAAGATCCAATACTCGATATTATTGGTCGACCAGGAGGGTCAACCAGAGTTTTATGGATCTTTGGGAGATGGTGACTTGTAAAATAACAAAATCTAAGATGTTTTTAATCTGTGCAAGAAAAACATCTGTAGGATCAGCCTTCAGTATTATATATGAATTCTTATCCTGTAATTGTCTAAGGGCTTTGTGGACGGACGTTCACAGAGGTACACAATTAGGAGGCTTTTATAAGGTGAAATTATAATATGCTTTATTGTGCCTTTTCCTTTTTATCAGGAAAACATCCAAACACAGGGGGGGGAACAAAGCTTCTATCCACTTGGGAGTATTTCTAGTGAAATCCTATGCACTTAATTCACATCTCCCTAGTCAAGCATTTCTCTCAGTCCCAAAACATATAGCATGAAAATAAGCAGATATAAGCAGTCTCTTAATAATAAAAGTCTTATCTGTTTATCAGCTGTAGAGTAAGCTTCTCTGCTCTCCTGGAACCGCACCCATGCGTGCACAGAAAATCAGCATCCAGGTTTAGAAGTCTTATTTGGTGTCTTGCAATCAGCTATGCTGGGCAGAGCTCAAGACCGGTCAGCTCCAGAGATGGGTGTCCTTTTGGTCAGTCTTCCCTGTGAGACTCAAGAACCTCTGCTCTGTCTCCAAAGGTCAGCTCACACGTGAGCAAAGGAGTCACTTCCTGTCTGAACAGACAGGTTTTTGTAAGCCATCTAAATCAGGCAGGTGGTGTTTAGTAATTAACTACCAGAAGTTAACCACCACACTGCTAGATTAAAGGCACATTACTGAACAGGGATAAGTCCCCTGTTACAGGCTTCTTTCTTGTAATTCACATTGTTCTGGATGACAATGGCCCCCCCTTTGTCGGCATTTTTTTGGTCATAAAAAATGCAGACAAAGGGGGTGCCATTGTCATCCAGAACAATGTAAATTACAAGAAAGAAGCCCTTAGACAATTACAGGATAAGAATTCATATATAATCCTGAAGGCTGATCCTACAGATGTTTTTCTTGCACAGATTAAAAACATCTTAGATTTTGGTGTTATTTTACAAGTATTAAACGAGAAAGAAAGAAGCTTCCTGTACGTCAATAATCCGGTGATCCCCATATTTCACCATCTCCCAAAGATCCATAAAACTCTGGTTGACCCTCCTGGTCGACCAATAATATCGAGTATTGGATCTTTGGGAGATTGACTATCCAGATACATTGATATCTTTTTACAGCCATTGGTCCACAAACTTCCGTCATACCTCCGGGAATCCACTGACTTACTTAACTCACTTTCTGAATTCACTTGGTCCCCTAATTTTCTTTGGGTTACCCTAGATGTCACATCCCTTTACACAATTATTGATCACACACATGGAATCACAGCAGTTCAACATTTTCTTAATCATTCACCTTTATCACCTGCACAAATCACATTTATTATTGAATCAATTTTATTTTTATTAACTCACAATTATTTCTTATTTGATTCACTTTATTATTTACAGACACGAGGCACAGCAATGGGTACTTCATTTGCACCATCATACGCAAATTTATTCATGGGATATTGGGAGTTTATGCACATCTTTAGCCACACTAACCCTTTTCGTAGCAATATTATTTTCTATCGGAGATTTATAGATGATCTGTTTTTGATTTGGGAAGGTGACACGAGGTCCCTGACGGAGTTTGTGGACCATTTAAATAATAATGATTATAACTTGCATTTCACATTCTCTTATGCTCATAAAATTGAATATTTGGATTTATTGTTGTACATTGATTCAAATCAGTGTATCCAATCGGATATATTTAGAAAATTAAATTCGAGAAATACATTCCTGAAAGCGGATAGTGGTCATCCTAAGCCTTTACTCAGGGGTATTCCAAAGGCACAATTTTTAAGACTTAGACGTATATGTTCAGACATAGATCATTTTATACATCAATCAAAGCAATTGGCTTCTAGATTCCGCTACAGGGGATACAGTGAACTTGATCTACAGAAAGCTTTTGAACACGCCTATTTCACCCCACGCATTGATCTGTTGAAAAAACTAAATAGATCTAGAGGTGGAAATTGTAAAACACCATTATACTTTATCACTCAACACAGCCGACAAGCTAACTCAATCCGCACCGTTGTTTCTAAACATTGGAACATTTTCAGTTTAGATACCAAACTAAAACCATATATTGAAGATTTGCCCAAATTTGTTTTCAAGAAAGCAAAAACATTGTCAAGCTATGTTTCACCTAGCATGTTCGTTAGCCCCTCAGTAACAACTAGGGGCTTTACTCCACCTATAGGTTTCTTTAAATGTGGTTTTTGCAAGGTATGTACCCATGCAAAACCCATCAAAATGATCCATTAAAAAATCAATAAGGATAAAATAAAATTGAAGAGTTTTATTACATGTAATACCAACTATGTGATCTATATTTTGACATGTGGTTGCGGTAAGAGCTACATAGGAAGAACAATACGTCCATTAAAGAACCGTATAATGGAACATATTAGAAGTCTAAAAAATAAAGACCAGAGATTTCCAGTGGCGAGACACTTCTTAGAATGCCCCATGGGCAAACTAGATTAATTCACTTTTAGTGGGATAGAATATATTCCACCCCCAGTCAGACGTGGAGACCGTCAGAGCATCCTTAATCAAAAGGAAATGTTCTGGATCTTTACAATGGACACAATGACACCGAGAGGAATCAATGTTGACTGGGAGATAAAACACTTTCTTTGATGTATCTCTCCACTGGAGATCTCTACTTTTTGCAAATATTTCTCTGTGTAGCTCTTTGAGAAATATCTACTGTGCAAGATTAACATCACTATTAAAATGTTTATTGTTAGGGTCCTGATTGATTATAATGTTTAGTACACTCCTAATTGATCAAGAGCTATTTGTTGACCCATTTGATCATTATATGAAGTTTCTTCTTTTCCACTTCCTGGCCGCTTTTATAAAAAATTATGGAAATGTTTATATAATTGTTTTTGTGAATGTTTATGCAATCGGCTAAGACATGTTCTCCTTTCTTGAGACTTTTTTAATCAATTAATTATTAATGGATACTCATAAAAAATAGGTTCTTGTATACGAGTCTAATTCCCATTATTTTTAGTGGATTGAAATAAGAAAAGAACTCATGATGTTGCATATCATTTATTTATTATATATTCTTTTCAAAATATTTTTTTTCAAAATATCCTTTAAGTACTTTGAAACCTGTAACAAATCTCGTTCTGGTTTTGAAATACAATAAAATGGGTTATAAAATCTTCTGATGTTTACACACACAGTAACCAATTGGTTTAAAACTGTTGCAATTATACCCATTATTGCTTTATATGCTGTTTTGTTACATTTGTTACACTTGTACAGTTTATGAGCATTATGATTCTGAACACGTTCTATGGTTTCTGGACACAATTGCATCATGTGCAACACTTAGTATTTAAATAATTCTTATAATTTAATAGATTTACAAACCCCATTCCCCCGACTTTACTTGATTTTAATTTAAAGTTGCATTGTTTTTCACGCAATGTTTTTAATTATTTTCACAACTTCTTATGGTTGAGGTTTACTATGCTTTTCTGCATATACTATCGTGATTTAACCTCCCTTTCTGGATGTTTGTGAATACAGGTTATTAGTTAGGACATATGTGTAATTATCTAAATTGTTTAAATTTGTTTGTTTAATTGGCAAACACTTGCCATTACTGCGCATGCGCATAGTGCCAATGCATCACGCACGTGTATACACCTACCAGGTGTGCAGGCTCCCTTCAGACCATCTCGGGAGACTTTGCACAACACTGGCAGAGTGACGTCACGTCCGGTTGCATCCGGTATTTTAGGAGGCTGGGCACCAAGTAACGCTACTCTTTGACAAAGCCCTGAGAGGGTGAAACGCGTTAGAGCTGCGGGGGGGGTGTTATCCCTTCTCTCTTTTTTAAAATCCATGTTGAAATAAAGTTTTTTCCGTAGCACAGTCCAGCCTTTGCTATTTCATTGCGCGGCCGTGCCCGCTGTCTCTCTCTCTCCTCCGGTGGGGGTTGTCTCTCCTGCACTTTCATACAGCCTGGAGCACGCAAGCCCGGACGAATTCAAGACATCTGTGAGTAATTCATTACTTTATTTGCAATGTTGGAGCTTCCCCAGGTGAACTGGCTCATATAGTAGCGGGACTCATGTATGGGGTCTGGGTGGGTTTTAGGACTTCCCCCGGACAACCCTTCTCAGTCGTCGCCAGACCACTTCCCAACTAGGGGTTAATGCATAATAAGCTCTACTACTTCTCTTGTCATCCGGATGCAGCAACTGAAAATAATAATTTATTTATGTGGAATTGTATGCTCTGTAGCACTAGCCAATTGAGGGGATCGTGTGCCTCAACGTTCCACCAATAGTGTTTCGAATGTGAAGGAGAAGAGAGAGTGATCGGCAGCAGAGAGATTGAGTAGGACAGGTAGGGAAGGACTGTGCGACTGTGGGATTTTGCTTTGAGTAGATCATTGGCTACTTTAATGAGCACAGTCACTGTTGAGTGAGCTGTACAAAAGCCAGATGCAAAGGGTCCAGGAGGGCATGGGGATTAAGAACGCTGATCATACGGGAGACCACCAGACATAGCAGTTTGAAGGCAAAAAGCAGGAGGGATACAGGGCGGTCGTTAGTACGGCAAGTAGGGTCTAGGTGTTGTTGAGAATAGGTGTGACCATCACATGCATAAAGGATGGAGGGGAAGTGCCAGAGGAGAGAGGGGAATTGAAGATATAGGCGAGAGTGAGGAAATTCATAATGTTAGTATATTGCCCCCCTGGCCACAGCCTGATTTTTGAATGTTCTACATTACATATTATAGAAAGCCGTCTATTTAAAAATATATGGGCTGCCAGAGCAATAGTATTTTTACGTACGTAGGATAAGTGCCTGGGGTTCCAGCTGGACGAGACACTCCAAGACTCTGCTCTTAACTCTGGACAATGTTCCAGGGGATAGGGGGCTCTGACAGTGTGTCCGTGTGTGCACAAGTGTGTCAGATATACGCCGACCTACTGAACCACTGACGGAGGGGGAGGAGGAGAACCAGAACAGCCGTCCCCTTCTCTCTCCCCAGCGCTCAACAAACCTTTTGACTCCTAAGTTTTTTAACATTTTGTCCAACGCTGTTGAAAGCAATTGGATTTTTTTTTTATACAACCCAGAAATGCTCCAATTTTGACACCTAAATACGTTATCTTAAGGAGTAAGGGTTTGTACATTTTGGGGGAAGAAGAATGGCTATCCAATGGTTAAATAAAGAGTGCAAGCTTTTAGGACCACTTATACCCCTTCTTCAGGCTCAGTTTTACCTAACAGCAAATAATGACGGTGACTTAATTAGGCCTATGCGAGTTTTGCCAGCTGTACCATTATAAAAACAGCCGTCACCATTTATCCCTTTCATTCAAAATAACTAATCTGTACAAACTAAAAGCCACCGATATCTTGTGAACCAATTTCTTCCGGGGATAATTGTGTATCTATGACATTAATATGAATAACTATTAAATTAATAACTGTTCAGTCATAACGTTTGTGTTTGTAGTAAGAATATAAACGCCAGATCATGTTGCCATGTAAAATATTTTCTGTCTAGTTTCCTTGTAGTAAAATGATAAAACACATAGTACACCGAGCTGGGGGAATCCATGACTGGAGAAGCAGGCCGCCTTCCGACCTAGGCCCGAGACGGTTGTCCCTGCTCTCCGACTTTGTCGGCGGCTCTGATGACGTGGGCAATTTATTATTATCTATTATGTACAGATCATTTTACCAATAAAACACTTCTATTTGATGTATATAATAAATACACACGTGTGGGGATAACTTCCCTATTACCAGCTAATCACTCATCAAACCAGCAAGCGATATTCAAACTCCTGTTATTTATTAGCTGAAGGTTCAGAGCTTCAACCAATGGTAGACAGGCAGTGCAGAGCTCCTTGGCAGAAATAAGTACAGGCGGTTTTAGTAGGTACAGGATCTGCTAAATAGACACAGTTGGAGGGTAGGCAGGTGTTACCCCGGGTGCTATTAGATGAGACTACAAGAAAGGTATCGTTAACCTCTTTGCTGGCAGAAAAGCCGGCACCCTGTTTCAAGGCATCGCTAGACCCTCTGGAAGCAAAGGTTTAAAAGCAGCATGTTGTGTGTTTGAAAGTGAGAAATCTTCCCAATTCTTCCTGGAAATGTATGCACCTGTAGAATAGTGATGCGTATCTGTACATACATTATATCTGACCTCCCACTGATACAAGCCTGGTACCCCCTGTCTGCGAGCATCAGTATTCTGCACATAAACCTCAGATGTTTACAGCTATTTGTACTGGAAGACTATTGGATTCATTTCATGGGATGAACCGGATACGTTTTACGAGCTGTATGTAATTTCTCATACTGATATCTAAATAATAAATCAGTTTTTTCCATGGAAAATAGTAGAAGGGGTCAGGGGTTACAAGGTTTGGAGAATCACTTAAAGGTTGGTCCTCTTAGCACAGGAAGCTTTAGGCCTCGGCCATGTTAACCGCTTGCTGGCGGAAGCGTGCTGAGGTCCAAAATCCGAGGCACATTGAGCCACCACGCCTCAGACAATATTTTAACTTTTTGTCATTGTTGGTGTTTAACTACAATATGTGCTCTTTTTATTGGGCCCTTTTTATTGGGCAGTGCGGCACTGAGCCCCTACAGCCGCAATTAGAGCGGCTTTAGTAGGGGCTCACCTGCGCTTCCGCGCGCTTGCGGAAGCGCAGGTCTTAGGGGAATTTAAAATTCCCCCGCTTGCCGGCGCGACAGGCCGGTCACGAGAGCGGTTCGCCCAATGAGGGCGAACCAGCTCCGTGACGTCACTGGCCCGCCCCCGGCCAGTGACGCGCCCGCCCCCTGACGGCCCGCTGACAGCGCGTGCGGTAAGCAACCGCAAGGCCAGGGAAAGCACCCGCTTTCCCTTAGCCTCAGTGAGCAAGAAGGGAGCATGGACTCAGCCTTAGACAGCTGTAAACTTCCCTATTATACTAGGGGCCTAATTCTAGATCTGCCGTGAGGGCACTTCAGTCTCATGGCAGATAATAATACAATACTTTTCTTCTTTATATAGCACAGAGTGTACCCAGCGCTGCAGATAGAATTTAGCAGACGCAATGGGTGGGAGCCACCGAAGCGCAATATCGTGCTCTGAATGAGCGATATCTGCCCTTACCTTTAATGGCAGGTATAGGCAATTCAGTAGTGGTTTGCGCTTTGATGACTCCTGGTCCTGAAGAGCTTACATTTTGGTAAAAAGGGAGGGTTGTGATCGGCGCTCCTAATTGAGGTCTATTTGTTAATGCAAAATTCAACACACACATGCTCATGCCCCAAACCAAAAATTCACATGTGAAATCAACATATATTGAAAGACATAGTGAAAAAACAATGTTTAAAGTGTGTGAAATTATTCAACCGCCACCAAACTGGTGAAAATAATAACGTGTATAAATATATAAAGCAGCTCTAAACCCTTTATGAGACTGTCCTTAGGTCCAATTTGATAGCGTTGTCTTCCAGATAAGGGGAGCGCAGAGTGACAACGTGGATATGTGAAATAAAACAAATACAGGCATACCCCGGTTTATGTACACTCACTTTAAGTACACTCGCGACTAAGTACATCTCGCTCAATAGGCAAACGGCAGCTCACGCATGCGCCTGTCAGCACGTCCTGAACAGCAATACCGGCTCCCTACCTGTACCGAAGCTGTGCGCAAGCGGGGAGACTATAGAGCCTGTTACAAATGCGTTATTTACATCAGTTCTGCACGTATATGATGATTGCAGTACAGTACATGCATCGATAAGTGGGAAAAGGGAGTGCTTCACTTTAAGTACATTTTCGCTTTACATACATGCTCCGGTCCCATTGCGTACGTTAATGTGGGGTATGCCTGTAATGATGTAGCCAATTATGACAACTTGATATGTGTTAATAAGTAGTGTGTTGGTCCCACACACATTGTCTTTAACTATCAGGCGTATCAGAGATTCAGCCTCTCTCTGATGGGAGTAATAAATTAGGACCACACAGCACTGTGTCATCTTATCATCCCACCATCTCTCATGTGTAATATTGCCCCCCATTTTTGGGACTGTCGCTATTTTGTGAGCGACAGTCAGTAATGTTTGTATGAGCACCAACCATTTCGAACAATATATTTATTGTAATTGAACAATTCATTTTTCAAAATTAGGATAATATGAGGAGTGGGGTATAAATACAATGAAAGGGGATGACGGGGGCATGATTCCTGAAGAAGCTCCGGCAAAACGCGTTGAATCGGCATCTACCGTGTGGAGGGCTGGAGTTTGGAGCCCAGACAGCCGAGTGAGACAAGAACAGGCAGAGACCGGCAGGGTAATGCCAAGGACCTCCGACACTTACCCCTCCAATGCACGACATTACTGTGCAAAATGTGAGTTTGAAATTGTGAACTTGCTATTTATAATACATTTGTCTTAGACATACTACACCATTTGGAGTTTTTCTTTTGCATTTTGGTTACACTGGAAGGAAAGCGGACACATCTCTTTGGAGAACCCATTGCTACCATCAGAGAGAGGCTGAAACTCTGATACGCCTGATATTTAAAGAAACTTTGTGAGTGTGACCAACACACTTCTTAACACATATCAAGTTGTCATAATTGGCTAAATCCTTATGTGTATTTGTTTTATTTAGACAATTGAGAGAAATGCTGCACACCTCAAAGTAGAAAAAATAATGGTACAGTTACCGGTGCTCCAGTGTTTGCACGAAAGCCTGCAATCAGTCCTGGATAGATGAACAAAGGAACATAGGGCACAACGGGTTTAGCAAATCAAACTAATTTATTGAGCCAACACAACGTTTCCACCATGGTGGTCTTTATCAAGTGACAATGGCATAAACACAATCCCTTCTAACAATGTATAAATAGTGCCCCAAACCCCCACAATGCAACCTGTTCAATTTGCGGTGATGGTATCCATGTGCTGAATCAGTCCCTTTAGCCAATGTCCAGTCTTTATCCTTGGGTAGGTGATCCCCAACAGCTGTTAGTGTTCCTCTGTTCATCGTGGTGTTCAGATCCTCCCCACTTCCGTGTTGTCCGGCATCCACCTACCCAAGGATACAGACTGGACATTGGCTAAAGGGACTGATTCAGCACATGGATACCATCACCGCAAATTGAACAGGTTGCATTGTGGGGGTTTGGGGCACTATTTATACATTGTAAGAAGGGATTGTGTTTATGCCATTGTCACTTGATAAAGACCACCATGGTCGAAACGTTGTGTTGGCTCAATAAATGAGTTTGGATATGCTAAACCCGTTGTGCCCTATGTTCCTTTGTTCATCTATCCAGGACTGATTGCAGGCTTTCGTGCAAACACTGGAGCACCGGTAACTGTACCATTATTTTTTCTACTTTGAGGTGTGCAGCATTTCTCTCAATTGTCTGGACTGTTACTACCTGTATTTATGCTTGCACCCACCCGATTGCTTTTATTAGCATAATTCTTCATCTTACTGATTAGCTTTTTAGCTTTAGGTCAGTATCTACAGCTAAACCCTGTTATAACGCGGTCCTCGGGGTCCACCCCGAGACCACCGCGTTACTAACGGGGTCGCGCTAATTTAAAAAAAAAAAATGGCCGCCGCATCAGTGCATATTTACCCCGCGGTCCCGGCTTCCCCCTGTCACCGCGTGACAGGAGATGGGAGGGGGGATTCCCCTCCGGCTTCAGCTTCCCCTGTCACCGCGGGACAGGAGATGGGAGGGGGGATGCCCCTCCGGCTTCGGCTTCAGCTTCCCCTGTCACCGCGTGACAGGAGATGGGAGGGGGGATTCCCCTCCGGCTTCAGCTTCCCCTGTCACCGCGGGACAGGAGATGGGAGGGGGGGATGCCCCTCCGGCTTCCGCTTCCCCTGTCACCGCGTGACAGGAGATGGGAGGGGGGATTCCCCTCCGGTCCGGCTCCCCCCCGCCGCAGCACAGGGCCCTCACGCCGCAATACAGGGCCCCCTGGCCCTGCCGTAGCGCAGGGTCGTCCTGCCCCGCCCCCCCATGCCCCCCCGCGCTGCACCGGGCCATCCCACCAGCCCCCGCAGCATCGGGGGCCCCCGCAGCCATCATCCCCCTCCACCGCAGCACCACCCCCACCGGCACGCCCCCCCCCCCCTGCAGCCACATGCCTCACCAATCATCCCCAAGGTAAGGCTGAGATATGTATATGTGTAGTGTGTGTGTGTGTGTGTGTGTGTGTGTCAGTGTGAGCAGTGTGTGTGCAGTGTGTGTGCAGTGTGCAGTGTGTGCAGTGTGAGCAATGAGCAGTGTGTCAGTGTGTGCAGTGTGAGCAATGAGCAGTGTGTCAGTGTGTGCAGTGTGAGCAATGAGCAGTGTGTGTGCAGTGTGCAGTGTGTGTCAGTGTGAGCAGTGTGTGTGCAGTATGAGCAGTGTGTCAGTGTGTGCAGTGTGAGCAATGAGCAGTGTGTGTGCAGTGTGTGTCAGTGTGAGCAGTGTGTGTGCAGTGTGAGCAATGAGCAGTGTGTGTGCAGTGTGTCAGTGTGTGCAGTGTGAGCAATGAGCAGTGTGTGTGCAGTGTGTCAGTGTGTGCAGTGTGAGCAATGAGCAGTGTGTGTGCAGTGTGCAGTGTGCAGTGTGCAGTGTGTGTGCAGTGTGTCAGTGTGTGCAATGAGCAGTGTGTGTGCAGTGTGCAGTGTGAGCAATGAGCAGTGTGTGTGCAGTGAGTGTGTGCAGTGTTTTTTTTTTTTAAAACGGGAGCCACGGGAAAACCGCGTTATAACCGAATCGCGGTATAGCGAGGGGCGTTATAACGGGGTTTAGCTGTATCTGGTTATAACCTCATCTGCTTACACCTGTTGCTACACAGGAGCTTTGATCCGCATTTGGATATATTTTTTTGCTAGTGGCAAGTGGCGAAGAATTTTAATATATGGAAGGTTTGGATAATTTGTCAAGTGGATTGTCCAATAGAGCAGAAATAAAGACTTTTAATGACGAAGAAATTAGTAAAATTTTGTTTAAATCAACCCCACAAGAGGCTTTTGGGCCGGATAGACCCACAGATCATATCAAAGATCTAGAAAGGCTTAAGAAAAAAATAAATCGAACTTTACTCTCATGGTAATACATTAACAGAGTACTACAAACAGAAACTCATCCCTAGGGGGTTTCGTATAAAAAAATCGCCCCACAATTGGAATTGACAGTAATGTTTTTTGTGACAATTGGTGCAAAATTTTGAATAAAGCATCACTTGATTTAATACTACTAGTGATAGAAGAAGTGGGTCAGCAACTCACTACTGTGAGGCATGAAATTCTAAAAATAGAAATTGTTATTGAGCAGACACATCAAAATGATATTACTGTCCAATCATTAGATGAGCTTAAAACCAAGCAAAAAAAAATTAAGGATGATTTCATCCATTTAAAAAAACAAAAGTTTAAGAAGGTAGTGACAGATTATAAAGATAATAATGTCTATTTTTGGAGAAAAGCAGATAGACGGTCAAAAAAATTAACGAAATCAAAGAAAGCGGCTAAAAAAGCCACAGCCTTCACAAGTGACTCTGATACCACTTCATCAGCGGAAGGTGCAATAGCCCAAATCCCAGGGAGGTCTTTTTTAGACAAGGGAAGAGGACAGACATCAAGGGCCAAAGACGCAAGACAAGGAGGGGCCGCAGAAGTGCAAAGAACACCTCCAGTTCTCCGTCCACGTCCAATATCAGTAAGCATAATTTGATCTTCAACTTGTCTTCTCATGAATTAACTGAAATGGATACCTGTGTTTTATCCAAAGGTCCCTCATTCGTCCCTACCACAAGACCCGACCCCTTTGAATTAGAGGTTGAACTGTTTAAATTTGAAAGAAATTTGAATTTAAAATCTTTTTTTCTCTAGACCCACAGATCAGCAAGATCAGCAGTGGCAGCAACAAGAGCAGGTAAACCCTAATCGGTGTAGATTAAAATCAAGGGTTATTGCACCCTTCAAAAATACAGGTGTGAATGTATTCATGCGCCTTATAAAACATGATGTCAAACAATATTTTAAAAAAGCATCATTACACAAACTACAATCTGACAATTGCACAAAAGGAGGCTTTAAAAACACTCAGGGAGAACAGTAACATCATTTTTTAAAAAGCGGACAAGGGAGGAGCACTTGAAGTGCAGGACTACAGTGTGTATAAAACAGAGGTCTTGAGGCAACTGGAGAATCAAGAGTGTTATATTAAACTTGACATGAAACCGACTTTAAGGTATCAAACAGAAATCAAGGGGATATTACAATTAGGATTAAACAATTTATGGATTAATGAGGAAATAGTAAACTTTCTTACTATGAAAAACCCAAGGCGCCCAGTCCTTTACTTATTGCCAAAGATCCACAAAAGTTTACAAAATCCCCCAGGTAGGCCCATAATATCAGCCACATTTTCCATCAACCAACCACTAGCAATTTTTATTGATACCTTTCTTCTACCTTTGGTTACTAAAAGTAAATCTTACATACAGGATACCTTTGATTTTCTTAAAAAAATACGTACAGTGCCTCTGAGTGGAAAAACCTTCACCATGGTAACTATGGATGTAACTAATTTATACACCATAATTCCTCACGACAGTGGTTTAGATGTCATTCGACCAAACCTTATCAATTCTCATAAATCAAATCCACCTGTGGATTATATCATGCTGCTCCTACACTTTGTCCTATATAAAAATTATTTTAAGTTCGAGCAGACCTTTTATTTACAAACAGCAGGGACGGCTATGGGCAGCAATGTGGCCCCGTCCTATGCTAATTTATATATGACTGACTGAGGAGAAATGTATTTATCCCACAGAGCATTACAATAAGATGTTATTTTATTGTAGATATATTGACGATCTGCTATTTCTGTGGGAGGGTACAGAGGAAGAACTTATAATTTTTTTTGATTATCTAGATGGGCTGAACACAACAGTAAGATTTACAAAAAATTGGAGCACTAAGCAGATTTCGTATCTAGATGTGCTTCTTACATATGAAGATGGAGAACTTCATAGTGATCTTTACAGGAAGCCCACAGACAAAAATAGCACTTTACATGCTTCTAGTTTCCACCCAGAGCGACTGAAACAAATGCTACCATTTTCTCAAAAGATTAGAGCTACACGCATAATAGACAGGCCTACTAAATTGGATGAGACTCTTAAGGAGATCGAGGAGAGATTTGTTGAGAGGGGACACAACAGGTCTGAAATGATCACAGCTTTAAATATGACTCCACAATCAAGTTCTAAAAGTGATCGTCTCACATTTGTAAGTAAATTCACTACTGCCACTGGTTTTATTAAAAAAAACACTTAAAAAGCACTGGAAAGTACTACAGACTGACGATACACTGAAGGATGTCTGTTGGGATTTCCCACGTTTTGCTTAGAAACGTGGAGAGAATCTTAAGGACATCCTGATTAAGGCTGATAATGAGAAACATTATATCACACCACATTTCTTGAGTTCACCCAAAGTAGGTGGTTATAAATGTTATGGATGTAGCATTTGCAACAGTCTGAACACTGGAGATAAGTTTTACCATCCCAGAAGTGGCAGATTGTTCAATATTAAGGAGCGTATCACCTGCACAACTACGAACATAGTCTACATGATTAAATGTCCTTGTGGACTATGTTATATTGGTAAGAGCAATCGTATGCTCAAAACTAAATTTATTGAACATAAGAGTAAAATCAGTAATCGTGCAGAGGACACCGCTCTTATTAGACATTGCTCTGAATTTAGTCACCCAATATCATCACTAAAACTAATGGGCATTGAACATATTAAAAAAGCTAGGGCAGGTCTAGAAAAGGATGTTTTATTATTGCAGCGGGAATCCTTCTGGATCCATACATTGGATACTGTATTTCCTAATGGACTGAATGATTTTCTGTCATTAGGTTGTTTCATTGAGGAAAGATAAAGCTACTTCTTCTACAGGTTGCTGCCACTGCTTGCTGTATTAGCTATAAAGATATATACTGTCAGGTCAGTACACCTCTGGGGTTATGTATTTCTAAAGAATTGACAAAGACCAACCTTTTTTAATCTTTTTATTATTACCCACTTTTCACAGTAAGATTATATATCAACAGCTTGTTCAAAAAGTGGTGTGCTGATTTACTCCCCCCCCTTTTTCTTTTTGCAAACATCGTGGACTTCTGATGATGAAGATATCCCCCCCCCCCCCATTGATTGACAGAAGAAGATGACACGTTTATGGACCACTACAGATGAAAACCGAAGATCAGCTAATCTCCCCTACACTTGCAGGATCGCAGGTAGAATGACTCACACATGCGCAATGACTGACATGTAGTCTGCGCTTTATGAGTTCTAAAAGGACAAGGGATGAAGAGAATCGATCGGACAGCCACCGCGCATGCGCGGACTTGAAACGCACGAGTTGAGACAACGTGCTGGAGCAGTGCAGGACCCGGATGCGTTCCAACATTGATTGATGACGTCAACAAGATGGATGCCGGACAACACGGAAGTGGGGAGGATCTGAACACCACGATGAACAGAGGAACACTAACAGCTGTTGGGGATCACCTACCCAAGGATACAGACTGGACATTGGCTAAAGGGACTGATTCAGCACATGGATACCACCACCGCAAATTGAACAGGTTGCATTGTGGGAGTTTGGGGCACTATTTATACATTGTTAGAAGGGATTGTGTTTATGCCATTGTCACTTGATAAAGACCACCATGGTCAAAACGTTGTGTTGGCTCAATAAATGAGTTTGGATATGCTAAATCCGTTGTGCCCTATGTTATTTGTTTTATTTCACATATCCACGTTGTGGTCTCTGCGCTCCCCTTATCTAGAAGACAACGCTATGTAATTTTGGTGTCTGAGAAACGGGGAGATAAAGTGACTTATCCAAGGTCACAGAGAGAGGCGACAAAGGGGATCTAAACGTAATTTGATTAAAGGGATAATGGGAATAAGCAATAATGACCAGATTCGCAATTAAAACAGACCCAAAGAAAATCAAAACTGGCACTTTTTTGTGTTCTCCATGTGAGATGGTCTCTTTAAAAGGTCAGGCCTACAAACCAATTACGGGCCATATTTACTAATTAGTACACCTCCATAAGACACCTAGTGGCCCACTCACTTGAATGGGTTGTAAAGGTCCATATTAACTATGTGGCATTGTGATCATACAGCAGAATTAGCACAACGTCCTGTTACACATCCTATGCAAGGTTCCGAGCTTCTGTGCTTTATCTGGTCTCCTCTTCCTTGACTTCCTTCTACACATCCTTTCTTAGAGTATTGTTTAAGCCTACAGCTGGAGTGGCCAACTCCAGTCCTCAAGGGTCACAAACAGGTCAGGTTTTAAGGATATCTCAGTTTCAGCACAGGTGGCTCAATCAGAGGCTCAGTTAAAGATGGCTGATTGCGCCACCTGTGCTGAAGCAGGGATATCCTAAAAACTGGACCTGTTTGTGGCCCTTAAGGACTGCAGTTGGCCACCCCTGCACTTCTGAAATCTCAATGGGATATTAACATTTTTGGCATAACTGCATGTACTAATTAAATAGGAATTGATTGTATTCCTATCTGTGACAATATTAAAAAATCCATGACAAAGTGATAAGAAGTCTTATTATGACATGTAACATACGGTGCGTTTCATATTAATCACCAACAATCATGTTTTATATTGTGCTTTCACTTATATACCCTCCTAGGTTATATGGAATATGCTACAGTAAAACCATTTTCCATTACATATGCTAGAGACTGTCTTATTTATTCCATATTTCATTATTACAGTATAGGTTAGATATCACATACTTAATATTCAAACTTGCCTAGACTACATATATCAACACCTTTTTTTCATATCTTAGTCTCTAATATATTATATTGTAACTATTTTTTACTGAACACGAGGGGTGCCATAAGTGGACTCATTTTCTGTAATTAAAAACGAAGTATAATTGGCTGCTAAACATGTCTTTAAATGTATTTAGTGTATGTATATCTTAGCGACAAGGCCACTGGTAACATGTAATTAGAATGAAGATGCCAGCAGACATCCCCACTACAGACTGATCACTCTATGCACAATTCCTACTGGGCTATCTTTACCAAACTTTGCTCACCCACTGTACCCGCTATATCCTTCATATTAAAATATACGATGTCATGTCACACTAGCAGGGAGCAGCAGCATCACGGCCAGCGCAGAAATAACACAGATCTACTTGTCCACACTACCCAATAGTAACAAAGTAATTTATCCCCCTCCCATCTGGTACCTCCTGATAAGATCTGGAGATCTCCTTCCTTATCATTGCACTGGATAAGCTGGGATAGGTATCCAGGGTGCTGATGTCCTGTCTGCCGCGGGGCAGAGATACTGCTTGCAGCTTGGTCTGTCTGCAGAACTCCTGCAAGCTCCGGGGTCTCGTGCTCTACCCGGGTAGCAACCCCAGCTGCGCGCGCACCTCCCGGTCTGAGCCCCCAGACCTGCCCCTCTCTCGCGGATGCTTCTGGGAAATGTAGTTCTCCATCAACTAGTTCATATAGCTAAACCTGCAGATTAACGTTTCAGATCGTAAAAAAGGACTTATTAATACAAATGAATAAGAATCTCAGCCTTTGAGCCTATGTAGTAGTCAATATATTTCCAAACACACACACATTATGTGTGTGTGTGTGTGTGTGTGTGTGTGTGTGTGTGTGTGTGTGTGTGTAGTGTGTGTGTGTGTGTGTGTGTGTGTGTGTGTGTGTGTGTGTGTGTGTGTGTGTGTGATGAAGGACTTATTAAGGTCGGCCTCTGTGGGTGGGGATGAAGGGGTTAAGGCCGGCTTCTGTGGGTGGGGATGAAGGGGTTAAGGCCGGCCTCTGTGGGTTTGGATGAAGGGGTTAAGGCCGGCCTCTGTGGGTGGTAATGAAGGGGTTAAGGCCCGCCTCTGTGGGTGGGAATGAAGGGGTTAAGGCCGGCCTCTGTGGGTTTGGATGAAGGGGTTAAGCCTGGCCTCTGTGGGTGGGGATACAGGGGTTAAGCTTGGCCTCTGTGGGTGGGGATGAAGGGGTTAAGGCCGGCCTCTGTGGGTGGGGATGAAGGGGTTAAGGCCGGCCTCTGTGGGTTTGGATGAAGGGGTTAAGGCCGGCCTCTGTGGGTGGGGATGAAGGGGCTAAGCCTGGCTTCTGTGGGTGGGGATGAAGGGGTTAAGGCCGGCCTCTGTGGGTGGGAATGAAGGGGTTAAGGCCGGTCTCTGTGGGTGGGGATGAAGGGGTTAAGGCCGGCCTCTGTGGGTGGGGATGAAGGGGCTAAGCCTGGCCTCTGTGGGTGGGGATGAAGGGTTAAGGCCGGCCTCTGTGGGTGGGGATGAAGGGGTTAAGGCCGGCCTCTGTGGGTGGGGATGAAGGGGTTAAGCCTGGCCTCTGTGGGTGGGGATGCAGGGGTTAAGCTTGGCCTCTGTGGGTGGGGATGAAGGGGTTAAGGCCGGCCTCTGTGGGTGGGAATGAAGGGGTTAAGGCCGGCCTCTGTGGGTGGGAATGAAGGGGTTAAGGCCGGTCTCTGTGGGTGGAGATGAAGGGGTTAAGGTCGGCCTCTGTGGGTGGGGATGAAGGGGTTAAGGCCGGCCTCTGTGGGTGGGGATTAAGGGGTTAAGGCCGGCCTCTGTGGGTGGGAATGAAGGGGTTAAGGCCGGTCTCTGTGGGTGGGGATGAAGGGGTTAAGGTCGGCCTCTGTGGGTGGGAATGAAGGGGTTAAGGCCGGTCTCTGTGGGTGGGAATGAAGGGGTTAAGGTCGGTCTCTGTGGGTGGGGATGAAGGGGTTAAGGCCGGCCTCTGTGGGTGGGAATGAAGGGGTTAAGGCCGGCCTCTGTGGGTGGGAATGAAGGGGTTAAGGCCGGTCTCTGTGGGTGGGGATGAAGGGGTTAAGGTCGGCCTCTGTGGGTGGGGATTAAGGGGTTAAGGTCGGCCTCTGTGGGTGGGGATGAAGGGGTTTAGGTCGGCCTCTGTGGGTGGGGATGAAGGGGTTTAGGCCGGCCTCTGTGGGTGGGGATGAAGGGGTTAAGGTCGGCCTCTGTGGGTGGGAATGAAGGGGTTAAGGCCGGTCTCTGTGGGTGGGGATGAAGGGGTTAAGGTCGGCCTCTGTGGGTGGGGATTAAGGGGTTAAGGCCGGCCTCTGTGGGTGGGAATGAAGGGGTTAAGGCCGGTCTCTGTGGGTGGGGATGAAGGGGTTAAGGTCGGCCTCTGTGGGTGGGGATGAAGGGGTTAAGGTCGGCCTCTGTGGGTGGGGATTAAGGGGTTAAGGCCGGCCTCTGTGGGTGGGAATGAAGGGGTTAAGGCCGGTCTCTGTGGGTGGGAATGAAGGGGTTAAGGCCGGTCTCTGTGGGTGGGGATGAAGGGGTTAAGGCCGGCCTCTGTGGGTGGGGCCCGCCGCCCGGGCGAGTCCGGCTTTGTGCTTGTGATCCGATTCTTCTCTCCCTCCCGGAAGCTGCTTCCAACATGACACCCCGCAGTGTCCCGCTCTGCGCTGCGCTCTGGCTTTGCGCAGCAATGTGCAGCCGCGCGTCAGAAGAACCCAAAGTGATGCACAAATCTGCGCGGTACAAACCTGTGCGGCTCTTCACCGACCAAGACCTGGCGAGATACAGCGGGGAGCAGGCAAGTTACCCGGGGAAGGGGAGCAGGCAAGTTACCCGGGGAAGGGGAGCAGGCAAGTTACCCGGGGAAGGGGAGCAGGCAAGTTACCCGGGGAGGGTCAGGAGCAGGCAAGTTACCCGGGGAAGGGGAGCAGGCAAGTTACCCGGGGAAGGGGAGCAGGCAAGTTACCCGGGGAAGGGGAGCAGGCAAGTTACCCGGGGAAGGGGAGCAGGCAAGTTACCCGGGGAAGGGGAGCAGGCAAGTTACCCGGGGAAGGGGAGCAGGCAAGTTACCCGGGGAAGGGGAGCAGGCAAGTTACCCGGGGAGGGGCAGGAGCAGGCAAGTTACCCGGGGAAGGGCAGGAGCAGGCAAGTTACCTGGGGAAGGGGAGCAGGCAAGTTACCTGGGGAAGGGGAGCAGGCAAGTTACCCGGGGAGGGGCAGGAGCAGGCAAGTTACCCGGGGAGGGGCAGGAGCAGGCAAGTTACCCGGGGAGGGGCAGGAGCAGGCAAGTTACCCGGGGAGGGGGAGCAAGCAAGTTACCCGCGGAGGGGCAGGAGCAGGCAAGTTACCCTGGGAGGGGGGGGGGAGCAGGCAAGTTACCCGGGGAGGGGCGGGAGCAGGCAAGTTACCCGGGGAGGGGCAGGAGCAGGCAAGTTACTCGGGGGGGGGGGGAGCAGGCAAGTTACCCTGGGAGGGGGGGAGGAGGCAAGTTACCCGGGGAGGGGGGGGGGAGCAGGCAAGTTACCCGGGGAGGGGGGGGAGCAGGCAAGTTACCCGGGGAGGGGCAGGCAAGTTACCCGGGGAAGGGGAGCAGGCAAGTTACCCGGGATGGGGCAGCCCCTGATGAGACTTTCCAATGCAAAGTGTCGGGCAGAGCGAAGGCTAAAAGAAAGAGCCCATTGAAAGTAATAAATACGCTAGTACCAGTGTGTATCCAAGGGAAATGCAGCCACCTGAAGGCAGCAAACTGTCACACACTCACATTGCATCAAACAATGGCCGACAGAGCGCACGTTTATTTAAGAAAAGCAGATATATATAATATATTAATGTGCGGGATATTTGGCTTTTCCCTGTGAGCAGTGTGATGCTGCTCCAGATCCAAGTCTGTTAACCATGTGTGTGCGCCAGAGGGATCAGCAGCGTATTGCAAAGCAGCCACCTCTCTGGCACTGAAAGGGTTTGTTCATTAGGTTTGGAGATTTGTGATTAAAGCCACAACCCACGCTTTTTTAAATGTGAAGTCTGGAGTTATTAGTTGCTGAAAATGTGCCTCTCTGGGAGTTTAAAATGGCTGCTGACATTTATACTCATAACTGATGTTGCCAGGGTAACAGCAGCGGTCCGTGACAGGGGAAAACTGCACAAAATGAAGATTATTTATTATTATTTTTAAATAAATATATAAGCACAATTTGAACTTATGCTATAATTTTCTGTGTTTAAAAAAATAAAAAAAATTGGGGGGGGAGATTGCTAATTTTGGGGGTTGCTGGGGTTCAGGTTTATTCTGGAAACTGGGATGTACAGAGCAGTCAGGTCTGCCTCTAAAGACAGCTCTCCGCACAATACGAGTATGAAGCAGAGGAAGCAGCATTTTGATGGGACATTACTGACTTCTATCCGTGAGATGCCAATGGAGAATATAAAACTTCCAATGCTAAAAAGCAGATGCAACCGGCCCTAAATCCATTACAATCAGTGGGGGTTCGTAATGTTGGTGAAGTGGCATTTACTTTACATAAGTCATACAATGCAGATTTGATCAATAGACAGAAAAAACATTGCTCCCTGATAGAAAACATTGCAATTCTTCTGTGCACACCTGAAAAACCTGCACTGCCGCATTACAGAAAGAAATGGCGTCACTTAGGAAAACACACAGACCTACTTGTCAACATTTCAAAGAAGCACACCGCCACATAACACTACCTTTAATACAGTCTCTCTTTTCTAATTGTATATATGTATATCTTTCTTTTTATATAGCGCCATATATGTACATAGCGCCTCACAGCAGTAATACACATGATATAATAATATAACACATAATGGGAATAAGCGCTTCCTAAGACTACGCTTATAGTGCCGGCGACGCGACAGTCGCTGGAAAATCAAAAAGCGATGATTTCCAGCGATCGCGACCAATCCGTTGCGTCGCACTTACTATAAGCGCACGCGATGGCGGCAATGCATTTGTTTTGCTGCGACGTCGCTGTCACCGGCACTATAAGCGCAGCCTAAAAGTAACGTTGGGGGAAAAGAGTCCCTGCCCTGAAGAGTTTACAATCAAGGGCGTGTCCATAGTAGGCACGTGCTCGCGACAGAGCGCATGACATCACGCGTACTTGTAATTGAACAGATACATGTGCATGATGGGTGGCGTGGTGAGGGCGTGCTGGGGGGGCATGCCTCTTTGGCCCAACCGCGTAGGTGGCCCGGCCGTGGTGCGCCAAATTCAAACAAGTTTGTCTCGCCACGCATCGGCCACTTCGGCGCTCAAGTGCAATCTATGGACATGCGCATTGGCCTGCAGTTGTTTCTATTTGACGCGGCCTAAGTGGTAAGTGGGGAGAACGTACAGAGACGGTAGGAGGGTGTTCTGGTAAGTGCGTCTGCAGGGGTCAAGGTAAATGCATGAGATGTATAGTATCAGCCAGTGGAGCTACCCATATGCTTCACTAAAGAGGTGTAATGACCTCTGTGTTTGGCAGTTATTTTAGTTATTTTAGTGAGGGCTGTTTCAGTGGAGTGAGCAGTGCGGAAGCCAGATTGTAGAGGGTCTGGGTGAGAATAGGAGGTAGAGTTAAAAAAAAAAAAAATGGAGCAAGCCAGAGAACACAAGGCGTACAAGGAGTTTAGAGGCAAAAGGCACAGTATCTGTGCAGATTGAAGCATCAACATCTAAGGGAGTCATTGTATATACGCCAAAGCGGCTATTTGGGATGTTTTCGAACCAAAACCCCATCACTCTTGGGTAACAATTATGTAAGAAATAATGTTTTTATTTCTTCTTTAAGGATGATCAGCCTATATATATGGCAGTGAAGGGAACTGTGTTTGATGTCACTGCAGGAAAAGGTACAGTATATATATTTTTTTATTTTTTTACCGATTTTACTAAAATATATTTTATTACCGATCCACTAAAAGGATTTGCTCACATTATCTCTGTTCCCTCCACAATCCGTATCTTAAGCAAAACCACTAATACAAATGGGTAGATATTGCACCACCAAAGGTTTGTAAAATACCAATATTTGGCTTTTAAAGGGGAAGTTTAACTTGGTCATATTGGTTTTTAAACAAGTTCTCACTGTACTTGGCTGCTTTAGAAAGATTAAATCACATTTGTCTTCTTTCTATCTTGTGAAAAATGAATAGTTATTGCCTCTTGTGAGGAATACTGGATCCAAGCATAATTGGCTACTTACATTTGTCTGTTTTGACTAATGGTGGCACTATAATTACATTGCAAACAAAAGAACAGAGCTAAGCTAACAATTTTGATGACTAGCAAACGCTCTGAAGATTTTACTTACGATTTGAAATGTTACGTTGAAAAAAATGATTTAAAATGTGTCAATCGGCTACAGGTCACTGTTTTTTTAACACGAGTTCACGGTCCTTAGTTCACTTTCATCAAAGGCAGGACTGTCGCTTCAGGAGTTCACGGTCCTTTCCGTGGCCTGACACATTGCGTCTTTGTAAGTCATTTAAAAAAGAATGAATTATATTTAATGTACATTGCAGTGGATGTGTTCTGTTCCCAGCATTATGACTCCAATTAATAACAATTCGTATTTATTTAGGAAATATATAGAGTGACGTGAGGAGGAGAACTCTGGAGGTTAGCTTGTGGGTGACTTGCTTTAGAGGCGGGAGAGCTTCTCACTGGATCCCAATGTAAGTGATAACACAATGCTGTCTGTTTTCTCTTCTATGTTGACGACACAGAATTTTATGGCAAAGCCGCTCCGTACACCGCACTAACAGGGAAGGACGCCACCCGTGGAGTTGCTAAAATGTCACTGGATCCAGCGGACCTCACTTACGATACAGTAAGGAATTATGTCTGCATCGTTCTAAACTGACCCAGAATCTTCTCCGGCACGGATATTAAACTAGGTTAAATTGGTGCTGCTAGTGATTGTCTCAACAGGACAACATTTATTTTTCACAATGTTCTTTTTAATGCTAGAAGAATATATGTATATGTGTATATATATATATATATATAATCAAAAAATAAATAGATGATACCGTTCTGTGGCTAACGAAATGCTTTTATTTGTGCGAGCTTTCGAGATACACTGATCTCTTCTTCCGGCGATGTTACAACGGAAGAAGAGATCAGTGTATCTCGAAAGCTCGCACAAATAAAAGCATTTCGTTAGCCACAGAACGGTATCATCTATTTATTTTTTGATTAGCTCGGCTAACACGGTACTGATACCTCTACATGTGTATATATATATATATATTATTATTATTATTATTTTTTAACTAATATGTCATTTGGGGATTTATTTAATATAGTGTGAAGCGGCTGCTTGGGCCATTTTTGTCCAGGGGGAAAAAACCTCTGGTTGTCAAGGATGTTTTCAGCCTCAAACTGCCCGAACATCCGCTTTGGACTATAATAAATAAATGCATTATTGCTGCTGTAACTGCTCTTTTGACTTTTTATTGCTTGTCAAGTAATCAGCTTTCTACCAAAACTGCTCTGAGGATGTCGTCGTTTCATCCCTATAAATGTGTGTTATTTCCAGCTTTTGTTTCATTCTACAAACTGCTACTGTTTTCATAGTAAGGTAAAGGGCCTCCGGCATTTTCCCTGTGGTTTCACAGATGCACATTGAATGATTCATTCATTCACAGATACAGATTGACCACCTGTTCCCTTTTTATTGCCCCCGCTCAGACAGGACTCACTGAAGAACAGCTTAAGTCCCTGGATGATATTTTTGACAATGTATACAAGAAAAAATATCCTATTGTCGGATACACTGCGCGGCGTATCTTGAATGAAGATGGAAGCCCCAATGAAAACTTCAAGCCTGATGATCAACCCCATTTTAGCATTAAAGATGAATTTTGACACATACGAGCACCCCTGTGTGAAATATTTTTTACAGAATCTTACAAAGAAAGCACCACACGTGCATAATGTACAGAAGCTTTAACCAGTGATCGAAGTGACTTGAAAAGTAGTGTTACTATTTAAAGCAGCAGAACAGAGTGCATTGTGATATATATAATATATATATATTAAACAGAACAGATGGCACTCCAAGCAAAATAGGCAAAGTTCAAGCTGCCTGCTTCATAATCACAATACATGTAACAGCTGCTATCACCAAAGTGAGAGCAAAGAAACAGCACTCTCGGGTATAAAGAAAAACAATGTATTAGGCAATACAAAATGAACACAGAGACAAACCAACGTTTCGGTCCTCTACCCTGAGGAAGGTCCTTAGAGGACCGAAACGTTGGTTTGTCTCTGTGTTCATTTTGTATTGCCTAATACATTGTTTTTCTTTATACCTGAGAGTGCTTTTTCTTTGCTCTCACTTTGGTGATAGCAGCTGTTACACATTTATATTCTAATATATTATATAATATATATTATATTTTTTTGAAGCAGGGGGTCTCCGAGCTGAACTGTGTTCAATTCAGCTCCGGGGACCCCCTGCTTCCAGAGATACTTAACTCTGTAGCAGGTGACAGTATCTCTGAAGTTTAAATGTCACGGTCACACTGGCCAATAGGAAGCCGCACCGTATTATGTCACAGCTTCCTATTGGCCCACGTGATGCAAAACATTTGAAGTCGCCATTATGTTAGGCACACAGTTCTCTGGCTGCATAGTTACCAGAACCGCTATGGAGGGAAGCATCTCTGGAAGCAGGGGGTCCCAGAGCTATAATTAGCACCGTTCCGCTCCAAAGACCCCCTGCTTCAATCCTGTAATACATTTTTTTTTTTTTAACGCAATGCAGACGGTTCTGCTGCTTTAAAAAGGGCCGATATTTATTGCACACTGGGGCAAAGCCTTTGGATCTGTATGCTTGAAAAATTTAAGCAATATATATTATATAGTGAAAATCTGAAGGGGGCAGGGCTTTCTAAAGCATTGTTTTTTATTGAAAGACAATGTAATGGTATGTTTGTACATAGAAAAGTAGTGGTACTTGTAACGTAAAAATGTAATGGTGTTCAGTAATCCCAAAGTACTCCAACAATTCAACCACGGAGCATAGCTGCATTTATAAGGAAGGATTCAGAGAATTAAAGAAATAAGATCACTTTGAATAAAGTGAATTCTTCCGCTTCATCAAATGAAGATTTAGGGTCACATTTCCTAAATGGTGCTTCATCTCAGTGACAATACAGTTTGCAATTTTTGCAGCAGTTACTTAGTTGGAAGTAAATGTAATTACCTACGCTGCCGATTGATCCGTTCTTTGATCGATCGGTAAAGACTCTTCTTCCCCGGGCCTATTTCAAAAGAGGAAGTGCTGTGCTTTTATAAACGTCAGCTTAATACATTACAACTCATTACAAAGGCCATAGAGAGTGCAGCAAGTCTCATCTAATACTACATAACTGATTTGAATTTTTTTTTTTTTTTAAACCCACAGGATTTTGAATGTATTGCTGCCGTAAGGCATATTTACATGAATAAGTGCAAAGGTGTGCTGACACTTAGCACCGTTTAGTAAATGTGTCCCTTAGTTCTGGTAGGGAAGCGCATATACAAGAACACGGGAGTTGTACCTGTCACAATCACAAAGTTGCTTTGTCCACTCTCGGTGATCTCGATAAATTGGACACTGCTCATATTTTTGTTACACTTGAAAGCATAAAACGATCAGATATTCTGATTGTCTGTCTGGACGTGCAGCTTTTACTCGTGTTTAACATGTGTATACACCGGCGGTCCTCGGTTATCCAACACCATGCGTTCTTGAAAAAGGCATCGGATAGTGAATAGTGGTAAAGTGAAACCCATTTCTGTTCATTAGTATGTATGATAAAGAGTCGAATAAGGGGTTTTGGTGCCGGGAAACGGCCCCTTGGTATATATTATTAAGCCGTATGTTGGTAAGCGAGGACCGCCTGTATTTGTTTACTCTTGGGAATGTCAGTCTTGATGATTTCTGCTTTGTGTTGGCTTTTTAACTTTATTTTCAGTTGTAAATTTTTTTTTTTTTTTTTTTAAATATGAAACGATAACCAGACATTGGATCGGATTCCATTTTACAAGCTGGGTTTCCTAATTAAATGACTATTTTGAGAGGTCGGCATTCTTAGAAAGGCATCAGATATGAAGGTTGGTATTTTGGAGGACTCTTGTGCGTAATAAGTTACATCACATCTTGCAAAACATCTTCTGGGTCTTAGGTACGGTATTGTAACACATTCAGCAGTTGCCTGACCCATGAAATATAATATTCACCCAGCAGTTAACCTGACCTAACATTAGATATTGCATAAATAAAAAGTAGTTTCACCGACAGCACTCTGTGTAAATAATGATACATCGAGTGAACCTGATGAAGGGGAATTTACCCCCGAAACGTGCGATTTTTAATCACTTGAATGAATACGCTGCAGATTCTAGAACTAGTGATCAATTAATGTGGCAATTGGTGCAATAGACTGATACTATTATTTTCCTGGTGATGGGCTGCTCTCCGGACACGGCTTCTTCCGTTATTACAAGGTTCCGAGGCGCACAGTAACTCCCAGGATCATAGCGATGGAAACATAAATCGGAACGCCGTATAACCCAGTGTGGAAAATGGGATTCGTGTGATTAATGTTTAGTTGGTACACTCACAGATTCCATGCAATAATCAAGCGTAGTAAAATAAAGCTAGGTTCTTAATATCACTGAGGACACTTGCCAAAAGTTCCAGACCTCAGGATAAATAGACACAGAAGAAATACATAGTGCAAAAAGTATTTACTATTCAGGACGCAGCATTAATATGAATACACAAGAAATGTCACCGATAAGTGGGCCTTTTGGGTCATTTAAAGTCGGCACACCCACACCGCCTCGAGTCCCACTCTGGAGATGGAAAGCAGATGCACTGACAGGTGCTCTCTCGTGCACAGTGAACCCTCCGATGAGCTTATCGTCATGAACGGGAAAGTCAAGATGGCTGACGTTTCAGTACGCGTCCTCGGTGGCCCACGCTTCAATCCAACGCGTTTCACCTGTAATTGGGTATTGGTATTGATTCAGTATACATAATAGCCTTCTTATGTCCTGTTCTTTGTGTAATCAGCCAATCAAACAGGGAGAATGGTGAAAACGCAGCTGAATAGATTTTTGATTTACAAATTGCCATTTAGTCTTTTTTGGAGCTGATAGTGTACTTTGTTGCAAACTCCTCATCTACTTTCTGTTTTGAAAAAAAAACTTAATTTAAAATAATATGTTCTAGCCTATTGGGCAGCATTGTACAATTTTGGTTTAAATTCACAACCTAGTCTCCAATCATGACTGCAACTTTGGAATCACAGTATAATTCTTTAGGTATAGGGCCCTAACTGAAACAGTATGTATAGAATGTGCCATGGCATTTTGTATGTCTTTATTTGTATAGCGCCATTAATGTACATAGCGCTTCACAGTGGTATTTTTGTTGTGCTCTTCAATGCTAGGGGTTTCGGGCTTTAATTTCGCCATTCAATGCATTGCGGGAAGTGAGGAGTTTAACAGACTTGAGTATGCTGAATCGTGACCAACCGTTAGAAATAGTAGAGAAACGCGGGGACACACGCTCACATGATTCAGTATGTTGCAGACCCTTTTACCAGTGAAATATTTAGGGCCGTGTCTACTTAGCAGTCTTAGCAGTCTTCTGTCACAAGACATCTCGCACATACACATACATACACACACACACACATACATAAACACTCACACACACACTCACACACTTTAATAACCCGCAACTCCTTCCCTGCTCCCCGCCCAAGGCGCCTCTCATCTAGCTCCTTTCCTCTCCATTGGCTGACTCGTGTACCACGTGACGCGTCAACGCCGAAAATCACTAGATTCTTGCAGTATCGGCCGGCTGACGCGTCACAATACGTAGTCAGCCCTGCCGGAAGGAGGCAGCGGGGGCAGGGATCATTCGGGCAAGGGTCTGGTGGTTTGCGGCCGCGCGCACCGCCGGCCGCAGCGGGTTCGCAGCCTTAGGCCTCGGCCAAGCTTTGCGCTGGCGTGATGAGGCTCGCTGAGGCTCAGGGAAAGCGGGTGCTTTCCCTGCGCGCCGTCAGGGGGCGGGCCAGTGACGTCACGGAGCTGGTTCGCCCTCATTGGGCGAACCGCTTACGTGACCGGCCCTGCGCTCCGGCAAGCAGGGAAATTTTAAATTTCTCTAAGACCTACACTTCCGCGCGCTTGCGGAAGCGTAGGCGAGCCCCTACTAAAGCCGCTCTAATTGCGACTGTAGGGGCTCAGTGCTGAGCGGAAGCGCGCCTCCGCCAGCAAGCAACAACCATGGACGAGGCCTTACAGATGTGGGGACAGCGTCCTATTAAATATAAAGGACCTTACAAGTTCAGTGTACTTTGCAAGGATGCCAGCAGCAGCCACCTCGGGTGGAAACCCAACAGCACATATATCAAACATATCATTATCTAATTACTAGAAGCCATAAATTAAAAACAATGGGGTTTATATATCAAGCATGTTTTATAGGGATTTTAATTAATTGCTCAGAAATTAAGAGGAAGCCTCAGTAATTGAATGATATCAATAGGGGTGGGAACAAAAGTCAAAAGAAATACAATTTATAAAAACAGCAACATACAGTATACCGTATATAATCCAGGTGACAACAGAAGGATTTATTGCTTTGATAAATATTGTGCCATTTTGTTTCACCAATGTTGCCCCAGTTTTGCAGCGAGAAGACTCTGATATATAGACTGTACTACCTTACAATACCATTACTACTATTACAAATAACCTACAGTATGCCTCAAGTTGCCTGGGTGGATGTGGATAACTGAGCTCCTCTCCACCCCATTGTGATGCCATCTGGCTACATGGCTACGACAGATGCTGAAACTGCTGCAGCAGTGAAACACGTTTCCTAGGTGGGCTGTAGGTAGCTGGGCTCCCAAGGGGGAGAGGGGAGAGAGAGAATGTCAGAATATGGAAATTACAGCTGTCTCTTATTTAAGGTTCTCTAGTTCTTATAAAGAAAGGGTATTTATGTAGAAGTCTCTCCCCTTGCCCGATGTTACAGCATAAATAAAGCATGTGTCTATAGCAGGGATTCCCCTGGTGCCTAGGGTGAGTGGGGGGGGAGGGGGGGGAGGGGAGGGGTGGCCCTGCGCTTTTCATTTGTCCTGGGCGAGAGAGAGATATAAAATTCAGGTGGAACAAAAGCAGTAGGTGCTCAAATAGGGAATTAACAGCGAATCCGAGAACACAACAGTAAATATGATACACCGCTGATATAATGATCATGATTGCAATGTCTATAGTCCAATGACACACGAGGTGGAGTGTTTCAGTAGAAATACAAAATACAATGAAATCGAAGAGGAAAGAAAACATTCCTTGAAAGTCCAATTCCATAAGGGAAAGTAGCAGCAGCTGTGGCAAAAATCAAGTGTCCCAAATCGATTTAAAAGATGAGTAAATAAAATAACAACAGTTCAGTCCCAGTAAGTGTGGTCCTCTGCGTCCTGGTTAGTGTAGGATCTCTCACATGGAGATGCCCCAACACAAAATTAAACAAATATTTGATGACTGAGAATAAGAAAGACCGTATGTACTGACTATATCTCTACAGCAGTATATATTAAAGTTTGAATAAGAAAGACCGTATGTACTGACTATATCTCTACAGCAGTATATATTAAAGTTTAAAATACTGAAGTACATGTATCAACATGAATAAAAATACAGAGAACATGTCATGATTAAATATATATTAAACTGCCCCAAAATGTATAATAGATTAACAACAATGTTGGAATATTGAGGATGGGAGAAATTAATAGAAGTATAAATGAAACAAGTCAGTAGCTATACCAATGTGTGTAACTAGAAGCATACATAATACAGTATATAATATTATCTATGTAGCTCTTTACCTGATATCTCACATATGTCAACTTGAACTACAATAGAACAAATATACACTTATATCAAACTGGAAATATTGGCATGATACATGAATAGATACAATTATTCATATTAGCATACCATATGTGCCGTGAGTTGCAAAGTGAGGTACACTAAAGATGCTCAGCTGATAAGGGCATAAATCAGAGAATGCCAAGGAACTCCCTATGATGAGGTACTAGAGCCAAAGGAATGGTAGATATGGCCACGAGCTCGGTGATAAGGTCGGTTATGAATGACAGTGAAGGTAAATGCAAAAACGTGGGTAATCATACAGTACACTCATCTTTTGTGTACTACACTTTGCAACACATGCATTGTTGCAGAGGTATTTCAGCTTCACCAAGTGCCTAGCATTTGTGTATTATAACATTATGCTTCAGACGGGCCAGTCATGACACCTAGGGGAACTATTCTGTTCCCCTATTTCTGTCCGGGTATGATTCTACTGTAGTACTGCTTCCCCCCCCCCCCCCGACCCCCTGCCTCTGGGAGATTGACTGGCTACCAGGTGTGAGTTGGTGCATGGTACCTGTACACTGCAGGAGATCTGAGGGTCCGCAATGTTGTCGGGATAACAGGACAGGCTTTTGATATCTCAGGCTTCATTCCTCTCTTGGTGCAAGCGCCTCCATCCACTGTAGGCAGTACCCTATACACCTTGGTGCAGTTCCCTCAAAGTACAGAGGGGCCCTGGGCACCTAACCACCCTGGTGTCCACAGGAGCTGTTCCACCCCAAAGTGTGCGGTAGCGCTACCCACAGGAAGTGTGTTATAGTTGGTGCACTTGTTGGGATGTGATACCTGCCGGGTGCTCTGGTACCGGTACCACCTACTGATGAAAAGGGCTCACCTGGTCCCACGCCGTCAGCGATGGCATCCGCCTTTACATGGGGTGGACTCCGACTGGAGTGTCCCACCGTGCAGAGTGTCTCTGTATCTTGCAGTGGTGATCTGATCCCAGACCACAGGATGCAATTACTGTACGGCGTTTCCACTGAGTCCCTGACTCTATAATACTAAGATGGAAAGGGTCCCTAACTGATAGGGCCTTTCCCTAACGCACCCACAACCTAATGGGGAGTCGGGGCCTAGCTGGGGCCTGAAGGGGAATCTAGGCCTAGGCACCTGAGACACTACCATACCCCCTTCTGTCCAGCTCCCGACTGTAGCGCGAAGTCCCAGCGAGCCAAATGTATCTAATTGCGGCAGGTAACTCCTCTCAGCCCTATTGGCTGTGTGCCTGCATGTGATTCGCAGCCCCGTGCATTATGGGGCATGTAGACCCTGCGGAACCCTGTGCATTATGGGGCATGTAGTCCCTGCAGAACCATATGCCTGTAATGGCTGCCGTTCGCGCTACACTGCGCATGCGCCTGGCTCTTGTAGTGTCCAGTGCTGCCTCGGTCGTACTGCGCATGCGTGTGCATACTCAAGATGGCGCCCTGCGAAAGGAGCTGCCGTGGAAGTCCGGCGACCTGCTCACCACCCTAACTGCTCGCAACTCTCCCCAGGTGCAGCAGAGGCAAGGGGGTGGGTGCAAGGGGAACCCAGGGGGAGAGCTGGCCATATTGACAACTGTTATTATTTTTACGTTTTGAACTTCTGTTTATGCACAACAGATCCATCGATATACATTTTTCACCTCCTGTAAGATTCTAAGACCATGTTTATTTTCTTAATACATTTTTTGAATTGTGTATTACCAGGAATTAATAAGACTTCCGATATAACTTATGTAACATGGTCTGTATCTTCTGGCCTATTTCTCCTCCCTGTCATGTAACTCCTAGCAGTCTAGGCTATGACAGGTTAATCTATGGTCTTTTTGACCCCCCCTCATGCCCCTCTTATGAGTGACAGACGTGTGGTGGTGACTCATGGCCTGTGTAAGCCTATCTGGTATAGACCATGAGCCTGTCCCTTCTGGTTCCTCCTAGGAGGGAGTGGCAAATTTAGTCAGTCCTGCTCTGGAGGAGTAAGAGGGCAGTAGAGCTGTGAGACTCTCTCATCACGGGATGAGCGTGCTCACCCCCAGCCCACAGATGCCCTGTAAGATATGGGGCAATCACCATCCAGAGGCCTGGGACCTCTGAGACTCTGCACCGCTGTGAGGAAGAACTGCAGTGAATGCCAGCCAATAAAGACCCTTGTTCATTATACTCCTGTCTGAGTGTCAGTCCCTGGGCAGGGGGGAGACGTGTGCAATAGTGGGGGCTGATCTCTGGATACCCTGGAGCCCACTAAGACTGGAGGCGCTAATCACAAGAGAAAGAACTACAGAGAAAGAACCTGTGCCTCTCCTGATCTCCATACCACCACAGATCCAACTCAACTCTCCTGATCCTAACAGGTATCCGCACCACACACAGGCAGCAGAAGCTATGCATCTCCCATTGGGGGGGGGGGGGAGGGGGGGAGAAACAGTGCTACACTTACATCATCACATACATATGGTAATGCACCAGGATCTTCCGATTGGTGGATCCGACATATATTCAGGTTGCTGAGTTAGATACCCTTTGAGAAATATACTGCATACCTCTTCCATGGACATGAACCTCCTGACCATCTCCACAGGCGTTTACTTGGGAAAGGGCACGTTACTAAACGCCAAAATAATAAAAGGTGAAATGACATAGCTAGCTGCAGACTAGCGCCTAAACTTATTTACAGGACATACATGAGAACTTAAGATCTCTTCTAGGACGTCACATAAAGGATTCTTGCGCTCGCGCTGTCTCTTTAAAGGAAATAATCCGCTTGCAGCAGTGCATGTAGGAGCCACTCCTCAAGATGCTCCTATGAATGGGAAAACTCCCAAGGGAGTTTTCCAAAAGACAAAAAAGACAAAACACACACAAGCGCACCACAGATTAGTAGAATGTATATCACAATATTTAATAAAGGTCACTATGATGACAAAATACAAAGAATCACTTGATAAATTGCACAAAACAAAAACACATATGAAACATATACTGTGTTTGGTAAATCACACCCTGTGAATACCAAACCAAAGCATAACTCCAGTGAAATACATATACAAGCAGTCCTCTTTATCCAACGTTTCACTTTACAACGGATGGCATACCCAACGCTTTACAATGCAACCCTATGGGCCGTTTTTCGACGCCGGAATGCGTTATCCAATGTTCACCGCCACTGATTAACATGGGACTCACTTTACAATGGTTTCACTATGTAACGCTACTTCCAGAACGGATTCCGTTGGATAACCGAGGACTGCCTGTAACTAGTATCTACAGTATATAGATGTAGCCCCAGTAAGAAATAGTGGGCAACCTGTCCTTCTCCTACTGGAGTAAGCCCTGGTAAGGGCAGGCGCCAGTAGTAATCATGGGTTTTCCCCCCACCAAGCCCTGCCTTGAGTGATAGAGGTAGGCCCCTGACTCTGTGGCAGGCCTGAGACAGAGGGGAGGTCCTGCTGACATCATAAGGGGCAGGGCTGTATCTATTTAGTGGGCTGCTCCTGTGTGTGTCTGTGTTCAGTCTGGGAGAGTCTATTCAGTCTGTTGGAGAGTGGAGTCTGTTGGAGTTGTGAGATTGGAGAGTGAAGGAAACAGAGAGAGCATGGTCTGGGAGTTCAAGGAAACAGGAGAGAAGACACTCAGCCCTACTGATTAGAGCTGATAGCACTGTAGTGCTGTGGACCAATGCCCCTCACCCTGCTGAGGGGGTGAGGGGGGGGGGAGATCTACCCTTACCCAGAGAGTATATCCTGGAGGTGGGGGTTGGGGTATTGAAGCCCCAACAGCCCATCCTGCTAGGGTACAGCCTGGAAGAGAGGAGTGGAGGAATATACCTGTACATTTGGAAGCACTGCTGTACATGAACTGCTGCTACTGCTGTGTGCCGTATCATTGTTACAAGGACAATAAAGACATTGCTTCTTTTATACAAAAGACTGTGTGTGAGAGATTGGAATTTCTCGCCCTGGGACCAGGGCTTTCTCTGGGAAGATTCCCCTAGGTTTCACCAGAGAATGGAGGCGCTGCACCACCGCCACTAAAGATGAAGGCATATACCCCAGAAGTCTGGTCTTGTCATCCCCCACACCAACGCGGGAGACTCAGGCCCTCCTGTTCCAAGCAGGTATGCACCACCCTAGTACATGTATCCAGCCCTCACTACACCCTAGAGGTCCAATCTGCGACTGGGGGGGGGGGGGGGACATGGGCTACATAGATAAAATAGCATCCACGCAGGGTGCTCAATAACCTCTAAAAAAAAAAAGGCCCAATTGAGGGGAATGAAACTGATCACAAGAGGTGGCAGCAGGAGCTCAGTGTGGACGCAAAACTGTCAGGACACGCATACATACAGCAGAAATTACCTCTCTGCAACCACTTCCCGTAATCCCGTTCCAGCCAAAGGGACACTGCACAGTACTGTCTCTCGTGACCCCAATCGATTTATCAAGTGATTCTTTGTATCTCTTCTAGGACCTCTCCTTTTCTCTCTCTACACACTATCACTTGGTGACATCATCAACTCTTTTAGCCATAGGTATAATCTCTATGCAGGTGATACACAGATATCTATCCACCCCACCCTCACTCCTGCACTCCAGTCCCTCAGTCCCTCAGTCTCTGCCTCCTGGCTATATCCTTGTGGATGGCACTCAGCCGTCTTAAACTTAATACGGCTAAAACTGGGCTTCTCATATTTTCCCCTAAACCAGGCCCAATATCCCCTTTTTCCATCACCTTAAATGGCTCTACCATCTATCCAGTCATCAAAGCACGTTGCCTAGGAGTGACATGACTCCTTCCTTTTCTTCTTCATTCACGGAATTGCTTCTTCCGCCGTAATATTGCCAAGATCCGCCCTTTCCTCTGTCACGCTACTGCTAAAACTTTAATGTATGCCCTTATTCTCTTCTGTCTGGATTATCATAACATACTACTAACAGGCCTCCCTGCCTCACAACTTTCTCCTTTGCAATCTATCCAAAATTTGGCTGCTAGAATAATTTCCCTTTCTCCCAAAAAGTCTCTGCTCACCTCTTTAAATCCCTCTCGTGGCTTCCCATCAAGTTTTGGATCACCCACAAAGTTCTCCTCCTTACCTTTAAGGCTCTCCACTCATCTACATATCAGCTTTGATCTCTCGCTGTGCCCCTCCTTGTCTCCTGTACTCTACCCATAACTGTCTCCTTTTCACCCCTCTAGCCGTAACCCTTTCCCCCTGACTGCCCCTTACCTGCGAAACTCCCTCACACTTGGTTTATGCAAAGCACCTTCTCTCACCACCATTAATACAAACCTTAAAACTCACCTCTTAAATGAAGCAATAGAAGTAAAAGTTTACTTTTAATTAAGCAAAGTGTGCATACAGCGGCAGGCAAAAAAGGACCCCTAACGCTGGAGGTGCTTTGTCAAAAGATAACGAATGCTTGCTGCTCCTGCCCTTAAATAGCAGTTAACGGTATCTGGTGAAATAATGGGTGCGCAAAGACAATGTATCTGCCACTTAAACTTGAACTTTTTACACATATACTGATACTCTATTCCAGGCTATTGTAGCACCGGCTACAGGACTTGTCCTGTTCATGTACTTCTTATGAAGCTCCATTAGCCTACACTTATGCTACTGTCTCACACCCAAAGTCACTTCTACCAACGACTGCACTTATTCCGTCACCTGCTGTCACTGTAAATCTCTCATCATACTACTTGGATTGTAAGGTCTTCGGGGCAGGGATTGCCTTTCCTATTGTCTGATCTTGTTTTCTGCACTTATTGTACTACAATTCCCTGTACTGTACTGTCTCTCTTGTAAAGTGCCAAGTTCAGCTGTGGGCGCTATATGAATAAAGATATACATACTTAGAACTCTGAAGAACTGCTTCTAGAATAGGGGTGTGACTGTTTATACCCACATTGTATGTCTTTATTTATATAGCGCCATTAATGTACATAGCGCTTCACAGCAGTAATACATGTGGTAATCCAATAAATAACAGATAATATAAATAACAGATCATGGGAATAAGTGCTTTAGACATTAAGGAAGAGGAGTCCCTGATGACGTCATAGTCCCCCATGATGACATCACTAGTGACGAGGTAGAATGGGAGATACAGAATCTGGTGATCCCACACAGTTGAACCCCTTCTATCAATGAACCTTCTAACCACTTGGTAGCCAGCCAACAGCTATACGTATCAAATGAAATGACAATAAGCTGGTGGCCCTTCTGCACCTAAATCTTTTCTGATCTGACCTCTTTGGAAAACTAGTGAAGAGCCCAGGTATAGAACTCTGTGTAATACGGGAGTTTCTACATTGATAGCTTTGATGTAGGAGGCTATAACATTACAGTTAAGGAAGGATCAGCAGGATCTATTACCAACATTTGTTGGCAGGATTTACTGCACCAATCTGATGTATCTGTTCATCAAGGTCACTACATTTTTGTCTATTGAAAGACCATATTGTTTTTGTGGGTTCATGCTTCATTGTACAATAACAATAACAGTCAGGAATAAAGCAGCTGAGAGCATTGCTATTCTAATTCTGTGGTAGAGATTACCGCTTTGTGAGTTAACACCTTCAGTGCCAGAAAGGCAGTAGTTCAGAGAAACTAATGCTTATACTTTGGTAGACACCGTATTATACACAGACTGATTCCCACATAAATACTAGAGATGGGCGAACCTGTCCAAACTCCGTTCTGCTGAGTTGTCCCGGATTTTTGGGTGCAGTTCGATCTGTGTGATGAAATCTGCAGGTGGATTACGCCCTCCTAAATTCATGTGGAATCCTTGGATTCCGCTATTTGATTCCGGCTGTGCTGTTTGTACAGAAACTTCAGCCGAATCAACAGGAATTCTTTTCCGTGTATTACGCAGAGTCCGAAACTGAGCGCTTTCAGTTTGCCGCTATCAGGAGCATGCTACTGGAGGTATCGATACCTGTAGCTGGAACTGCAGGACAGGTAGCAAAGCAAAGTAGTAGGGGGTCACACGCAGGGACAGGAAGGGGAAAAGGACTTGAAACAGGGCCTCCTGGAAACACGGCCTCCTGGAACTGGAAACATGGCCTCCTGGAAACACGGCCTCCTGGAAACACGGCCTCCTGGAAACAGTACAGATAAGGGTAAAACAAGTATGAACAGGCACTTACAAACAGTCAGGGAGGGTTTAAATATGCAGGGGACAGGTGCAGGTGATTAGGATTCAGTCTGGAAGGTTCCTTGATAGGGGAACAGCAGTCCCGGTGGAGGTGCAGGGGAACTGCAAGATGGAAATAAACACAAGCAAAAATGAGAGCCACTCCCACTTCCTGCCTGTTGTTTTTCACACACTTTTTGGTGATGGAAGGAAGGGGTGTGTGGTACTGGGTGGTGAGGCAAGGGAGGGAGATAGAAAGAGAGGGAAAGTAGAGGGCTTTTTTATATATATATATATATATATATATATCCAAAAAATAAATAGATGATATCGTTCTGTGGCTAACGAAATGCTTTTATTTGTGCGAGCTTTCGAGATACACTGATCTCTTTTTCCGGCGATGTTACAATGAATGAAGCAAGCAAAGGGTATACTTAAAAACAGTGTCTCTTGGAATGTTATCTGTGCTCGTCCCTCCCCCGTGTGTGGATGGGATTTATGGCTAGAGGTGTTAAATGGGAGGGACACATATTATTTTTTCTTATGTTCACTATTGTGTATATAAGTTTATTCATTGTATATACTTAGTTATTTTTTCTTTTGGGTTTAGTTATATTATTTGTAGCTAGGATCCTTAGAGGGTGTTGTAATCCTTTAGCTCATTTGTATCACCTCATATTTTTGAGAGGTATATTATTACATTTTTGATACATTTAAGCTCTTGGCTTTACTTTCAGCGATATTATATGTATTATTTTTCTAGTCACAGCTTTTTTATTTTTGTTATGCTGCCTACAGTGTGTTTATGTTTTTAATGTTAGTGTGTCTTATTGCTCGCTATTAAAATCATTTCCTTTTTCTATTTTGACTTAGAATCCAAGTCTTTTTTCTTTATATTAGATTAGTTATTCTGTGGTATATTTAGAGTGCTATTTTGGGGATTGTCTCAGTCTTTTTGTGTGATATATATATAAATAAATATATATATATATATATATATATATATATATATATATATATATATATATATATATATATATTACAGACAAAGAATAGACTGCGCTCCTCAGGTGTAAGCTCAGACCAAATCCCAATTGGTTATATTAAGTGAATATAGCAAAGGTGATTGGCAAAGGTGGTGCAACAATATTATGGATGATTGATTCACACTGATAAAAAATACATACAATATGTTTTAATAAAATGCTGAGTGCCAATGTTTAAAAAGCTGCTGTAAACACAAATATATGCCAATACCAATATAAAAAAGGTAAATGTCGGTGGTAAAGACTACTGTACAAATGAATCCCTCCTGGATGATATTCAATGGATGATAATTGAAAAAAATATATATATATAAAAAAAGACACTGAATGTGTCAAAAAATGAAAAAATAAAAATGAAAAAAATATATATATATAAAAAATAAAAATATATCAACCAAACCAAGGGTCCATGCTAGGTTCTGGCTGCTCTCATCAAGGACCAACGAACTCCCAGAAATCTGTGAACAACAAAAAAGAAAGCGCTTTCTTTTTTGTTGTTCATATATATATATATATATGTATACATTGCCGCATAGCAGCAAAAAGGAGACAGCACTCAGGTGAATGAAAATAAATGTATTAAATACAGCACATAACTCCAATGTTTCGATCCCACAGGGGGATCTTCCTCAGGGTGGCAGGTTGAATTTTTCACTTTCAGGCTCAGTTGTCATTGAGGGCAGAACAGAAAGGGCAGCAGTAAATGTACTAGTTGATTTTCCTGGTACCAGCCGTTGGAGTAGCTGTAGTACTGTGGCTGTTGCAACCCTGGTTGTGAGCATGCCTCAGGAACCGGCTGCTCCTGCTGCTGTTCAGCCTGTGTCGGTGGAACAGGTTGTGTTTGAAAGTAGATCTGTGTTAGAAGAGGCAGCAGGTAGGACTGAGGATTTGGAGGCTATTTGTTGGAGAGTGAGTTTCTGTCAGGGCCACTTTTGTCAGCAGCTATTTCCTCTGTGTCATTGACTTCAGGTGATATCTGTCTGTGTAGTGGAGGAGGCTGATGATGCTTCCTGTGCCCAGGCCCAACTGTTGTCTAAACAGGTGTGTGAGCAGGAGATGCAGCAGCAGCACATGTTGTGTGAGCAAGCAAGTCAGGCTGGTGTCACGTTTACCGGAGCAGGGCCTGGTTCTATCCTGTTGTGGAACCCCATGACAGGTTTTGAATTGGTGTCCCTGGATCTGGTTTCAGCTGCACCATCCGAGTCTGCTGTGCCCAGCACCTCTACTGCTGCTCTTTTTTTGCTTTAGCTTGGGCAGAGGAAGAGTCATCAGGTGTGGATGTGAGGGTTCAGGAGGTGGAACCGCAGGCAGGTGGAGTGAGTAGTGTAGCGGGAGCACTTCCAGCAGTGAGGAGGTTGCAACTGTGGTAAGCCTATCTATGCCATGAAGTGCGTCAGTCAAAGCTGGTGAGGATGACATTGGTGGTGGTGATGGTGGCTCTTCTAATGAACTTAGCGAGGAGCGTCTTGGAGAAGGGGAGGCGGAGAAATGCGGATGTGCCTCTCGAAGACATCATGGTGAGAGTCCCGGGGTTGGCCTTCGTGGTATTCCAGCCTTCTCCCCTAGCTTGCTGCCATCACAGGGGTGCAGACGTCTGCGCAGAGGAGCCAACACCATGTTGTGGGAATACTTACAATTGCTCTATGCCCAATTAATCGTGTTTTTCTAGTTCAAGGCTGTGTCAATGGCCTTCTTTTCAATTTAATATGCCACATGTCTAATTGCATTTAACGGACTTCATTCATAGACATACTACTACTAGTTAGTACTACTATAGTATCTTTGTATTAAATTAACTATCAGTTGTCGATTTATGTTAAAAACCAAAGAAGAAAAAAACGAGTTCAACCTATGTTAAATTGTAAATCATGGAAAAAAAACATGATTTGAATTTATTAGGATTAATTATGAAAAATAATCGTATGACCTGGGTTCCAGTTGACATCTCATTCTCCGTTTAATTGTTTGGGTCAGCCTTATTATTATTTTTTTATCTTGGCGACGTCATATTATGTAGGAGTCTGACATGAGATTCATCATGAAGGATTACATAGAATGTTGATAATATTTTCTCTGTCTACTGTATCTGACTATGTGTGTGCTCAAATCAGACGGAGTCCTGTCTGTGTAAAGGGCTGCAAAGTCGTACCAAGTTTGCCAAGCTAGATATTACATTGGTGGCTGTTGTAGCAGTCTATGATTGTATGCAGGTTTAATCCGTGGTAATGGTATCCTATTATTTTTCTTTCAGGACCAAATAGAAAAAAGAGAACTACATAAACAAAGAATAAAAGATACCATAAAAGATACAATTAACAAGTGAACTGTAACTGGAATATACAGTGCACTAAATCAGGGAGGTCAAAGTAAAATAATCCAAATGGGGGATTACCATCCACCCCACCTGTGACGCCCACTGGAAGGGAAGCAAACTCTAAATTGTCCCAGTGCTGTAGGGAGATAGAGGGCACAGCCGGAGACAGTCAGAGATTCCAGGCAGAAGATGACAAAGTAAAAATCCAGGGCAACTCTTTCATAAAGATCAAATTCTTAATTTATTGCAAACTCACATAGGATGGTGAAGGTAGATGAAATGCACCTACGCGTTTTGTGCCTGGGCACTTTATCAAGGTGTGTAAGTTGTCCCAGTAGATTCAGCATGGATGTACTCTTCCCAGATATGGGAGTGCACCAGTGCTCAGAAAAACTCCATAATATTCATTGAGACCTTCCCTTCCAAACATTGCTTCTGAGTCTTACATAGCCGGCTTGGCTAATGCCAGGCGCAGGTTGCTTAAGAGGTTCCTAGGCTTACCCAGGTGTTGGCCCTTGGTCAACATCATCATCATAACAAGAACCACGACAGGTCAATGGTAGTAGTGATGATGATGTCTGTATAAAAGACGGTGCTGCTGAGGAGGAGGAAAGAACCATCAATGCACGTAGTGATGATGACAATGATGTTTGTTTATGATTATTAAATAATGAACATACAGGGCTGTTGTTACTGCTTGGAGTTTTCACTTTACTTGCGGTTGAATCTGTTTTTTTCACAATCTTTTACAATGATCACAATACCATCACTTGCATCTGAAGCATTATCACATTCATCACCACCAGTGTCACTGCCACCACCGCCACTTAAATCACAGTCTATCACAACATCCCCATCAGAATCCTCCTCATCCATAAGGGCTGTTCTATAGTGTGTGCACTTGCTGCACCGTGACCGCTGCATTTATAGTTACCACAGACGAAGTGTCCCACGTGACACGAAACGCGTAGGCGAGCCACTGCATGCTGGGTACTGACGTGATGACGCTACAGGCCTAACACTGCTTACACGAGTGCAGGAGTTACTGAAAGTGGATGCCGGTCTAGAACTTCCCCTCAGCACATACCAACTGCGATCCGAAGAGGGGTATTCTGCCTGGACTACGGGTCGTCTCTGTGAGTGTTTTCCTGCCTGGTGTACTTGGATCCAGATGATCCTTATTTTATTGTAAGTTTTGTACTATTATTTATATGCTACTATAAATTGTTTTATATTTTGAACACTTAGTGATTCTTTCCCTTTTTTCTGCCCCCCCCATTTTTTTGTCTTTATATATGTGAGTCCTCTCCAGCCCCGCTGATCACGGGAGATGGGGAGCAGCACTGAAGAGGGATTCTAAAGAAAATTGCTGACGGCCAGCGCGCATTCTATACTGTACTCAGTTTCATTAAACATTGTCAATAATATGTTTTCCCACATTATCAATTTCAGTGTCAGAAGTACTACCCGTGCTAGCAGCCAGGGCCCTAGGCTGACCTGAATTTCCCATTTCAAATCTCTTACCTGGAGGTTCATTGTCCACTATGCGGGGGAGGCGTGCAATCTGCAGTGGGATTGGGATTCAGTGTAATTGTCCTTTTGCTTATATTTGCTGTGAGTAGTACGTGTACCAGCAGCACCACCTTTCACATATTTAATTTGATCTGATTCATCACCACCACCATAAAGGACCACGACCAAAACTACGTCCACCTCTTCTTGCCCCGCCACGTCAACTTTCAAAATGTTTCTTCAAACCACTAAAACTGGGATTACTATTAGACATGTTGTTATTACTTGTTAACTTCACTTGTTATATACGCTAGTGCTATACTAGGCTTGATACTAGCTAGACGTGGGTCAGATTCGGATGGTCTGCTGCTACAGTATATAATAGCCCTACTTCCCTGCCCAGCACTGGCAGGCAGGGTCGCCAGTGGGGGGGGGGGGACAGAAGGGACAGGTGTCCCAGGCCCGGTGTCTGCAGGGGGCCTGGCGGCTGGCGCTCCTCTTTGGGCCCGACCTAGAGCCAGGCCCGGCTGCCGGTGCTTTCGCGGCCGGGCCCCGGCTCTCCTTCCACTGCAGGCCTCTATCACTATGTCCCACGCCAAGCTTGACCAAAGCCGACGCGCGACGGGCCTCTGTGACGGCACTGCGCCGGAAGTAAGCTTGGCTCAGTTTCCGGTGCGCGGCAGCAGAGGGAGGCCTGCCGTGCGTACCAGTGCTCCAGCACGTGGGACAGAGCGGAAGAGCAGCAGCACACAGTTCTCTTCCTGTCCCCACACACCCCTCCTGAGTCCCCAGCCAGCCGCTCCACTTGTTGTTATCAAATAAATGTGATTTATAATTATACTACTAGTTGTAGTAAAAACAAAATTATATATTTTATTTTTTCCTACAACTGGTAGTATAATTAATTATAGTGTAATTATAAGTATAATTAATGAATATATATATATATATATATATATATATATATATATATATATATATATATAATTAGATAAAGCAAAGAACAAAGGCCTTTGAAGCCAGGCGAGTGGACAGGCACTGGATAACTGGATACACACAGACACAGGCCAGTCCAGTCACTCACAATTAAATACTACAAGTGTTATTAAGTAGATATTATTAAATGCTTAACCCAGGTAATGACTATAACAACACAACTACACAGCCAGCAGGCAGCCCTAAAACAACCCAATTAAACTGGGAGTTAGATTTAGTAGAGTGTACACTAATTAGATATTACAGGGTATATTTTTTTAATTATTATTAACTAGTAGCGGCACTGGTCAGTGGACTGGTGTGTGTCACTTTCATCTTGTGTCTCTTTGCTTCAACATATCAGTCTTTGTTCCAAATTGTGCACCTTTTTGCGTCACCCTGTGATTTGGGGAGTGACAATAGGAGGAGTTACATGACACACAGATTGTAATGAGCTGTAGAAAACGCTGTGTCTGTGTGCGTCACTTTTGTATTTTGAATTTGTGTTAAAAATAAATGCTAGGTCTGAGGTGGCGTAAACTTTTCTGGCCAACAATTTGCGTCAAATGTAAGAAACTCATACTGTACGTTTGACCCAAATGTGAGCAGAAACCTGAGCAATGCTTTATAGTTTCTGTCACTAGGGGGCAGTGTTGTGCAGAGAATGGAAGAAAGGCTGTCAAGATGTTTTCAAAGAATATGTTGGCTCATGATTTATTGTACTTGACACAGAGTATATCTTTGTACTTTCCAGGAATTTCCTGGAAACCATCCAAGTCTTTGCAAGAAAACCGATTTTGCTCCTTAAACTAAAGCGAAACTTGTTACACTGCATCTGGTAATGCGTTATTCTCAACATATTTATTTAGCAAAATAATGTATTGATAATTCATGGTAATTTATTATTTCCCAGCTGTGAACCTTGTACAAAAAGCAGTGCAAGCTGTATCACAGAAAACATGATTTTAGAAGCAATAACAGCCTTTTCGTTCCTAAATCTGGTAGGAGGGGGGAGGGGGGGTTGTACAAGTTTTACATTTGCGAACATCTGGTAGAGAACCGCAGACAGATATTTCCCTCTCTCCGTATACTAGTGGTGGTATAGCTCAGTGGATTTTTAACATTGTTTTTGGTTAAGGAACCCTATAATTATATTGTGAAAATCTGCGGACCCCGACCCTCTCTAATAGCGTGTGTGATATCAGATGCTTTCTAAGGAACCCCAACCCTCTCTAATAGCGCATCTGAGATCAGATGCATTGTAAGGAACCCCAACCCTCTCTAATAGCGCATCTGAGATCAGATGCATTGTAAGGAACCCAAACCCTCTCTAATAGCGCGTCTGAGATCAGATGCATTGTAAGGAACCCCAACCCTCTCTAATAGCGTATCTGTGATCAGATGCATTGTAAGGAACCCCCACCCTCTCTAATAGCGCGTCTGAGATCAAATGCATTGTAAGGAACCCCAACCCTCTCTAATAGCGTATCTGTGATCAGATGCATTGTAAGGAACCCAAACCCTCTCTAATAGCGCATCTGAGATCAGATGCTTTGTAAGGAACCCCAACCCTCTCTAATAGCGTATCTGTGATCAGATGCATTGTAAGGAACCCCAACCCTCTCTAATAGCACGTCTGAGATCAGATGCATTGTAAGGAACCCCAACCCTCTCTAATAGTGTGTCTGAGATCAGATGCATTGTAAGGAACCCCAACCCTCTCTAATAGCGCGTCTGAGATCAGATGCATTGTAAGGAACCCCAACCCTCTCTAATAGCGCGTCTGAGATCAGATGCATTGTAAGGAACCCCAACCCTCTCTAATAGTGTGTCTGAGATCAGATGCATTGTAAACTCCTCTTCTGTATTTGGTACAAGTGCATTGTAGCAAACCTTTTGGGAATTCCGGGGAACCCCAAAACACTGGTCTAGCTGTTGTTTAAAGCTGCAGACCAAGAAATATCCCACATGTGTTTTTTTTTTGTAATAAATCAGTTCTGTACAATGAGAAAATACTTGTAGCTTTTTTTAACAACTCTAAATGACACTTTTCATGTATTATAATAACAAATTATATAATATAATAAAATTATATAACAACCATTTACAAAGTCGCATCCCCTTCCTGTTCTGAAACAGACTCTGGCACACCCCTTTTTGAGCGCTGTCCTTTCTCTAGCAGTGCACCAATTGTATCTAGTCACTGCCTAGGCACATGATCTTCCCTGCAGAACTTTGCATCTTTGGTCTTCTTCTGCTGCACTGACAGCCATTTAGTGAACCCCCGAGCCTAATCTTCGCCGATCGATCGGCAACTTAGCTAATTACCTATCATTACCTATCGTGTGGACTGTATTGATGCATATATTAAAGGGGGGGAAATGGTTCACACGTGGCACACAAAGGGTCAGCCTCTGCCCCAACCAATAAATTGTATGTATATCTTTATTTATATAGTGCCATCCAGGTGCATAGCTCTTTACAATACACGTGACATAATATTATAACACAATGGGAATAAGCGCTTCAATAAAATAATAGGAAAAGAAGTCCCTGCCCCAAAGAGCTTACAATCTAAGTGGTAAGGGAGGAGAACTTAGAGACAGTAGGAGGGTGTTGTGGTAAGTGTGTCTGCAAGGGGCCAATGTCAGTGCATATAAGATGTATATATAGTATCAGCCAGCGGAGCTACCCATATGCTTCGTTAAAGAGGTGTGTTTTTAAGAAAGGTCCTAAAGGTGAAGAAAGAGGGCGCCAGTCGGATTTTGAGGGAAAGGACATTCTAAAGGTGTGGGGCATTGAGTGAGAGAGGTTTTAGGTGGGAGAGTGGGAGAGGGCTTTAGATTCAAAAGGGTAGACAGAAGACATCCTTGAGCAGAACGAAACAGTTGAGCAGGTGTAAAGCAACAAATTAGGGCTGAGATGTAAGGAGGGGCAGAAGAGTGTATAGCCTTAAAAGTGCGGAGGAGAATTTTGTAAGTAATACAGGATTTCATAGGAAGCCAGGAGAGGGATTTCAGCAGGAGAGACGCTGAGACAGATTTAGGAGAGAGTAAAGTGATTCTAGCAGCAGCGTTTAGGATAGATAGTAGGGGAGACCGCTGAGAGGCAGGAAGGTCGGACAGTAGAAGGTTGCAATAGACAAGATGGGAGAGATTGGGGCATGTGTTAGAGTTTTAGCAGTAGAGTGACAGAGGAAAGGGCGTATCTTTGCAATGTTATGGAGGAAAAAACAACAGATTTTAGCTACATTGTGAATACTGTATGAGAGGAGAATGTGAGGGAGGAGTAAAATGTGACCCCTAGGGAGCGTGCTTGTGATACTGGGTGAATGATAGTGCTGCCAACAGTAATGTAGAAGGGGCAGTAGCGCCTTGCTTGGGAGGAAGTATGAGGAGCTCCATCTTTGACATGTTAAGTTTAAGTCGGTGGAGGGCCATCTAGGATAATATAGCGGAGAGACATTCAGAGACTTTGATCTGTACAGCAGGTGTAAGGTCCGTGTTTGAAAGGTAAATTTGAGTGTCATCAGCATAGAGGGGATATTTGAACCCAGGACATGTTATAAGGTCATCTAGAGAGTGTGGAAAGAGAAAAGAGAAGAGGTTCGAGGATAAACCCTTGGGGTACGCCCACAGAGATCGATACAGAAGGAGAAGGTGTTAGCAAATGAGATACTGAAAGTACGATGGGAGAGGTCAGTGGAAATGCAGAATAGAGCTCTGTTACGGATACTAAGAGTACAGAGAATATGAAGGAGAAGAGGTTGGTCCACAGTATAAAAGGCTGCAGAGATATCGAGTAGTATGTGACGAGTGTAATGACCTTTGTCTGTGGCAGCATGGAGGTCATTAGTTATTTTAGTGAGGGCTGTTTCAGTGGAGTGAGCAATGCGAAAGCCAGATTGTAGAGAATCTAGGAGAGAATATGTGGCGAAAATGGAGCAAGCGAGAGAATACAAGTCGTTAAAGGAGTTTAGAGGCATAAAACTCTCCTCCTGCTAAATAAATGACATTTGTTTAACGTTTAAATAGTATGAAATATGTTAGTATGAAATATACGTTAAATAAAGGCAGTCCTCGGTTATCCGACACAATGCGTTACTCAAAATGGCGTTGTAAAGCGAAACGTCGTAAAGCGAAACAGGTTTTCCCATAGGAACACTGTTTAAATGAAGGTTCTGTTCCTGAAGGCATTTTTAATGCTAAAATAGACAAAATATTTTATGCAGGCAATAAGATATGCAGCACACACATAAATTATATAGTGTATATACTGTATTATATATATAATATAACATAATAAATAATATATTATATAGTATAATATGATATTATATAGTATAATATTATATATATACGCTCTTACGATTTGCAACGTTGTTTATGTGAATGTGTATATATATATATACACGCATACACAACGTTGCAAAGCGTCGTAAGAGCGTTGGATAAGCCATTTTGGCGTTGTAAAAATGAATATAGGTATGCATTGCATAGCGTTGGATAAGCCATTCGTTGTAAAGCAAAGCGTTGTAAAACGAGGACTGCCTGTATGTAGAGTAAAAATATGTAGAACCCTTAGACTGTGACTTTAAATGCTGTTGAATAAAAACGTTTCTAGTTAATCCCCAATAATGTATTTTGGCCTTATTTTGTGAATTAGTGGGTTGCACTTGTGACTTGTTTAACCTCTTGTGTGCCATGGGGCCATGCAGTGCTGGTTAAGTTGTTCAGCATGTTTCTAATATCTTAGACTCACATTTTAATCTGGTCTGTAACTGTTACATACGCCCATAATATATTATCTTTAACTGTGCACGCAATATCTTGTATATAATGTATACCCTGTTCACGTATGTAACTGTATTTGTAACCATGTACTACACTACCGACACACTTTATTAAAGTGTGGCCGGTACCGCAAGCCGGGAGATTTCCCGGCTTGCTAGTGGCCGCCCCGCGCGGTCACGCGTCTTCGGGAGCCTGCGCCCCCTGCACGCGCGTCCAGGGCTCCCCGAGGGAGCCCTGGTGTCCCGCGATCTGCGGGACGGTGGCAGGGGGTTCCGGGGGACCCTGTAGCGGTAGGGAGAGCGCCCCGATCGGAGGGCGCTCTTCCGCTGCTTCGGCGCGCGCCCGTCACACTCGGGCGCGCGCCAGGCTACTGCTGCGGCCAAGAACGGGCAAATGCTCGAATAAACTTGGCCGCAGCAGTATTTGTCATTTTAACTCTGTGCCCAGGACATACTTGAAAACGAGAGGTAACTCTCAATGTATTACTTCCTGGTAAAATATTTTATAAATAAATCTTCTTTGGGTTTTCTCTCGTTAATAATTCCACGGTCTATTTTTAATATTGCTGTAAACAAAGTGCCGTCCCTTCTTTCTTTATTTTCATTTTTTTTTTACGGTAAGCCCTCAGGGGGTACTTATTTCAGTAAAAAAAACAAAACAGCTATTGATCTATAAAATTTCCCCAAGTGTTCTCAACATCGCCACTGTGGAACTTCCTGTTTACACTGTCAAAAGTATTTGCATTAGTGACAATATAAGCGTGTTCTATTGCTACAATAGTCTGGCCATGTATATCTAATCACTGTGAATTTCAAGAATTGTCATTAAAGTAAAACATGTTTTTAAAGGGATCGGTCACTCTGGAATTCAGAGTGTCTCCTTCATTGTTTGGGCTAAAAAAAAAAAAATAATCCCCATGTAGGCAGGATTGCACTTTTAATTCCCTTTACTCTACTGCTAACTTTTACTCTTCCAGTGAAAATTCAAAACCCTTTCCTCTGAGTATAGTTCTGTATGGAGGGGTTATTCACTAACAAGTGGTATATCGGTTGTACATGGTAATGCCTACCGTGCACTGCAGGGCCACTTTGCCAGCAAAGGGTTAAATGACACAGAGTATTCAACTAACATAACCCATTGCTCTGGGGTCACTGATAAATACCTCCTATCGCTACATTCACCTGTTAGATATTCTGCTGGAGTATTTTGTTGCAGGCATGGACCACTTGAGTGTCAGCTTCCGTACCATACGCAAAAGGGCACAGGAGTACTGTACTGTACAGTATTTCTGTATTTTTTCTTGTATAGTAATATTAATATATATTAAAAAAAATCTGAGACCCAAGATTTTGTGATTTTGTTATTGCTAAATTATTGCCCTTAACACGAGCAGTTACTATTGTCTATTATGACGTTGTTAGCATTGCAAGTCTTCATTTTCACAGCTATTAAATATGCTCGTTTCATGGCGCAACGTGAGATTGACAAATTGACATGCGATCCAGATCACCTTAAGTTCATGGTTACTTTGAAGGGGAATGATTAGCTTCTAGATATCTGCATGTTCACTCCTGACTACTTCAGTTCTTGGCACAGTAGAAATCTTTCTCCAAAGCACAGCTGGTGTCTCCAGAATAAGATGGGATTGGATAAGTAGGTAAAGACTGTGTGACCTTGGCCAAGTTACCTCATTTCTCTGGGGCTTAAATATGTGATGCCACACACCCAACCAAAATACAACCTTTTGTAAACCATTTACCATTGTAACTGACCCCTTTAAACGAATTTACTCGGGCTAAAAACAAAGCTTTTTTTTACGTTAGGACCTCGGAATGGGGGAATTCTTATCAATCAAGTGTTTGCTTTACCCTAAGCCCAGCCTATCCTTATTAGAGAGCCAATCAAGATAATGAAAGGGGGCCCTGACTGGGCAAACTCTTGGAAAACTCACAGTAACAACCAACAAAAGGGAGTAGCCACGGGAAATGTAACCCCCCAAGTCTCCGCTCACCATGTTTACAAACTAACCTTAAAAATTATTTTAAACTACTTTTATATGTCAAGTTGTGGTAAAAAGAGCCCCATCACCCAGGTGTGACCCTTAAACATGTCTCTGCCATTAGTACACATTGTTGCTAGGAGGGATTGTCTTTTGAAGAACCAACAATTTGTAAATAACTTTGTTTTTAGAGATCGTTTGTAAATTCAAGAGGGGTAGGGGCTTGTCTTCCTCTAATTGGGTGATGTCACCGTGTGTTGAAACTTGCAGAAGGAAATCTCCCCTGTAATCTTCTTGATGGAATGATAACAGGGGAGGGAATTGGCGAAGGATACAACTTGTTTAGAAGGACAACCCAACTCAAAGTCTGATGGAACAGAAAACTTAAGTAAACACACATTTATTTAAGGATTGCTGGTTACTGTTAAGTGAGACTATTTCTTTAACCGTTTGAGTGCCCCATGATGTAGTTACTACGTCATAGGATCTGGCACCCCAGGGGCCCCATGACGTGGTGAATACCTATTGAGATTTCATCTCGTTGTCTTTTGGCGAGGTCGCGTTTCGCGCTCCTAGCAGGCGGGGGAGCTGAAGAGGACTCCTGTTTTGTTCACGCTACCAGTGATGCCCCAATGTTCCGGAGAGGCTGGGGAACTCTTGTGCCATGACCTCTTTGGTACTCCAAGGGTTAAGAATCACACCCCGTCTGCCCATTTGTCATTAAATACCATTGACGGGGACACACAGGCCGTTATTTAAAATGCTGTGAAGCCGTCTTCTCCTCGTCAGAGAAGCTGGAAGACACGTTCACATGGATGGCTTCACAGCATATTGAATAAGGTACAATAAAATGTTAATGAATATGCCTTCTTATCCCCAATTCAGCTGTCCCACATATAACCATGAGGGAGTTTTTCTGTAAATAATCGAGAGGCTATATCTAAATCTGGCTCAGCACCAGGTCCCTTATTTAGCAGGACAGGCAGCTGACCTACTATATTGTGTGCTTAAAAGTCCCTCATATTTTGAGGACTCTTACATTTCCCTTTAAGATTTACATTTGTGTTATTCATATTTGTTTCATAGAACAAAAACCCAGGAAACATTACCCTGCATTACAGGGAAAATATTCCAGTCAATTTTATTTGAGCTGTAAAAAAAAAGCAAATGAAAAAGCAAATGAAAAAAATATAAAGATTGTGTATTTTTTGAGATTTCATTAAACAGCACTGCTAAAATGGCCGCTTACTTTAAGCGCTAACTGGTTGTTTTCCTGTTTAGGAGAGTTATTTTGAACATGTGTCAGTGTATCGAGATACTATGCTCCATTTGCATTAGTGGCAGATTTTGGGAGTCATTGTAGGTATTATTCAGAGTAGTTGGGGCAGGGGTCCTGATTAAAAATGTTTCAAATGTCTTCACACATGCTCGGCAAATGTTGTTAAAATTGGTTTCTTAAATTTCTTGTTTACATTTTTGGGAAATTAGTGAAAACACACTACTGTATACCACAACAACATTTTCATCTGATTACTGCAAACTTTCCCCCAATTTTGGCAGAATGTTCGTGCAATCGGCAGTATATACAGGGCCTAGTGACCTTGCAGATTGACGTTAATGCTTGGAGAACGTTTTTGGTGGAAATTTTTGTAATTTGGGTGGGGAGGGGGGGGGGGGGGGTGTTTGGTTGCATTTCACCTCGTTTGCAAACTTCAGTGGAAATTTCTCACATCCCTAGTCATGACCCACATAATGAGATGTATCAATTGCCGTACCTCTTACCAATGGTCTTCTCACGCTCTGAGGTCACAGATCTCAGTGGGAGCACCTTGTCTGACTTGTATACGAAACGTCATAAACCACTGTATTACATATACAGCTCAATAATGGAAAACATTTGGTGTTCCCCTTGCACTTATAATTCTGGTTTATGGTGGGTGCCTTGTAAATCAAAGCAATTGATTTAGAGTTTGAGACTTCATATTTGGGATGGTGTGGACTAGGACTTATTGCTACTGGTTACATGAACAAGAATCCGTGACTGGTGGGCTGAGTGCTGATTCACTTATAACTATTAATGAAGGATACCTACATTCTATTTCCAGAGGTATGTATAGTATGTGTACCCGTATAGAGAATTGGGCACCAATCGGCATCCATAACAGACGTGTGAGTACTCCACAAGCTGAAGGAGGACCGGATGTGGTACAAACACCATCAGTACCCACAGCAGCAGTAAAATGGAGAGGGACACAAAATGGAGATAAATACTGTGCCTGACTTGTGTTATTCCATTACACAACAAACTGCTGTGAGTGCATTTGTATTTCTTTATATGTCCCACTAATGAATAATTAATAATCTGCACTATGGGAGTTGTCTCTTGCGCATCTACATTCGATATTTTATCTCCGTGTACATTTTTATTTATATAGCGCCAACAATGCATGCAGCGCTTTACAAAAGAGACAATACATTACTAATTATAATACAATAAGCGCAACAAACATAAAACCAGACAATGGGAAAGGAAATACCTGCCCCGGAGAGCTTACATTCGAATGGCCCAGATCCACATAAGGTTGTTGAGCTTTAGTATTCATTTAAATGGGAGTAAAGGTGTGCTAAAGCTTAGCACCCTTTTGTGCATCAGGGCCTTAGTGCTATATTGTGAGACTTCCAGAGACAGGAGTTGAGGGAGTAAGTGCAGTAGATGGCAGTGCTTGACCACGATGGTTGGTAAGTGTGACTATGGTTGTGGGACAATAGCCATGACTCCAGGCTATTGACATCCATTCAGAAGCGCTGTTCTTAATGACATAGTTACATGTTAGATGAGGTTGAAAAAGACTTGTATACATGGAGTTCAATCTATATTAAATTAAGGTGACATATACTTATCCTATATTTGTATTTACCGTATTTTTATCCAGAGGAAGGAAAACAAAAAACCCCAGTGAAATATTATCCAATGATGTCTCATAAGGGGGAAAAAAATAATTCCTTCCTGGCTCCAATAATGACAAATCAGATTACTCTGATATCAATATCAAGGATGAATATCCTTCCTATGTTTACTTATTTGGTATATCCCTGTATACCTTTCCTTTCTAAAAAGATGTCTAAACTTTTTTGTTGTTGAAGATATCTACTATAGCTGCCATCACAGTCTCCATGGGTAATGAATTTCACATTTTAACTGCCCTTACTGTAACGAACCCTTTCCTTTGTTGCTCGTGAAATCTCCTTTCCTCCAACCTAAAGGGATGACCCGGTGTTGTTTATACTGCCCGTGGGATGAATAGTTCTTTTGAAAGCTCCTTGTACTGTCCCCACGTATATTTGTATATAGTTATCATATCCCCTTTTAGAAGCATTAGGCTACGATTATACCAGATGCCGATGAGCGGCAGCGTGATCCGGTGATGTCATCCTCATGCTCAAGCAGAGGAGACAGGTGAGAAGCACAGGAGACAGGGAGGCGTGGCCATGAGCGGTTCACCCTCATTGGCTGAACCGCTCATGTGACGCGGCTGTCGCCTGGGTAAAACACATTTTCATGTCTCTTTACCAATCTGCCGCATTACAGTTCGGCGCTACATGGCCGTCGCGATAGGTTTGTTTAGTTTCATTGGATTCATGCTCTTTGTTTTTCAGCCGCCGAGCGATTTTAGGTATAATCACGGCCTTGGGTAGCAATGTACCCCAGCAGTAATACCCTGTTACTATGTAAATAGTAACACAATTGTAGCACTGATGTATAAACAGCCTATCCCCTGACTGTGTTCAGTATAGTGGTTGCAGCAGTAGAATAATTGCAGCACAGTTGCTGTGAATCCGCATACGATAGTAACAGATATCACCTAGCATTAAACTATCTAAAGCCCAAGTCTGTGTAGGTAAAGCAGGGAGAGAAACAGAGTAGAATAGGTGGAAGAGAAGGTCCCTAGTCACAAAACCTGTCTGTCCCATAAATATTAGCTGTGGTATAATGTAATTAAACTCATAAGCCTCGGAGGGAGAAGAGGCGTTTGTTGTTATCAAAGACAACAAACCTCCCCTCTGACTACAGTGTGACCAGGCAGCGTCTGACATCACTGAACCGACGTACATTTCACACCATGGGGGAGACTTCATCAAGGGTAACCATAGCGGCACTCAGATAGGGGTTTATATAGTTGGTGTGTTGCTATGGCAACATGGCACATTTAGTCACCACATCGCCCTTTGCTCTGAGTTATTCTTTGCAGGTGATTAGATGGGTGCAAAGTATTAGTCCATATCTCATTGAAAAAATAATAATCTTAGAGTACGTACATATGGATAATGGATACCTGTAAATAATGTATGTAATAGTTATTGTTTAAAAAAGTCTTTTTACTCAATAAATATTGTTAAAGTATGAGTGCTACTCCATATAAAGAAATGTTTTGTTTAATACACAGTTGTTGTATGTTTTTCTCTGTGTAATGTTAGTATTACCATAATCAATAGGTGTTTAAATTAATGTGCCTGCTATACGCAGAAGAAGTATTAGTATATCAGTGTTATGATGTATTAATGTGGCAGTAGTTGGATCTGATATCAGAAGACTTAAGGGGAAGGCTGATGAGGCTGTCATTGCCAATGAAGGGAGCAAATACAAAACTCTCATTTAATCCAGAGGGGCTCATTGTTTTCAAAGTATGTATCCACTTTGCATCTTTTTTCAGGATTTCCCTGACCCAGTTGCCCTTTCTCGTTAGTGTGTGTGTGTTTGTTCAATCCCAGTAAATTTAAGGAAAGCATGGGAACAGATTCTCGCTGCTCTATAGATCTGACGCGAACCCAGAAAATAGAGAGTTATTAACAGAGTAGGACACCTCTGATAGTGACACAGACAGGAACCCAAGGGCAATTCAGGACAGATTAGAACCAAAGTCTAGCCTTTTTTAGAACAACGCAGGCAAACGTGCAGAAACAGGAAGAGAAAGACTGGGGGTCAGAAGGTGTCTCAGAGACAGATGTGTGGAGCTATCAGAACAAACAACGGAAGTAGTCCAATTGACATATAACGCCGTCCAAAACACACAAGTAGTTAACTTGTCCTCTCTCCCCCTGAACATACACGACACAAGCCTCTTGACGAAAGGGTTTATCCTCACCTAACCCCACCTGCGATACTTTTGAATGGGTAAAGACACCCATTTATTCGCCAGACCTCTTCTACTACACAGATTTTCAAACTAAAAGAAAGGACCAGTTTACTCAATCAGGGAATATTTAATCTTGATGAACATGATCATGAAGTGTTAGATGACCTAGTATCACTATTTAATGATGCAGCACATATCCCAGGCGAAGGTCCACTTACCTAACTGGTTTTGGATACGAGCCTAATGCGGAGGTTTTCATTACATTAGTGATTGATGATCTTAAAAAAATGCCAAGGGGCAGTACAACAGATAATCTGAGTAAGGAGGAACGCAACTCTTTGAAAAATGTACAAGACAATAAATCTATTGTAATCAAACTGTCTGACAAAGGTGGTAATATAGTAATCTAAACACCACAGATGACAGGACAGAAAATATAAGATTACTGTTGAAAACTGCCGTTAAAAGAATCTAAAGAATGATCCCACAGATAATTAATTACATGTGTGAACTACGAATATTATCTTAACGCCTAATGTCTGGGATAGGCAGCTTAGCCGAGAAACCAAGTGTATATGTCAACAATATATTAGGACCTTTTGTGACACTTCACGCCTATATCAAGTACACAAAAGATATCCTAAGCTGGATGGGGCCACAACACATATCACAACATGATAATGGTTGGACTAATCGTAGAATCATTATATATGAGTATCAAACACGAGTATGGACTTCTAGCTGTGTCAAACTTTCTAAGTACAAGAAGCTTAGACTTTACTAATCATAATACATTTGTTCAGGACATATTGAGCTTTGCCTTACAACACAACTACTTCTTGTTTAACAACAAGATGTATCAACAGCAGGGGATGGCCATGGGAGCTACCTGCGCACCTACATATGCAAATCTGTATCTGGGATGGTGGGAGGAGACTGTGGTTTTTGTTGAGGTGATGGACAAATACACCATGTATGTAGTCCTATTGGCTAGATACATAGATGACATTATGATTTTATGGAATAGCACACAAGAACTCTTGTTAGAATTCATAACTGAATAATAACATCTTTCACCAAAGGCTCATTATGGAGAACCATGTCATTACCCTAAATTTTCTGGATCTGATGAGGATGGAAGTGTGTCCACCACTGTCTATCGGAAGGCGTCTGCAACAAACAGTCTCCTTAGAGCAGACAGCCACCATCCAATATCCCTGATATAAGGGATTCCCATTAGTCAGTTCCTTCGCATTCGCTAAATCTGTTCATCCACACAGGAATTTGAGAGACAAGCTCTTGAGATGAAAGATAGATTTTCCCAATGTGGCTACTGTAAAAGAAGAAGTAAATAGGCCTACAGGAGAGCAACATTCACACCAAGATCTTCTCTTTTACAAGAAAGGTTATATACTCCAAGCACTCAAAAGACTAAATGTAAACCATAGTAAGAATGTACTAACTGGGATACTTACTTACTATTTAACACTATAGAGCTCAACTGCACTGTCTGTATTAGACATTAAAAGTCAGGGGAGCCCAATGCTACATCCAATTGACAAAACATATATGGTAATAAGTCTAAAGTTAAATACTTCAATTATAATATTTTATTGGTTATTTAGTTCAACCCTTTGGCCAAAGCGTCATAAGCCTGCATACCAACGTCAAGAAAAAAAAATGGGAGACGTACCCCTAAACTGATGCTACAAAACTGCGATGCCAGAACAATATGAAACAGTCAATGGAAGAACCGGTATGCATAAGAAATAAGCAAGTGGCTCCTCCTGCATAGCCAATAGAGGTGCAAAGCCGGTGCAGCCACCACCTCACCTGGACTCCGTCGGAGTGGCCCTCAAGCCTCCTTGCTGGTTATCTCCCCCGACTGAGCTGTATCCGAGGGAGCCAACCTCCCACGTCGGCGCTGTATCCAAGGGAGCCGAATCTCCCACCTCGGAGCTGTATCTGAGGGAGCCGAACCTCCCACCTCGGACCGCAGGGATGGCAACCCGGGATGCCCGAACCAAGGTAAGGGTAGAGACCTGTAAGCCAGAGCCTCCAGCTGTCTCACCGGGTGCCTGCAATTCCTCCCGCGTCGATGTTGCCAGGTATCGTGCAGGGGGTGGCGGCTGAAGGGTAACCGGCAGACGTCCACACCTCCACGATGGTCGTCTCCATCGGATCTTTTTTCCTGCTGGTGTACAGGTGGATGGAAGGAGTGGCTACACAGGAACGTCTATGCAGCTCTGGAGGAAATCCTCCGGGTGGAGCAGCTGCTGTGTAAAAATGAACCGGATAGGCATGCTACCATACCAATATTAGATAGGGGAAAAACGGGAGTGAAGGCAGAGCACTGCAAATAGCAAAAAGGGCTGGAGGCAAAAATTGAAAATGAACTATTTATTGGGCATATAAGCCATATGGACAGACACACAATTTAAAAAAAACTCTGACGCGTTTCGCGCCATGGAGGCGCTTTATCAAAGAGTACTGGTGTTCATTCAATGCCTGGTAATATAGTGATCTGATGTAAATGCACGCCCTCCACACATTTGAATTCAATTAAGTAATCAAGAGGAATATCAGTGATAAGGCAGCAAGATGTAAAACTATAGGGCAAAAAGTCACATCAACACAGCTGATCACTGACCAGGCATGAATAAGCAATGTTTAAAAACACAAAAACTAGAACAGAATAATGGTTAAAAAACAAACGAAAACATACACTGTGAATATCTAATTCAGAAGACACAAAGGAAATAAATCTCATGAAATAATAATAAAATCAAAAAGAAAAAGAAAACCTATAAATAGATAATGAATATGAAAACAATAAATCAATGAAAAGAATAATAATAGTGATAAGAGATAATGAACAATTATAAATATATAGTTAAATAAATAAGAGAGAAAAATAAAAATAAAAAGAGTGTATGTAAACATGTGATCTAATACATATGTAAAAAAATAAGCATAAATATGAAATATTAAAAAACTCTTCTTGAAAAATATATATAACAAATAATGTCACCTTCGTGTATGCAATACATAAATCTATAAGTGCTAATCAATTTAAAGATCTCAAGTGTATAATATATACAAATAATATAGAATAAATAAATATATAATTAATAAAATATAAAAAGTGACATATACATAAATCACAATCAATTTAAATCACCTATAGGTAAAATGGAATAATATTTACCATATGTTTAACAATTTTAACGATTCTATCAACAGATTTGACCAAGAGAGAAAGATTTTAATGTATTAATCAAAGATAAAAGAAAGATAAAGTGCTATATAATCATGGAATCAATAGATCAGGATAAATTGTAAATATATGAAATAGACAAATTAATAATAAATAATTAACAATAAATCTATAATCATAGGAAATGCTTTAACTTCCAATCTATATTGATGCCAGAAGGGCACAGTGTGTCCAAGGTATAAATCCAGTACATCTCTTTTTTGTTCAAGATACTTAATCTATCCCCTCCCCGAATTGGGGCATTAATGTGATCAATACCGGAAAAAGAAAAATTCTTAATAGTACCTTGGGGGCATGTAGAAAAATGTCTGGAGACTGGATGTGATAGGTCTTGTTTTTTAATGGCTCGAACATGTTCCATAATTCTTTGTTTAAGAGGTCTGATAGTTCTTTGATAAAGCGGCTCCACGGCAGGAAACGCGTCAGAGTTTTTTTTTTAAATTGTGTGTCTGTCCATATGGCTTATATGCCCAATAAATAGTTCATTTTCATGTTTTGCCTCCAGCCCTTTTTGCTATTTGCAGTGCTCAGCCTTCACTCCCGTTTTTCCCATACCAACGTCAAGGTATAACCAAATTAATGCAGGTCCTAACACTAAACTGTGTTGCCCTTCCTTTTACCTCTGTATGAGGGGGAACAACCATAGTAGGTCCTTTCCATTCAGCAAAATGCTAGAACCTCCCTAGTTAAAAAGGTGGGGAGGGGTGAGCTCTGGGAGGAAGGGCCACCTACCTCCAAACAACTATTGCCAGTCAGAAATTGAATTAACACACACATTCCCAGTAAATTCAAACCCCAATACCCACTATATATTTTTTAATGTGTCTGGATGCACTGAATGTGGTTATGAAGGGAACTGCTTCTTTCTTTTTCTGAGGGATGGTAGAAAGCAAATTTATATATCTATATATATATATAAATTTGTTTTCTACCATCCCTCAGAAAAAGAAAGAAGCAGTTCCCTTCATAACCACATTCAGTGCATCCAGACACATTAAAAAATTGTGTCTAAGAACTGGCACCTGCTACAGGGAAACCACACGATAGGCCATCTCTTTAGGGAACCTCCGATATTTGCTTATAAAAGACCAAGGAACATCAAAGACACAATTGTTAAAGCAGATTCACTTAAGCCATGTACACAGACATTTCTATCTAAACCCTAGGTTGGGACATTCCCATGCAGAAGCTGCAGCCAGGCGTGATTAGAGGTGAGAATGTCACTCACCCGCACACAGGTAAACCATTTAAGATAAATGGCTTTTACACCTGCCTAAGTACCTTTATCGTCTATATCCTAAAGTGCCCGTGTGGTCTTCAATACGGGGGTAAGACTATTAGTACCCTGAAAGAAAGGTTTGCTCAACACAAAGGGAATATTAAGAAGGCAACATCTGACACCTCTGTAGCACGTCACTTTAGGTTAATGGATCATAATTCATCACAATTGAGATACCAGATCATTGACCATGTGAAACCACTACAGAGAGGTGGAGATAGAGAAGAAATTATGTTGCAAAAAGAAGCTACATACTGGACATGGTAGCCCCCAAGGGATTGAATGAAAGGTTAGAACTTAATTGGGTCTTGAGGTAAGGTCAGCTTCAGTTCAAATGCTAAATATGCGGGTGGACTGTTTAGGCACAGTGTGTCACCTTAACACCTTAATTAATGAATAAGTATTTTTTGGGCTCCCAGTAATATCCGGTGTTTGCTCAGCTGCTGGGGTTTAGTAGTCCTTGGGGTTTGTATGCCACTGGAGGCAATACAACCTCTAATCACAGAGTCACCGTGAATTCAGGGACCAAGACTATTCAAGATAGGGAAGTGGATTTACCTGGACATTTCTGCACTGCTCTAGTTCTATTCCACCAGGATTCTGCGAAACTCCTGTAGTACACCTGCACACACTTGTCCTGCTGTGCACTCTCTCCAAGGACTCTTTCTAAAGAACTGGTCATCCTACTTCCTTCTTTCTCTTTTCACTCTCTCTATCCATACCTACCCATTTCTTTCTCTCTGCTCTGCCTGTGCTCTGTACTCTTCGCTACTCCCAACTGTATCTCCCATCTTTATTCAGTGCACTGTGAAGATCACTTGGCCCCTACTTTGGCTGAACTTATCTCACCCATACAACCTTACCAGTTGCTAGGTGAGTTCTGTGCTCCTCCATGTTTCCTCCATAGCCAACCCTATTAAAGGAGCACTCCCAACACTTTTTTTTAACATTTTTAATAGGTTTGAAGCAGGGGGTCGTCGGAGCTAATTTCATCTCCGGGACTCCCTGCTTCCCGAGATACTTACCATGGAAGGGGGAGCTGGTATCTCTGAACAGTTTAAAGGTCCCGTATCATACGAGCCAATAGAAAGCCCCAAAGGATGGTGTCATGGCTTCCTATTGACCCACAGGACACGGGACATTTTAAGCTGCCATATGGATAGCTGCATCTGGGCTGCTATCGGCACCCCCTTCCAAGGTAACTATCTCTGGAAGCAGGGTGTCCCCGTAGCTGAAATTAATGTGGTTCAGCTCCAGAAACCCCCTGCCTCAAACCTATTTTTTTTTTAAAGTGTTGCCATGAGTGCTACTTTAAGGTCCATGGACAGCAAAGGTGACCTGAATGACAGACCTAGGTTACTAACACTATTGAATTGTTTATACAGCGTTTTGGCCGGATTCCATATGCTGTCATGATGTTTTCCCCTCGCTCATGAAGACTTCAAATATATTTGAGTGGGGCTGAATTCTTGACAACCAACGGGAAAGCTCTTTACAGCATATTTAAAAAGTGTCTTTTGAGTAAAGGGTTTTCTGCAAGAGTTCCTGTTATGAAGAACACGACTCTAATCCTCCTAAATAAGAAGAGTGAGAATAAGTTCTGGTCACATTACTGGCACTGGAATTTTTGCTCAGTTTCCTTACTGCTCTTTTCCAGGAAGAGAGTCTTATTTCTTAAAAAAAAAAAAAAGCTAAATAAACTAATTCCCTTAACTATACACAACCCCATATTTTTTCCATCCATATCTAACTGGAAAAAACGATATTTATGAATACTTTTTTTGTTATGCCATTATAACAGTTGTACAATAACAGAAATCTTTGGTCAAGGTGGGAATTGTATCTTCTGTTTCCCAGCTCTAGAGCTCACTCAGTTTGTAAATGTTGCTATCTCCTAAGGAGTACACAGTTCTGATATATACACAAGTCATTTAGAGCATGCACTCACCAATATTGTGTTTCTTCTATCTCCACTGGTGCTCAGATCTTGTACCCTCACCATAGGGTACTAAACATCTGTAGATAGTCTCTTAGACCAGCACTCCAAAAAATTCAACAGGTATAAAAAAAAAAACTTACTGACTCCTTAAATGAATTTGCAGAAAAGCATCCTATTTAATTAAAATATGGTAAGCGTTTTAAGACATATCTAAAAATTCATGGTCAAAAAAAGCTTGGCTGAAAAACCCATGGTGCAGATACAAAATTGCATGATGATGCAACATTTCAGGCCCCCTGGCCCTTTTCTCAGGTCTAACCCATGCTGTTAATGGCATTGGGAGTGAGACATGCAACAGGAGTAGACAGAGCCAGGCGATATATCGGTATTCTGTCTTCCCACACAAAGTATTCACTGCAGCGCGAAGATCTGAAAGAGGAAGGATAGAAAGGAATAAGTAAGCGATTAGTAAAAGTGCTTGTTCAGACCTTCATCCAATTCCAAGCACCAAACCCGATGTCACTACCCGTCACAAGTACCAGTTCAGGTCATATTCCTTGTTTAACCCTTAAGAAGCCACGGTCTGTAAGGTGGGGTTCTAGTGGTGTTCTCTCCTCTTTTGGAGGGCATTACGATCACCGCTGCCCCTCAACTGAGCGATACTCTCTATTACCTGGAATCTCAACTAGTATGGGCAGTATATTAGTGTTTCTGGCAACATGCGTATTAGCATGGGTTCGATTCACCGGAAATGGCATCATCAACATGGATGTCACTGTGGGGAAACCGGAAGTGACATGACCTCATCAGGTTGGCACCGGCAGATGGCTGGGATGCCATTAACAGTATGACACGAGGTCTTAGAGGGTATACAATCCCCAGTGATATCCGCTATTAGTTAAGCCTGCGGAAATGTTGCTTCATCATGCAATTTTGTATCTGTATCATAGGTTTTTCTACCAATCTTTTCTTCTAGCATGCATTTCTATATTCTTAAAATGTTTACTTAATTTGAATTATATATGATGGGCCGAGACAAAATAAGTATATATCAGCAGAAAAAAATTACTGGATTGACAAAAAAAGGAAAGTAGAGATCCGAGCTGCGAAGGTGTCCTATTAACCCCACTAATATGGTATAAAAACATTAACTTTTATTGATCATATTAAAATAATACTTATGCCAAAAAAGTCACAAACAAATAAACAAGTAATGATTAATAAAAAGAAGTGGGAGTGGGGAGTTGGCCTAATAAGTCAAATGCCTGCATCAAAAAGTCAAAACAGACCATAATTAAAGAAATTGGTAACTAAAAATAGAAGAACTAATTAGTCCATAGATGGCTTATGCCCTGATGTAAGCAAGCAATGCTACAGATCACAAAAATATATACAAAAGTTACAGTGTATAGTAAGTAGTAATATACACGCATGTCACACTCTCTTCTGTAACAAATAGAATCCTGGTTCAAGTTCCTATTGAGAAAATATAGCCATCATAAAAAAGTGTATATCCCATAAATAATGAATCAAGTGCTTGCCTCTACTGTAGTAGTCATAACAAGCAGATAATTAAAGAAAATAGGAACTAAAAAGCAGAGGAACTATTTAGTCCTATTTAGTCCTTAGGCAATGTGTGCTAAATATACCAGGGCAGATGCAGCCCCAAACATTTGCAAAGTGGAAGACGAGGTGGGTACAGTCGACGGTCTATAAAACCGCAAAGTTTGGGGCTATCAGTACCGGGGGGAAGAGACGGATGTCTCGGATATAATCATGGATACTGCTAAAAATATTCAAATCATCAATTATTCTAGTATGATCTTAGACTGCTGCCATCTACAGGTCTTGTCGGGAGGTCTCCCTTTCTCTCCGACCGCACACTAAACAACTGTACCTGGGTAAAGGACGTACATTTATTTGCACAGAAAGTTTTATTACATAAATCCGTCAGTAATAGACGTACTGTAGATGGAATCGAATCAATACCTATTATGAAAATTTGGACCAGAATGATCTGGAATATCTACAGGACTTAATTTCCCTCTTAGTGGAAAGTGAGAAGACACCAAGTGAGGGGCCCTTCACCGACCTTGATCTAAATTTACACCACCATTTGAAACAAGCTCAAATGCGGACATTTTTTTTACCAAACTGGTGGTGAAAGACCTGAATAAATTACATAAATTGAAATATGTTGAGAATATGAATCAAGATGAACACAGAGCATCGAAGGAACTTGAAGATGCAGACAATATAGTGATTAAGCCATCGGACAAGGGCGGAAACATACAGTAGCCATTCTTAACAGTTACTGTATGACTATGCTAAAGAATGTGAGTGCCTCCTCTCTGATCAGTCTTGCTATAGGGTTCTCATTGCAGATCCGACAGTAGAGTTCAGAAAAATGTTATTAATGATACTGAAGGAAAGAATTGATAACAGCGTTATTAACAAATACGAGTATGTTTTTATGTTGGTTAATAATCCACAATTAGCTACCTGTAATCACCTTGCAAAGGTATAGAAGAACAAAATACCTAAATTCCTCCACCAGGCAGACCAATTGTTTCAGATCTCTGCAGTCTGTCAGAAAGAGCAAGCATCGGCATTGACCAGGTCCTACGACCTTTTGTCGTTTCTCTACCATCCTATCTACGTGATAAGGATAATTTTTAAAAAATTGGAGGGTGTGATTGTATATGAGCAGACATTTCTTGTTGGTCTGGATGTGGAGGCTTTATATACGAGCAACCCCCACAAAATGGGGATATGGGTGGTTCAGTATTTTTTTGCACTTGAAGGGCTTCCACTTCCAATGACACAATTAATTTATTCTCAAACTATTAGATTTTGTTCTCACAAAACATTATTTCCTCTTTGACCACACTATTTATGATCAGATTCAAGTAACTGCAATGGGGACCATGTATGCCTATACATATGCTAATCTGTATCTGGGATTGTGGTAGGCTATGGTTGTCTTTGACAAGATTATAGAATGGTATACTAGATATATAGAGCTTTGGAAAAGATATATCAATGACATCATTATAGTGTGTAAAGGTGGAGTTTATTGGTCTCCTTAATGTGAAAGACCACAACATGAAGATTACCCATGAGATTAGAAGGGACACTCAACTTCCTGGACCTCACTATATATAAAGATTCCCAAGGCAATATAATGACCAACATATACCGTAAAGACACCACAACAAACTGTGTTTTCAGGGCGGACAGTCATTACCCACACCACATGATACATAACATCACTACAGGCCAATCTCTGAAACTAAAGCGCAATTGCTGATCCCCAATCATCTTTGAGAAACAAGCAATATTGATGATGGAGCACTTTTTGGAAAGAGGCTACAGTAGTAACTCCATCAAGAGAGCATATAAACGTGTTATAGCTACCCCATGGAGTCAAAATCTTGATAGTAGAAAAGGATTGACAAGTGAACAAAAGATCATAAGATTTGTAGGAGATTACAATGACCAATGGTCAAGTATGCACAATCTCCTATGCAAACATCGGCATGTACTACTTGAGGATGAGGATCTCAGAAGGGGTTTGAAACATAATCTGGGGTTTGAACCATAATCATGGTAAGAAGGCGTTCGAAAAATTTGAAAGACAATACATAGCGACTACTCACGCAGGCCAAACACCATGTGGCTATCCAATTAAAAAAATCAAGGCTTATATATGTGTCAGATGTAGGGACTGTCAACACATGACACTGACTAAGACCCCAGATTCAAACAATACTTGTCTTTTTAAGATTTTTTAATTTATCAGTTGTCTAACTATGGGGTTGTGTATCTAATCTCTTGCATCTGTGGTAAACAGTACTTTGGCAAGTTCAGAAGTAGAGCATTTTTGTGCGGTGGGAAATGGTCTTGATACTCCAGTATACAGACACGTCTTAGATGTACATGCTGTAGGGGCAATATAAACGTTCTTCATTTCTGTGGGATTGCACACGTACCGTGGGACTGAGGAAGGGCGATTGGGATTAAAAATGACTTCAGACTGTATGCAGATGGATTCTCACCCTGCAAACCCAGAGTCCGAAGGGTCTCAATGAAGGGTTCCTTTTTCACTTCCTTTTAATAATAACCTGCATGGAAGTAGCTTCATCATATTTCTGTTGACAATTGTATATCTAATTGTATGTTTCATGTCAAGACATGCTCCTGTGAGGGATTTAGCCACTGAGTTGTGTAAGAAAAGTGCAGGTGTGGCCATCGTTATGGTGGATCGCGTATTAATCAAATGTTACAGGGACGACCATTTCATAATTTCATGCCCACTGCGTTTAATGCAGGGATTGGCTGATGTCACTGATGTGACGCCGGCCCTTTTTGGGGTGACCTGGTGGGGATTGCGACGGTGTGAACTACACTACATGGGTTCTGGTATCCATAAGTGTAACAGGCCCGGGAGCTGGCAGTGATAGGAATCTGAATGTATTCTGGACAGGTAACAAATAGCATCGTGTGAAGCGTAGTATATTTAGAGTCGCATTACTGCTTGAGGATTTAAAATATCTGCTACGGAAGAATTTGTGATATGTCTGTAGGTTACTTCGCACCGGGCTCTCCAAACATGTGTACATCATTTTAGTTTGCGTCACTGCCTGCCTACACTTAGCATATGCCGTCCAAGGACCAATTAGTGCCTTTATCTTTTGGTTCCTGTTATTTTTATTTAGTGCTTGTTTTGACTATTAGAGGCAAGCATTTGTTTTTATTATGTACAGGTTGCACACTGCTTGATGACGGTTATAGTTCTCAACAGGCATTATAATTCATACTATTTGCTATAATAGAGTGATGTGTTTGTGGATTGCTTCTTACCATCCTCTGCAATTTGTGTGTGTGTATATATATATATATATATACTTCCAGTCTGTAGTATTGCTTGTTTATATCCAGTTTAAGGACCAACTAGTTCCTCTGCCTTTCAGTTTCTATTTTCTTTAGTCACCTGCTTGTTTTAACTATTAGAAGCAAGCACTTGATTTATTATTTATGGGCTATACGTTGCTTTACGAGGGCTATACTTTTTCAATAGGTATTTGAACTAGGATTATACCTGATATAGAAGAGCGTGTTATCTGCTTGTAGGGTACTAATCTGCACACGCTGCGACCTTTGTATATATTTCCCTGGTCTGTATCACTGCTTGCTCATATCAGACACACGCTGCCCAAGTGCTTCCATTGTTTGATTCACAGTATTTCTAATTATTGTCTGTTTTGACTTTTTGAGGCAGGCATTTGATTTATTAGGCAAGAGGCATTAGAATGAGGACTATTTGTTATAGAAGAGAATGTGATTTGTTTGTAGATTGCTACGTCCTTACATGCTCTGACATGTGTGCATATATATTTCCAGTCTTTACCACTGCTTTTATATTTAGCACACATTGCACAAGGACTAACTCATTCCTCTGCTTTTTAGTTCCTATTTTCTTTAATTATCTGCTTGTTTTGACTACTAGAGCCAAGCACTTGATTTATTATTTACTAGCTGATATACCCGGCGTTGCCCGGGATGTAATTTTCCCGCTCCCCCTCTGTCTCCGCACCCCCCTCTCTCTCCGCTCCCCCTGTCTCTCTCCGCTCCCCCTGTCTCTCTCTCTCTCTCCCCATTCACCTCTCTCTCTCCCCATTCACCTCTCTGCCCCCTCTCTCTTTCTCCCCCTTTCACAGCAATCCGCCCCCCCCCTGCAAATGAATGTGGCCCCCCCTCCCTTCACAGCTCCAGTCCCCCCCCCCTGGTCACAACTCCGTCCCCCGTGCCCGTTCACAGCTCCATTTACTCTTTTTTACAGTTTTACCTGTTAAATAATTGTGAGATTTATATTTATTGATAATCGAGATGAAATAGATGCATTAATGACACCGTGTTGCTGTGTCTGTGTGCATGCGCGTTCTATGTGAAGCGTATGGAAGACATATGCGTTTCATTGAATTTATGGGTATGCACGGTGCAGGTATTGCCAATTGAATGGAACATTATCGCTGGATGTGTTTTCTACACGAACAAGGTGTTGATGTTGATCAGCCTGCCGAATTTACAAAAAAGGATGAAAACAAGGATTAAACAATGAAATTTTTTTTTTACTGTATTAAAAACTATACTGTATGTGTTCCAAAATTTCATTTTTTAGTCAACAGTTTCATTCACTGATTAGTTCATCCCATAGTCCTCTGATGCCGTAATAGCCAGCTGATTGTGTCTTTCACTGTCTTGAATTCTGCAGTAGTGCATTTATACTGCTTCCTAAGTTAATCTAAAATTGCTCTCCTGAAATTGTTAGGAATAGCTTTCTTACCCCTGGAGCCATCAAAGTTCACATGTCTGGCCCACTCCGCATAACGTTCAAAAGTCACATGGTGTTGGAAGATTAGTTGTGCAAACTGACACAGCTGTCCGCTGCTGTGTGAAACATAGCTTTGCAAAGTTTCCCCAGATATTATTGAAAGCAGGAAGTCCTCTACTGGATCTCCATAGACAGTGATACTGATGCTTCTCTGCCTCCGTGGTGTCGCAGATGTGCTTTGGAAAACCGGCACAGGTATCTTCTCCTACAATTTCCTACAGGTCGGTTCCGGTAGCACAAAGGCTCATTTCCATAAAGTCATCTTCGTTGTCTGTGTTGTATGTGCATTCTACCATCTTGGTATTGCATGGAGGCACATGGGGTGGAAGAAGAGTTTTCCTCCAGATGTCTCGCTCTCTTGCATGGAGGCACATCGGGGGCCGGGAGCTTTCCTCCAGATGTCCTATTCTCTGAAGCTGCTGTGTACCTATAATCGAATAGAAACCCACCATTTTAGTCCACCCTCTCCAAAAGAAGGTACATTTTTCCTTCCATTGTGTTCGGTCTCTGCTCCAGATGCTGTTGCAAGGCACCATGAATAGCAGGTCTGGCCACAGGTGTACATGTAGCTTGGATTGCAGCATCACAATTGTCCATTACAAACTTGCTTGACATTGCCACGATGCATTGATCAATGCACAAGTTACAGCTAGATTGGAGCTCTATACTTTGTTGGGGGTTGCACTAGGTCCGAGTTGGGCTGGATTTGGATTCCGGTGAGCAGTGTCTGAGGTGAGCAGGGTTCAAGTTGGGGTGAGCTGGGTCCGAGGTCAGGTGAGCAGGGTCTGGTGTTGGATGTGCTGGGTTTGAGGTGAGAATGGTACCTGGTGCAGATACAGCTTTTCTGGGTGCCTAATTTGCAATGGTTTGGGCTATCTTCTTTTTCCACATCGGTCCCAGAGTCTTCCCCTTTGAAGTTTTTGGTGCTGCCTTTTTTTCTTTTCCCACTTTTAGTATTTGTACGAGTTGTTTGGGGGATTGCATGTGGTCTTGTATCAGCAGGTATCCTGCGCTTTCTTAGACTTCTTAGAGCTAAGATTGGTACAGCAGTAAGAAGGTTCTTGCATCTGTAGAAGCTGAATTGATCCATCGTTGAAGCACAAGAGTTCTGATGAAGATCAGTGAACATGGCAATACAAATTCTGTGTGAATTTATGTACAGTCCTGCTGACATCGCAGGGGCAACATGCGGCACAAGGTGTTAATGTTGGGCGGGGCTGAGCTGGTGATTGTTTATTGACTGTTGCAAGGCGTCAAAAGTAGACGTACCCCTGCACCTGATGTTCTGTGATAAAAGTGCAAGAAAAACACCTATACAGTGAACAAATATAGCAAATAAGTGTAATAATATGGAAAAAAGTCAAATACTGTTGGATGAGACCTGCTGCTCTCCAAATACAGTCTCCCAGTCCGTCAAAGGGAAATTCTGATGTTTTAACATAAGCGCAAAATCGATCCAAACAAACCTTAGGATATTTAAAAAATGGCAGTAATGGAGCCAGAGAACACAGGGTCTGCTTCCACGAATAGCAGGAACCCACAGCTAGCACAGATTTTCAGTAGATCATTTAAAAAATCACCAAAGATAAAACAACATAGTATAATCTGTTTTACTGGCGTGACGCACCCAAAAAAGATATATTGCACTTACAGAATGCCAAATAAACTAGGCTTTGGGTGTTGTTGAAATAGAGACATCTGCTCCCTTCTTTAGCGGCATCTGCAAGCTTTGTCTCTGCCTGCAGACTCCAGAGTTCCTGAATAGCAGAGGGATGCGTCTCCTCAGATCCGCTGAATTACTGGCAAACGCGTAGGGTTTTGGACTTTGGAGTTTCAATTTGGAACCTAGTGTTCCATAGAAACTTTTGCCAGTCATTTCAATCTCTCCACCACCCAGTTGAGACGCCAGATCTGAGGAGACGCTGCACGCGAACATCCCCCTGCTATTCAGGATCTCTGGAGTCTGCAGAATTGGGAGTTGCATCCTGTCGTACATCAACTTTAAAGATGTTCTTTACATGTTACAATCATGTTTGGGTCACAATTAGTGACAGAGATTGCTAGAAGTGCTCAAAGGAAAATTCTTTTGGGGTAAGATGGAAGATAATGTGTAGAAGGTAGTACAAGCTTGTCTTATTTGTGCACACATGAATCCTAGGCCCAAAGGACAAAAACCACCTTTACAACGCATTGCACCCGCAGATGGTCCATGGTCAACGGTCCACATTGCAAATTGATTACATTGACCCCTTACCTTTAAGGAAGAATGGGTTAACTATGCTTTGATAGTGTGAGATGTGTTTTCAAAATGGGTCAAAGGAATTCCAGTTAGGAAAGATGCAATTACAACGACAAAGACTTTTATGGGAACATATTTTTTCCATCTGGGGTTTCCCACGTATTCTTGAATCAGATAGGGTACTCTTTTCACAGGTCAGGTTATGAAAGCAACATGTGAAATTTTGGGAATTGAACAAAGATTTAAAGTTCCTTATCACCCACAATCAGCTAATATTGTGGTGCGCATGTATCGGATTTTAAAATCCAGAATGGCAAAAATATTGCTAGAAAAAGGTTGCACGTGGATACAAATCGTTACCTATTTTCATGAGTTTTAGAGGTACAAGTTCATTGACAAATCACTGCACACCTTTTGAACTCATGACTGGTAGGAAAATGACACTAACATTTCAACTTGAACCATTTTTGGCTACCATACAGAAAGATGCTATTGCTAAAAAAAAACAATAGTTGCAATTATTACAAAGTAATTTAGTAACAATCGTACCGCTTGCTGCATCTAGAATGCAAAAGATGTCTCTCCTGATTTTTCAAACTTTATTAAGTGAAGGAATGTAATGATAAAAAATATTAGGAAAATAGGTCCATGGCAAGCAAATTGGGAAGGACCTTGTGATATAATTGACATTATGAGTCAGACAATGTTAAAGATACAAAGATTATCTGATTCTGTACATAATAAACGCAGCCAGCAACGTTTTAGGGTCCATATGGACCAATGTAAATTGTAGGTACCAATATAATGATACTGCTTTATTTTACAGGTCATAGGTAATTGTATGATGGATTACGTTTGGCTGATCACTCAAGAGAAGCGAGAACAAAAGCTACGTAGAAGCTACGTATTAAATACTTCAACGCCAGATGGTACATCCTCATCTACATCCTGTCAATCCTAACAGTGAGCACCATTATTGCCATCACCTATGGGACTGAATATGTTTTCTTTCAAAAAAGACTATTATTAAGACTAATATTATTATTATTATTATTATGACTATTAGAAAAAAAGTACAATGTGATATTACATCTCTAGGAATACAATGAAGTTTGCCAGAGAAATTTGTATTTGTTCTAAATCATACAGATTTACGGATAAATAAGAGATTGGGATGTAAAAATGATGTATGTACAAGTACTTCTTTAATACCTATAGTAGGAAAAGAAAATGTTTTACTTCTATGACAGTACTAGGAATACCCATTAGCAATACTCAATTGTTATATTATAATCTCCAATTTCCTGATTTTGTTTTTGACACAATTACAGCAAGAATTGAACAAGTAGATATTTCTCCTTGTTTACACTTTAATTCTAAAATAATTTGTTTACCACACCAAGCTACGGTAAGACTATTTATTATTCCTGTTTTCATAATCACACTTCATGTTCAGGTCGTAGTGAGGTAGTAAAAACAAAATTTTTCCATTTATCCTTTCATCATTGTACTTTGTGTGGCTTTATGTATTTATGTGTTGTGTTTCAACTAATTTTACTATGTATTATGAAAAGAATGCATACACAGGTAAAGGTAGAAATGATTCAAGGAGAAATAAGATTGAAAAAAATGATAGACAGGAATTTACACAAGACGTCACATTTCTCCAGCGAGAATTCTTTACTTTAGAATGATCTTTTTGCATACTGTCGTTGTAATTTTTTAATGTGATACCAATAGTGCGCGATTGTTGCAGTGACTTTATTTATCATTTTAATATAAATCTGAGGGGCTCTTAGATATTCTTTTTAATTATTAAATTGTAATTCATCTGTGAGATTGACAAAGACAGGTGTTATATAGAGATTAATTCTGACAGTAAAGAATGTTCAGTATATAAAGTTATAAAGAGGTTATTTGATGTAAAGAGGTGTGGCTAACTCCAAAGATAGATTTTGGAATCCATGATACGAAATACAGCTGTCTTGGGCTATGTGTGAAAGGATTTGCTCAGTGAGTAAAGTCACAAAGTCACTGGCACTGAGTTTGAAGCAGGGGAACCTGGTTCAATTCCCGTGTCGGCTCCTTGTGACCTTGGGCAAGTCACTTTAGCTCCCTGTGCCTCAGGCACCAAAACATAGATTGTAAGCTCCACGGGGCAGGCAGTGCCTGCAAAATGTCCCCGTAAAGCGCTACGTAAAACTAGCAGCACTATACAAGAATAAAAAAGGATTTTTTTTTTAACCTATATAAAAATAACTAACTGCAGTAGATTCTCTCTGTTCCTGCACTGACTGGCATAGTGTCCTTCTTTACTGCATCTATAGCAGAAATCCAGCCCTTTGGTTTTGGGATCAGAGTTTCTCCATGCCTTTCTTCCCCATCTGGGGTTTTTCTCGTTATGGACCACCGTGCTCCTTCCCGCCGTTCTTCTCGACTACTCGCACTAGCCACTTCTCCCATACACATGGTGTTCATCAATTCCACCACCTCTTTTGTGGGTTCCCTTGCTAGCCCGTGCTCAGGCGATTCTCACTCACCCTATCTGTGGCCAAAGCCCGTGTGGGTCCCTTCTCCAATTGGCCATGTGCCAGCTGCCCTGTTGCCTTATCCCCACTGGCTAGCTGCTGCTACACTTTTAGTAGGCTGCCCTGTGGCCGGGCGGAGCGCGATTTAATCTTCCTCTTCCTTTATTTCTCTCAATAGTTCTAGGAATTTTGGCGGGGACTCTCTTCCTTCTCTGAGCCACAAACAGAGGGTCATCGCGTCCCCACTGGGTGTCCCCTTGTTCAACTGGTCTATCCGGGTGCGATCCAGTCACTCAAGGGGATACCTTTATTTCTCATCACCTTTACTAGTACTATTTCTAGTTTGCGCAAGTACTCCGATAGTTTTTTGCCTTCCTACTGGTACATTCCTTGGAATCTAAAATACAGTTCTTCTCCACTTTCAGTGGTGCCAAAAGTATTTTCTAAAGCCTGCAAGTATTCACTAGGGGTGCTAACAGTGCTAATGTGGGCCCCTTTAACCTTTCCGCAATCCGCACCATGTTGTCCCTCCCATTCTTGTACCATCTATGTGGCCTGCTCTACCCAACTTTCAAAATCATCCTCACAATGGGGTGTTGGACTTACTCTTGAGAACATTCGTAGTCTCCTATAGTAGTGGTTCCCCCCTCTACAGGGTGCAGAGGTTTCTCCATAAATTGCCCTATGGCAGTGATAAGGGTCTGGGGTGTTTCGGGGCCTTGTCCAATAGAGGACGTTGGTACTTTAGGGCACACCTCGTTACAGAACTGTTCCAGGGGGGTCCCCACCATTTACCTGCAAGATATGCCCCTAAACCCATTGACCTGTTGCATCTGTAAATAGCTTCAAATCACTATTTCCTACTGCTTCTTGTTCGCAAAATGACTGCCCATTGTAAAATACCAAGGAAGTCTGCCACACACCCAAATCCTCCTTCACCTATTTATTCAGGCAAATAAAATTCTGTGGACTCTTCACATCTCTTGTTACCAACGACAAACTCCTACAGAAAACCCCTTCCCATAGGCATCACCTTGCAGGCAAACATAAATAACCCAAAAGCAACTGCACTTTATTTTTTTTTTTTTTTTTAACCTTTTACCTTCTCTACTAAAACTGTCAAGTTAGCCAACTTGTCCGCCAGAAGACGAAAAACCCTTTCTTCAATATTGATCTCCATACCGAAGAATGATAACACTTTTAGTGGACCTTTTTCTCCCCCCATCACATAATGGTACTCCAAAACGTTTAGCAACTGCATGAAACGTACGTACCAATTGATAACACAAAGGGCTGGCCTCTGGGCAAACAAATAAGAAATCGTCTAGATAATGCAACACAGACGGATTACCAGCTTCCTGTCGCACTACTCGTGTAATAAATGAGCTAAATACTCCAATATAGTAACATTATATAGCACAGCCCATAAGTAAACACATATCAACAAAAAAAAAAAGCTGTGTGTGCTGTGCACGCGCATAGTAAGTGAAACTTCTTTGACTTTTGTCACAGAAATTGTATTTGTGATGTTTTAATTAAAAATCAAAATACAATTTCATTGACAAAACACAAATAAATTTGGACTTAGAACGTGCGTGCTTGGCATACATCCCCTGTATTTGCAATAAGTGTGAATTCCTCGTGTAACTGCGTGTGCGTGTGTCAGTCAGTATGTGTGTCAGTCAGTGTGTGTGTGTGTGTGTGTGTGTGTGTCAGTCAGTGTGTGTGTGTATGTGTGTCAGTCAGTGTGTGTGTATGTGTGTCAGTCAGTGTGTGTATATGTGTGTCAGTCAGTGTGTGTATGTGTGTTCATGCGTGTGTGTCAGTCAGTCAGTGTGCGTGCGTGTGTGTGTCAGTCAGTGTGTGTGTATGTGTGTGTGTCAGTCAGTGTGCGTGCGTGTGTGTGTGTCAGTCAGTGTGTGTGTGTGTCAGTCAGTGTGTGTGTATGTGTGTGTGTCAGTCAGTGTGTGTGTATGTATGTATGTATGTATGTGTGTGTGTGTGTGTGTGTATGTCAGTCAGTGTGTCAGTGTGTGTGTATGTCAGTCAGTGTGTCAGTGTGTGTGTGTGTATGTGTGTCAGTGTGTGTGTATGTGTGTGTATGTGTGTCTGTGTGTCAGTGTGTCAGTCAGTGTGTGTGTGTGTGTCAGTCTGTGTGTGTGTGTGTATGTGTGTCAGTCAGCGTGTGTGTGTGTGTGTGTGTGTATGTGTGTCAGTCAGTGTGTGTGTGTGTGTGTGTGTGTGTGTGTATGTGTGTCAGTCAGTGTGTGTGTGTATGTGTGTCAGTCAGTGTATGTGTGTCAGTCAGTGTGTGTGTGTGTGTATGTCAGTCAGCCAGTGTGTGTGTGTCAGCCAGTGTGTGTGTGTCAGCCAGTTTGTGTGTGTCAGTCAGTGTGTGTGTGTGTCAGTCAGTGTGTGTGAGTGTGTGTGTGTGTTAGTCAGTGTGTGTGTGTGTGTGTGTGTGTGTGTGTGTGTGTGTGTCAGTCAGTGTATGTGTGTCAGTCAGTGTGTGTGTGTCAGTCAGTGTGTGTGTCAGTCAGTGTGTGTGTGTGTGTCAGTCAGTGTGTGTGTGTGTGTGTCAGTCAGTCAGTCAGTCAGTGTGTGTGTGTGGGTGTGTGTCTGTTTATGTGTGTGTGTGTGTGTGTGTGTGTGTTTATGTGTGTCAGTCAGTGTGTGTGTTTATGTGTGTCAGTCAGTGTGTGTGTGTGTGTATGTGTGTCAGGCACTGTGTGTGTGTATGTGTGTCAGGCACTGTGTGTGTGTATGTGTGTCAGTCTATGTGTATGTGTGTCTCTATTTCTTTGTCCTTCCCCCTCTCTCCTGACTCCCCTCCCAAGACCCCCCCCCCCCGAGCTGCGGAACCACGGGGGCTCTGGCAGAGTCTCCTGACTCTCTCTCCCCTCCCCCCCCCAAGCTGCGGACCCACGGGGGCTATGGCTGAGTCTCCTGACTCTCTCCCCCCCCCCCCCCCCGAGCTGCGGACCCACGGGGGCTCTGGCTAAGTCTCCTGACTCTCTCTCCCCCCCCCCCCCCCCTGAGCTGCGGACCCACGTGGGCTCTGGCTGAGTCTCCTGACTCTCTCTCCCCCCCCCGAGCTGCGGACCGCAGGGGCTCTGGCAGAGTCTCCTGACTCTCTCTCACCCCCCCCCTGTGCTTAAGAGGCCCCCCCCCCCTCCGGCAGTGCTGCGTGGGAAGCGGCACGCTCAAACCCCCCCGCTTCCCGCGTTACTGGAGCAGGAGGCGAGAAGCACTCCTCTCTCACCCCGATACCCTCCATCAGGTGGTTGAGTCCTGAAACCAGGCTCCGGATGTGAAGCTGTAGCTCGGGGGGCAAGGAGGGCAGCTCCACGTCCTCAACCCCGGGATCCTCTTCTTGTCCGGCCAGCTGCAGTTGATAGCCTGCAGGTCTCCGCCAGGTAGCAGCGGGAAGAGAGAGGAGAAGGCCGGGGCCAGGAATATGTGTGGGGAGATCGGGACCAGCAGCAGCGGCGCCCACATCACCTCAGCCGTGAAGTACACCCCATCCACTCACCCCCGCAGCTCACCACGAACACAGCCTTCGACTGGTTGGCAGCGCCAGCCTCGAAGCTGGAGAACTCCTTAACTTGGTGGTCCCCCGCGGAGAGCAGCAGCAGTTCGGCGCAGCCGCACCAGTGCAGGATCTCGGCACTCGTTAGCTGTGACGGCGGTGAGTATGTTGAGCGGGGGAGGAGGAGGGGGGGAAAGCCGTCCTCATTCACCCGGCAGCGCAAGGAGGACTCCGAGCCGCCTGTGAGCATCGCCATGACTACCGCGCATGTCAGCGGGTGCGGGCAGCGGCGGCCGTTACGGCGGTGGAGGAATGGCATGCGCAGGGGGGCTCTGTCTGAGTCTCCAACCCGGCAGAGCGCTTGGCTGGGACAGAGAGCGGGCCTGGTCCCAGGAGCTGGTCAGCGGGTTGTAGCAGGAGAGCCGGGCCTGGTCCCCGCTGCCCCGGATGCCGCCCATGCCCATCTCCACCTGGGGGAAATTGCGGCCGTTAGGATATGTCGCGGCTGGGAAAGAGAGCCCGGGCAGCCGCTGTACAGTAGCAATGCACGTTGGGGGAATTGCGGCCGTTAGGAGTGTGGTTTTTTGAGCGGGTGTGATGTCAGTGTTGGGGTCGGGCTGAGCCAGAACACAGCCCGGCCTCAACTGCCAGCACTGACGTCACATCCGTTTCATTTCTGTCTCCACAATCCATTTTTGCCCCAGTTCGAATGAGGTGCCACTAAGGAAGTTTCACTTCAAAAAGTGTTCTCTAAACTGGCACCCCAACAAGTGGAAGCATTCCGGGTGCCAGGGCCATTTTAAGACCTCCGTAGGCCCTAGGCACGTTTATTTCTAGAGGCCTGTGTGTCTGACATTTTTACAAATTTTTATGCTAATTTCATCGTTTGCTTGTTTCTTTCGATACTAGCGATATTTGGCATCGATACTTTTGTTTCGATATTTAAAGGTATTGATACTTCGAAGGCATTTTAAATTAAAATTTGCTGTTTTCTCTTATTTTGTGATTTTTTGTTTTGGTATTTTTTCAAGTGAAATATTGTAGGCCCTAAAATGTTCGTAGGCCCCGGGCGCTGTGCCTATTCTTCCTAATGTATAAAGCGGCCCTGCCGGGTGCGCTGGTAACCGATGAAAGGCTGCCTTAATATTTGTCTTGGCTAACAAAGCTCCTTTGCCCACTTCCCTTACTAATTCTAAAGCCCCATAAAAAAAGAGGTCTATTTAACTGTACAATAATCAATTTCAATCCCATCATTGACTGCCTCTAGGACATGATAGATGCTCGATTAACCTATACTTTCCTACTTCTTTCTGTGGTACCGACCTCAAAGGTGAAATCCTCAAATTACAAATGGGAAGTTCTTAAAAGAACCAGCCACTCGTTCTAACGCAACTTAAGTGAACAATTTATTCCCAACAATTTTTTCCTTTTTATAAACTGATCTTAAATTATCTGCAAAACATGGGGCAGCCTTTCTTCAAAAGGAATCCAAAAACCCTCTTGAAATCCTTTCCTAATGATTTTTGCTTCCACCCCCTTGGGGTACATGTATAATCATGGCCCTATGTCGCTGACGTTCACTTGTCTCATCACCTTTTCCATAAATCTCCCTAAATCCCAGCCTAAATCCTGGCTTACCCTTCCTGAAACATCTGGTTGGTGAGTGCGCAAACGTGAACACTCGTGCCTAAATATGTATGTACTCTACTACCACCTGCAACGGCTCTTGTTAAAGAGCTATAAAACCCCGACTTTCCCCTTGCCAACACCCCTTGTCCTGAAGTGCCGGCAACAACTGAAAAGGGAGACAACCTTTGATGTGTCATTAATGACAGCCATAGGTCCACATTTTTTACGTGTCAGCTTAAATTAGGCCTCACTGCTAATCTCTGGAGAAATTGAACATCATATTTCCACCAGGCTATACCACCATACACTTGATAGGCACCCCAAATCATAACAACAACATAACAAAACAATGCTGGGCATCTTTCTGGTGCCTTTGCACCGATAACACTCGCCAAAATTTCCAAACATTTTTGATAACTGCTTTTTTCTTTCACCCGGATCAGACTTAGCCTCTGCTTTTCTATCAATTATTTCTAAAGTTTCCTTGTCCAGAGATATCAACGGCAATAAATCTACAAACTCTCCCTTCCATATTTTTTCTTTCATATCTCTCAACAAATGCGTTCCTAACGGGCTAACCCTACACATGTGTTCCTTTGCGCTGTCTCTGAAACTAATACCGTTGAACCTAATGAACTTTCAACATTCACAGGTTCCCTCATGCTAACAGACCTATCACCTCCTTGAAAACCACTAACCCCTGATCCAGTTCCAGTAAAAGATTGTAACTTGGTCACCAATGTTTTTATTACACCCACCAGATCACCAATACTATTACCACGCAGCCCCCTCCAGACCCTGGTTATATCATACTCACCAATATCTATTTCAACCTTCTGTCTGGTGTTCTTGCTGTCATCATTGGGTTCCTGTGTCCTGTCTGGTCTTCCGTCTTCTCAGCCTGCTCACTTGCTGCTCCAGAGTGCTGCTGTCTTTTTCTCCCTATTCAAGCTGCTGATGATGTCACCAGACCGCCGCTACGCTCCAGCGCACTGGGTACGTGTCGGCATCCTCCTCTGCTTCCCGAGTGATCTTCTCTCCCTGGTGTCCGTTGGGCTGCTTCCTCCTTCATCTCTAGGGCGCTGCTCACCTCCATATGGGCCCGTTCAAAGCCTGCCACCCTGCTCGATCGTCCTCTCATCCCACTGACGCCATTCTGGACACCGCCGAAGTTCATAAACCGGCCTGTTGCAGGCCTGTGACTCCTCTCAGAGATCGTTTTCTTCTGCGCCGATCCTCACTCATCGCCAAGGGATGTCTCCGCAGTGCTGCTCTTGCTTCAGGGCTGTTGCTCCATAGCGCTGAGTAGCTTTGATCTCCTAGGCCGCTTTGCGTCCACTACTGGTTCCTCCACAACTGCCATCATGGTTGGCTCTGGCCTAACTGCTTCTCCTACACTCCCTCCCCACCCCCCTAACACTTCCCTTAGCCACGCTCCCCCTTCCTGGGATATTTGTCATTTTATTGCAGCTAATATGGCTTCTAAACCAATATTATTCACCCCACTGGGCCCATGTTGTTCCCCATCTCCCTGTCACACTCCCCTGGCTGAATTACCCCTCAACTCATCATACAGGCAAAGTATGGGAATATTTATGTTATAAATTATAAATTGGAATACACACATACACCTTTTTTAGTTGAATTAGTGATATAAATATATATTTATCTAACTGGGAGTTAAAACTGTGAAACGCACTTCTCCTGTCGTTACCTTAAAATGGTTCACACTTACTCTGTCAGTTAACCCAACTGTCATTTTAGCTCCGCCCAATTATCCAAGCCTGCCAATGGCAACAGCTTTCCAGAACATTCCATATGCCAAGCTTTCCCGCCCAAATGTATTAACCCATTACTAACCCATTCTTCATCAGCAATCATGGTCCCCATTCCCTATCGGTACACGGGGTTCTGCTATTCTGTCGAAGTGCAAACAATTGCGGGGGGAAAAATGTCAACAAAACATTCTAGCCTTTTTTAGACACCAGGCCCAAAAGGGGTAAAACAGCGACACTTAAGTGTAGCCCCTGTAAGAAAGAGCGGGCTACTTCTCCTTCTCCTACTGGAGTAAGCCCTGGTAAGGGCAGGCGCCAGTAGTAACCATGGGTTTCCCCCCCTCACAAGCCCTGCTTTGAGTGATAGAGGTAGGCCCCTGACTGTGTGGAAGGCATAGACACAGGGGAGGGTCCTGCTGACATCATAAGGGGCAGGGCTGTATCTATTTAGTGGGTTGTCCTGTGTGTGTGTGTGTGTGTCAGTTCTGGAAGGTGTTGAGTCTGAGGAGTTCGATGAGAGTTCTGTCTGTGGAGTTGGAGTGTCTGGCTGGACAGTCAGAATCTGGAGAGCAGTGTGTCTGTTCTGTGCAGTGAGAGAACCGTCAGCCTGAGAGTGCTGTTGGAGCAGAGAGAGAGAGATGATCCTGTGAAAGCTGAGCGTTCAGCTTGTCAGTCTGTGGAGAGTCTGGAGAGAGTCTGTGGAGTTATGTCCTGGGAGCTGAGGAGTGACGTGCTGGTCTGAAGTGGAGTAGGACCCAGCAGAGCTAATGGCTGAACTGAGAGACCACGTGTAGAGTGAGAACGGTGCGTGGAAGAGATGCTCAGAGCCCCATCTGAGTAGAGCTGATACAGCTACAAGTGGACCAATACCCCTCACCCTGCAGGGGGTGAGGGGGGACATCTAGCCTCACCCATAGGGCCTACCCTGGGGGTGGAGGCAGGGGTATTGAGGCCCCATCCAGACCATCCTGCCAGGATACAGTCTGGAGGAGAAGGAGGGAGGAAGAGACCTTGTTCATATGTGGAAGTACTGCTACTAATGAACTGCTGCTCTGTATGAGCTAAGAGACAATAAAGACATTGCTGTTTTACACAAAGAGACTGTGTGAGAGCTGGATCATTCGCCCTGGGACCAGGGTTTTCTCTGTAAGGGTGCTATCCCACATCCCTGGGACTTAGGCCTTGCCCCCGCTGCATATTATAGCGTCCGCTGTGGCGGACGCTGCGCGCATGAGAGCCCTCCCCGCAATGGCGCCGGGCCCGCTGCGAGGGAGGGCCACAGCGCTCGCGCGAGAGCTACTCCTGCTCTCAATAGAATTGAGAGCAGGACTCGCGTCGAGCGATTAGGCACGCCCCCCGGCGGTTCAGCCAATGAGGGCGAACCTGCCGGGTGACGTCATGGCCACGCCCCCGTCACTCCTCTGCCACGCCACCCCGGTCTCTCCTCCTGCAGTGAGTTGCAGACCGGGGAATCGGCTGAACGTGCCGCCAAAAGCGCGGCCGCGCGTTACAGCGGCGTGACCGGGGCCTTAGCCTTATGGAGATGGAGGCGCTGCACCACAACCACTAAAGAATGGAGGCATATACCCCAGAAGCCTGGCCCTGTTATCCCCCACACCAATGCGGGAGACTCAGGCCCTCCTGTTACAAGCAGGTATGCACCACCATACACATGTAGCCAGCCCTCAATACACCTTAGAGGCACGATCTGTGTCTGGGGGGGGGACATGGGCTACATAAGGAAGAAAATCTATACAGAAGGGAAAGAGAAGGGACTGTAATCTGAGGACGGAAGTGAGGCAGAAGCCCAAGGGCAAAAATGCAGGGAATGTATCCGATGTTAAGCGGAACAAATTTATATATTTATAGAAGCATTTAACAGCACACACCAGACTGCAGAGACCAGGAATGTACAGGTATAAGGTAATAATTAGATATTTGTAGGAATTCATGCACTGTAGTTGCTACATTTTCACATTTACTTCAGAGATACTTTTGTTTTGACTCAAAAGCAAGGTGAGGAAACAAGGGTTAATTAACAATGAGCGGTAGGAACATTACAACAATATACTATAAGTTTAGAAAACAGATTTGCATGACGTCAGAATTATGTCTCCCTACATTGTCAGGCCATTTAACTAGTTCAGTGGGGGAGGTCTTTGCACTGTCCTCCGGCACTGAAGCGGTTAATACCACCATTCTCAAAAAATTTTCTTTGAATGAAAGAGTCTTGCACTAATATCCATATATGCTAAATATCTATATATACAGGATATATATATATATATATATACAGTGGTTGACAAATCACCAAAAAATCTACTCGCCACACAAAAAAATCTACTCGCCACCTAGTACCAAACGTGTGCTGCTTGGGCCAATATTTACTCGCCCGGGGGTTAAATCCACTCGCCCGGGGCGAGCAAATGTATAGGTTTGTCGAACACTGTATATATACATATATATATATATATATATACAGGAGATATATATCTATATATACAGGAGATATATATGTATATGTATATATATATATATATATATATATATATATATATATATATATATATATATATATATATATACAGTGGTTGACAAATCACCAAAAAATCTACTCGCCACACAAAAAAATATACTCGCCACCTAGTACCAAACGTGTGCTGCTTGGGCCAATATTTACTCGCCCGGGGTTTAAATCCACTCGCCCGGGGCGAGCAAATGTATAGGTTCGACAAACCTATACATTTGCTCGCCCCGGGCGAGTGGATTTAACCCCCGGGCGAGTAAATATTGGCCCAAGCAGCACACGTTTGGTACTAGGTGGCGAGTAGATTTTTTTGTGTGGCGAGTAGATTTTTTGGTGATTTGTCAACCACTGTGTGTATATATATATAAAATTGGGAAATGTGCCCCTTCAGATGCCGGTAAAAAATGTGAGCTAGTCGGAGTTCGCAAGCGATTCGCTAAACATTACCGTCTGGTGATATTACGCTGTGCGCTCGCCATATTGCAAAATCCAAATCTCCTTTTGTGACATTATTAGCCCGGCGAGGCTGGCTGAAATGTTTCGCAAGGACGCGAAATTGAAATAAATAAAAACATAACAAATGAGGGCTAGATGATCACATTTATATCTGACACCTGTTAGCTGGGGAGTTTTGGACCTCCTCAGACCTCATTGTTTTTAGGGAGAAAAGGGAGATGAGAGACACTGACATATAACTTGGTGCAATTCATATTAAAGCAACAGTTTGCCCCTAACTGGATATATTTTTGATAATCTTCGGTGAATGGGAGCTCCTGTGTCATTTCAGGGGATATTTTTTAGGGGATTTTTTTTGTGCCGGTATTGACAAAATCCGTACAAATACAGGACACACACATGACATCGTGATCATCTCCAAACAAGGCTATGTCCTCTCCCGATGATGTCACAGCTTTTCTATTGGCCACCAGGCAGAAACTCGGATGTCAGGGCCATTATGTGTCCAGCTGGCTTGTATTCTGTGTCCAGCTGGCATGGTGCTGGAGCGTGGGGTCCAGGGGGCTCAGAGGGTCCGCCCGATTCAGGTGAGATAAAGAGCAGCACAGAATGCTTCTTATACAGGTGTAACGCTGTGCTCATGACAAACAAGGCGGGATCCCGGGATTGAGATGGGAATGGATATAAACGCCACCCACAGCCACGGGGACACGTCTGGAGTGTAGATTGGTCGAGGTAGCCGGGTCAGGGTTGGAAAGGTTAAGAGTTGTCGTTATACTTGCCAAGGTCAGAGTAGGAGAGGTCCGGATCGTTGAAGCTACTATTAGCTGTAGTTGGGGTTGGAGAATGGAGAGTAGCCGTTGTCCGAGTGCCGAGGTCAGGGTTGGAGAGATGCAGAGGGTCAGTGGTAGCCGGGTCAGTATTCCAGAGGTGCGGAGTCCCTGAACAAAGTCGGGTCGGTACACAGAGCAAGGTTCAGCAGGGCAAGACTGTGGAGGCAAAGAACAGGTAAGTACAACGGAACATGAATCTATGCTCAGCCAAAGTGCCAGTGGCACAGCTGAGCATATATAGGCAGAACTGTCCAATCCTATGGAGAGGCAGAGCGGAGGTGCGGCCTCAGCGGAAGCAGTGACAGGGCTAGGTGCTGGAACTGATTAGCTCTGTTGCCACAGAGCTTGGGCGCGTTGCACACAAGTCAAGTGCGCGCGTTGCGCGCAGCTGATGCACAGCGCAATCCGGAGGCGGGGCCTTCCACCACAGTACCTGGTGACGTCACCGGTGCGCGCATGCGCGCTGTGCAGCCTGTGGATGATGTTTCCTTGGAAGGAGCCCCACGCATGAACAGAGGTAGGGTGGGAGCGCGCCGAAGGCGGCGTGACTCCCGAATCCTTACAACAGGTCAATGCCAAATATTGGGCAACACATTATTTTTGAAGTGAAACTTCAATGCTGGCACCTACCATATAAAAATTTCCATTGGAGTTAATTGGCTTGTTGGTGATGAAAGTGCACTCTCGGAAGTGACGTCACTGCTGGCAGAAAAGGCCTCCCGTGCTCAGCGACACACACAGACACACACACAGACACACAGAGACACAAGGAATTCACAGTAACTATACATATAGAAGTACAAATAGGTAAAACAGGGTGTGTGTTCCGCGCACGCACGTTCTAAGTCAAACTTCTTTGCGTTTTGGCACTGAAATTGTGTTTTGATTTTTAATTAAAACATCACCATTAGAAATACAATTTCTGTGACAAAACAGTGACAAAAGACAAAGAAGTTTCACTTAAAATGTGCGTCTCACACCCTTTTTTAAAAAAAATATAATTTTAAGCAGCTTCCTTAGAAAGTTTTCATTCCCCCTAAAAGTAAACAGTTTACTTATTTTCTTCTCATGTAAAAATTAGTCCGTCTGTTCTATTTTTTTTTGGGACCTCCTAATTTGATGTCAGGCGCGCTATTAGAGAGGGTTGGGGTTCCTTACAATGCATCTGATCTCAGACACTCTATTAGAGAGGGTTGGGGTTTCTTACAATGCATCTGATCTCAGACGCGCTATTAGAGAGGGTTGGGGTTCCTTACAATGCATCTGATCTCAGACGCTCTATTAGAGAGGGTTGGGGTTCCTCACAATGCATCTGATCTCAGACGCGCTACTAGAGAGGGTTGGGGTTCCTTACAATGCATCTGATCTCAGACGCTCTATTAGAGAGGGTTGGAGTTCCTCACAATGCATCTGATCTCAGACGTGCTATTAGAGAGGGTTGGGGTTCCTTACAATGCATCTGATCTCAGACGCACTATTAGAGAGGGTTGGGGTTCCTTACAATGCATCTGATCTCAGACGCACTATTAGAGAGGGTTGGGGTTCCTCACAATGCATCTGATCTCAGACACGCTATTAGAGAGGGTTGGGGTTCCATACAATGCATCTGATCTCAGATGCGCTATTAGAGAGGGTTGGGGTTCCTTACAATGCATCTGATCTCTGATCTTCTCATGTAAAAATGAGTCCGTCTGTTCTATTTTTTTTTGGGGACCTCCTAATTTGATGTCAGGCGCGCTATTAGAGAGGGTTGGGGTTCCTTACAATGCATCTGATCTCAGACGCTCTATTAGAGAGGGTTGGGGTTCCTTACAATGCATCTGATCTCAGACGCGCTATTAGAGAGGGTTGGGGTTCCTCACAATGCATCTGATCTCAGACGCGCTATTAGAGAGGGTTGGGGTTCCTCACAATGCATCTGATCTCAGACGCGCTTTTAGAGAGGGTTGGGGTTCCTTACAATGCATCTGATCTCAGACGCTCTATTAGAGAGGGTTGGGGTTCCTTACAATGCATCTGATCTCAGACGCGCTATTAGAGAGGGTTGGGGTTCCTCACAATGCATCTGATCTCAGACGCGCTATTAGAGAGGGTTGGGGTTCCTTACAATGCATCTGATCTCAGACGCTCTATTAGAGAGGGTTGGGGTTCCTTACAATGCATCTGATCTCAGACGCGCTATTAGAGAGGGTTGGGGTTCCTCACAATGCATCTGATCTCAGACGCGCTATTAGAGAGGGTTGGGGTTCCTTACAATGCATCTGATCTCAGACGCTCTATTAGAGAGGGTTGGAGTTCCTCACAATGCATCTGATCTCAGACGTGCTATTAGAGAGGGTTGGGGTTCCTTACAATGCATCTGATCTCAGACGCACTATTAGAGAGGGTTGGGGTTCCTTACAATGCATCTGATCTCAGACGCCCTATTAGAGAGGGTTGGGGTTCCTTACAATGCATCTGATCTCAGACGCGCTATTAGAGAGGGTTGGGGTTCCTTACAATGCATCTGATCTCAGACACGTTATTAGAGAGGGTTGGGGTTGCCAGAATTTCACATAGGGTTCCTTAACCAAAAAAAGGTTGGAAACCACTGCAGTATGCGGATATTAACCGTGAGATTCTTAGAAGGAAATGTGTCACAACCCAGCTTGCTTTGTGGGTGCCGGTATATTTTACATGGTCATTGTTTTTGTGCAGCTGATGGGAATTCCCCAGCACATGACTTGTTGCGAGACAAACCATGGGATTAGTTTGTGTTGCTGAATCAATTAGAACAGAAGGTTAGAACTGCCTTTTATGTACACTCATTTCAACATGACTTGCAGCATGTGATGCACCTGTCCATCTGACACGGGTACTTTACATGTATAAAAACAGCATCATGAACAGTCATAATAAAATATCATTTCACAGCATAAATATCACTTTAATATGTTGAAAACGAGGATATTATGTATACAATATCTAAATAAAGACCCTGGAAGGCTGATATAATTGTTATTATTATTGGTTATTATAACACCCCTCCCCCCAGCACTCCTGGGGACACTTTATGGGTTATTTTTAAAATAGGTCTCAAGCAGGGGGTCTCCGGAGCTGAGCCGCATAGATGTTAGCTCCACGGACCCCCTACTTGAGACCTATTACAGGAAGGAGAGGAGAAAAAACGGAGCACTACATCCAGTGCTGTCTGATCAGCAAATAACAACAAGAATGCGTTCCCATAATAAAAATTGAAGCTAGTTTAATGGATCAAAATAACAAACAAAAAACACCAAATCTAATAAAAGAAAAAAAAGAGTCCTCAGGAGTGCTGGATTAAGCTAGTGATACAGTGCAACTAGTATCAAAACAGAGGCAATACAGTAGATAACGAAACCCTTGTGAACAGAATAGGCGACCTATGAGGGGGCAGAGTTATACAGCAGAATAGAAAAGGGGTGCAGAGCAAAAGTGGGTGTTATGCAATTTCCAGCAAGGAAAGGTGACACATTTAGGGTGTAAAACTTACTCCAAAAGAGGTATTTTGGAACGGCATATCTTGGAGTGATTTGCGTGTGTGAATGTTATATGTGAGGTCCTGCTGTGTATTGCACAGACACAGACACACCCATTATACCTGCAGTTCTTTGCTATTTACATTAAAAAAAAAAAACTTCAGTCAGGTGCCACACATTATAAGAAAACATTTTCAAAGTGCTCTGCACTGAGACGCTTATACCTTTAAACATATAGACACTATGGGGTTCATGCAGTAAGCGGCGAAAAGGCACTTCTCGCCACTTTTCCGCCAAAAAAGCCTATCCGTATTAAGTAACGGGCGAGAAAGTGGCGAGATTAAAAAAAAACGCCAGTTTTGGTGGCGGTTTTTTTTTCTCGCCGGTAGCGGGGCGAGAAGGCACTTTTCGCCAAAAAATCAAACTTTTTCAGCCACCCTGTATTCTAGTAGAGGCGAGTAGCTAAGCGGAGCTATTCGCCTCTCTAGAATACCGTTTTGTTGGCGGATCAGCCACGCAAGAAAAAGTTGGCAAGTTGCTGCTCAGAGGCAGCGGATGAGTGGCGGATCGGCACTTAGAAAAAATCAGGCCTTTTTCCTGGCTGGGATTGATGCCGGGGGTCTCAGGAGCTGATACCATTAATATCAGCACCGGAGCCCCCCGGCATGCATCCGAGGCAGGAAAAATGCATTTAAAGCCCACTTCATTACCTTAGCGGTTAACCGCTAAGGCAATGAGGGGGTTAAAGAGCCGTGCCAGGTTTATTGTGTGTAGCGGGGGTGGGTGAAGGGGGTATTTGGCCCTTGTTGTTTGTTTAGGGCTTGCGGGGGGGTTGCGGGTGCACTTAACCCCTTCACGACCGTAGCGGTTAATACTGCTACGGTCATGAAGGGGTTAAGGCCTCCCGCTACCAACCCGCAACCCCTAAACAACCACCGTTGGGGCTAATACCCCCTTCACCCACCCCCACTACCCACAATAATAAAAAATACACACACCAGCCCCACACTAAATAAATATATATATATATACATGACCCCAACAACACCTATACCCCCCTAACATACAGTATAGTAATGGGCACAATGACTATTATCCACAAATGGATAATAGTGCAGTTGTCCATTTAAAATACATACACAACAATAAAGACATTAAATACATATAGCACTCACCCATGTGCGGCTGCCACGATGAAGGCCATCCTCATCTTCATCATGCCCATGCACCATCCGCTTCTGCAAAACAGACACAAGAATTAAAACATCCAATGTAATGTCTCCTAACCCCTTAATCACCATAGCGGTTATTAACCGCTACAGTCATTAAGGGGTTAACCCACCATCACCCACATACCCTCCCCCACTAACCCCCCCAACCACCCTCACCCACTACCCACAGGGGAGTCCAACCAAATACCCTTGGGGCCAATACCCCCTCCCCCAGCACATACAGTACAATAATGTGCCAAATAACTATTATCCACATAGGGATAATACATTATTTGGCCATTATTAAACACATTAAATACCGTAATAAAATAAAGAAAATTGTACTAACCTCATCAATAAGAAGGCTCCGTCGCCAGCATCATCCTTGGGGTCCGTTGCCAAAATAATAAATAGCCAATACATCTCTATTACATTAACATACCAAGGAACCCCTTAATCACCTTTTCGGGTACTAACCTGAAAGGTAATTAAGGGGTGAAGCCATCCTGCAATGGCAACACCACTTATGCATAACATCCTCAATGAATTAAAAAGCAATTTCCTACACAAATCTCATGTAATCATTCAATCTGAAGCCTCAAATGCCACTTAAAACATTGCATTTACAGTGTATACATGTAGCATAACATGTAAACTACATGTACACGCTGCAAATCAATGTTAACAATACAGTAATCCAACTCAAATAGCCTGACATCACAAGAAGTATATTATGTAAGCAAATAAAGTCACCATCAATGAATAAACACACATGAATTACATCCCTAAACAATTAAAATACCATCCATACCAATTACACAATTAACTATAGCTATCGTAACAGAGAACAAGTTCAAAACATACAAAAAAGGACACCAACATTTACAATATACTAAAGCAAGACTCTCCATAACCTACAGTACAGCATAAAGCCCAAAACTTACATCTCTCTAATAATAAAATACATTTAACACACATCTATGCATAGCAGCATAGCCACAATCATTTACAATACATAAAATCAAGCTTTAACAACACTATCATTTCTTACCCTGTATGTATATATCTCTCTAGACATACATACATACATACATACAGTGGCAAGAAATGATATGCATAAAAAAAAATGAACACATGAAAAAGCAAAAAAAAACACAGTTACATTAAATACATTTCTTTATTTAACTTACCATTACTTGCCCCCACCGACTCCCGTTGATCAGCTTACTCACGAACCAATCCACGAACAGGAAGCCATGAAATAAAAAACCATAAAATAATAAACATTAAAATAATAAAACACGACAATCCAGGGGTCTTCTGATTTGTAATCCATCTTCATCTGTATTCTTCTACCTTCTTCCGGGGTCTTCTTGCCGTCCGGTGCCACGCCCTGGTCTTCTTTCTTCAGAGGAGGTCCTTCCTCCTCGGCGTCTGGCTTCAAAATGAGACGACATAGACTTTTAAAGGCCTATGACGTCACATTTTCGTCATATGGTTCCCACGGTCCTGATTGGGCCGTGAAAACCATGTGTTTTGGCCGATGTAAAAAAAAATGATGACGTCACTTAAAGGCAATGACAGCACAGCCAATCAGAATGGCTTTGCTGCAATTTCCTTTAAGATGACGTCATGAAAAGACACATGGCCGGACTCACATGGTACGGCAGCCAATCAGAGCATGGGAAGTCTATCCCTACTCTGATTGGTTCAAGTACCATGTGACAGAGGCTTGGGGGAGAAAGGATGTGACGTCATTGAAAGCCTCTGTCACATGGTACTTGAACCAATCAGAGTAGGGATAGACTTCCCACGCTCTGATTAGCTGCCGTACCATGTGAGTCCGGCCATGTGTCTTTTCATGACGTCATCTTAAAGGCAATTGCAGCAAAGCCATTCTGATTGGCTGTGCTGTCATTGCCTTTAAGTGACGTCATCATTTTTTTTTTACATCGGCCAAAACACATGGTTTTCACGGCCCAATCAGGACCGTGGGAACCATATGACGAAAATGTGACGTCATAGGCCTTTAAAAGCCTATGTCGTCTCATTTTGAAGCCAGATGCCGAGGAGGAAGGACCTCCTCTGAAGAAAGAAGACCAGGGCGTGGCACCGAACGGCAAGAAGACCCCGGAAGAAGGTAGAAGAATACAGATGAAGATGGATTACAACTAGAAGACCCCTGGATTGTCGTGTTTTATTATTTTAATGTTTATTATTTTATGGTTTTTTATTTTATGGCTTCCTGTTCGTGGATTGGTTCGTGAGTAAGCTGATCAACGGGAGTCGGTGGGGGCAAGTAATGGTAAGTTAAATAAAGAAATGTATTTAATGTAACTGTGTTTTTTTTTGCTTTTTCGTGTGTTCATTTTTTTTTATGCATATCATTTCTTGCCACTGTATATATGTATGTATGTATGTCTAGAGAGATATATACATACAGGGTAAGAAATTATAGTGTTGTTAAAGCTTGATTTTATGTATTGTAAATGATTGTGGCTATGCTGCTATGCATAGATGTGTGTTAAATGTATTTTATTATTAGAGAGATGTAAGTTTTGGGCTTTATGCTGTACTGTAGGTTATGGAGAGTCTTGCTTTAGTATATTGTAAATGTTGGTGTCCTTTTTTGTATGTTTTGAACTTGTTCTCTGTTACGATAACTATAGTTAATTGTGTAATTGGTATGGATGGTATTTTAATTGTTTAGGGATGTAATTCATGTGTGTTTATTCATTGATGGTGACTTTATTTGCTTACATAATATACTTCTTGTGATGTCAGGCTATTTGAGTTGGATTACTGTATTGTTAACATTGATTTGCAGCGTGTACATGTAGTTTACATGTTATGCTACATGTATACACTGTAAATGCAATGTTTTAAGTGGCATTTGAGGCTTCAGATTGAATGATTACATGAGATTTGTGTAGGAAATTGCTTTTTAATTCATTGAGGATGTTATGCATAAGTGGTGTTGCCATTGCAGGATGGCTTCACCCCTTAATTACCTTTCAGGTTAGTACCCGAAAAGGTGATTAAGGGGTTCCTTGGTATGTTAATGTAATAGAGATGTATTGGCTATTTATTATTTTGGCAACGGACCCCAAGGATGATGCTGGCGACGGAGTCTTCTTATTGATGAGGTTAGTACAATTTTCTTTATTTTATTACGGTATTTAATGTGTTTAATAATGGCCAAATAATGTATTATCCCTATGTGGATAATAGTTATTTGGCACATTATTGTACTGTATGTGCTGGGGGAGGGGGTATTGGCCCCAAGGGTATTTGGTTGGACTCCCCTGTGGGTAGTGGGTGAGGGTGGTTGGGGGGGTTAGTGGGGGAGGGTATGTGGGTGATGGTGGGTTAACCCCTTAATGACTGTAGCGGTTAATAACCGCTATGGTGATTAAGGGGTTAGGGGATATTACATTGGATGTTTTAATTCTTGTGTCTGTTTTGCAGAAGCGGATGTTGCATGGGCATGATGAAGATGAGGATGGCCTTCATCGTGGCAGCCGCACATGGGTGAGTGCTATATGTATTTAATGTCTTTATTGTTGTGTATGTATTTTAAATGGACAACTGCACTATTATCCATTTGTGGATAATAGTAATGTTGCCCATTACTGTATTGTATGTTGTGTATTGCTGCTATGTTTATTGGGGGCATTTGTCCCCAATAAACATGGTATTATGCGTTAACCCCTTCATTACCTTAGCGGCTATCCGCTATGGTAATGAAGCAGCATTAATGTATTTTAATAATATATGTGCGGGAGTAGGGGGCCCCCTGAGCTGATCCGCATTTATTTGTGGCTCAGAGACCCCCTGCTTCCCGAGTTACAGGCCCCGGTTTGGGGCATCGGTTACAGTGTGGACGCCATGTTTGTTACGGCACGTAGCCTATGGGACGCTATAAACATGGCGGCGACACTGCCCATCCGATCACACATACCGGGGCTTGCAACTCGGGAAGCAGGGGGTCCCTGGTCCACAAAGTGATGCGGTTCAGCTCGGGGGACCCCCTGCTCACTGTAAAGTATTCTTAAATAAATATTCATGCTGCTTCGCTACCGTAGCAGATACCCTGTAAGGTAAGGAACGAGTCTTTATTGATATGTGTGTTTTACTCATAGTGTAGATGTGCAGAGGGTCTCCTGAGCAGAAACGTTTTTGTTTTAGGTCCGGGGAACCCCTGCTCCCCGAGATACAGGCCCCTTTAGGGGGTGCCGTTATCCCTCTGCTTTGTTTACATGCCGCGGTCACGTGATCGGGACCTTTAAATGCAGAGGGATACCGGCACCTCATAAAGGGGTCTGTATCTCGGGGAGCAGGGGGTCCCGCGACCTGAAACCAATGCGGTTGAGCTCCGGAGACCCACTGCACATGTACACTATGAATAAAAGTTGTTTTAAAAATAATTTTTATTGTGCTGATGTTTGCGCCGAGAGAGCAGCGGATCTCTCTCTGCTGCAAACACAACTCGCCAGGGGACGGCTTCTCGGCAGTTTCTCTCAGGCAGCCATCCCGCCACCGGTTACACGCCATTTCATCAAATGGTGGTGGCGCATTCATTCGCCAGGGATTCGCCCCTTACAGCATACAGCCAGTTTAACTCGCCAAAATCATGGCGAATTCCTAAAATGGCGAATGCATTTTTTCACCGCTTACTGCATGATACCCTATGTAACAAAGGACAACCTCCAGCGCAAAGTCATTATTTTGTCGCCACCCGCGCTAAAACATACCTGTGACAGATAGTGTCTATGTATAATGTAGCTTGTGCCATTTTTGGGGACATCTGCTTCTGCCTGCGATGAGATGAGGGATTTATGGAGCAAGTGGGAGAGGGTAGGGTGGGACGACATTACAGGGCGCTGGTCTGTGTATTAAGGAATGTGCGGCAAGTACAACTTTTCTTGCTGGTTTTCTCTGTCCCCTTAAAGGTCGGCGTAAGTAAACAAAATGCACATTTGGGATGCAACTAAATGGGGTGTAATTCAAATTAAACCTTATGAGGGGGGATACCAAGCAGAGCACCCCGCTTAAGGCCCACTGGGAGGTGAATTCTGGTACCTATGCAGCGGCCACAGCCCAAATACAGGAGCGAAACATGGCCTGACGAGCGTTCTAATGCAGGGGGATGTGCAGCTAGCAATGACACACAATAAAGATGCTATATATATATAGATACTTGTCAGGAACACACCCAGCTATATCCAGGACACCACCGACCTGCTAAACAAACTTAATGCCATTGGCCCCCTCCCAACAGGAACACTACTAGCAACTATGGATGTAGAGTCACTTTACACAAACATCCCCCACAAAGATGGGATTTCAGCCTGCATCGCGTTGCCATCGTAACGCGGCGCCATGATGTCATTTGACACTGCGAAGTCGTGTTGCCATAGCAACGTGATGCCGTGTTACGTCACGTTAGTGACATCGGTTCAGAAGGAGAAGGAGGGCGGCAGCTAAGTGACTTTCCATCAGGCCCAATAGTTTGGCCAAAGCGCGGAATTATGTGCAGTCTACACTCCGAAATATGCATGTTAATATAATTACGAAAACCTCTAAAAATATATATTTAACGCATTAATCACCTACTTTTGAACCTGTCAACATATTTCTGTTATGGGTTCAGTTTGATGAGCCTTTGATGATCCCTGGCTCTGAATGTTAGGATTCTGAGATGCCACAGATTGTACTGTATCTCCTTTGTCACCAAAAGTGTATGCAAAGGAATGTATTTTGACACGGTTTCTTTCCCGAGAACTGCATATTTTTATCGCTATCTATTTTTAGCGCCTATACTGTACAGACCGATTTGTTTGCCAACTACAAAGTCACAGTAGTGTGTTCCAATATTTCATCATTACTCAAGGGTTCCGTAATGCTTGTACAGGTTATGCTTGTATTACACTAATTACTCCAGCATCAAAAGAGGTCATATTAAGTGCAAACCCTTTGCAAATGGTTTGACCATTACAAAATGTTATAATAGGTAAGGTTTTATTTCTAAGAATGGAACTTGAAATAGTTCCCCACTTTAGCATGGGGAGCACAGGGGCTTTCTCCAGATGTGACAGAAATGTGTGGAGATGCACTGCATGTGTCATGTGATCATCACATGCTCATTACTGGAGCATGGAAACATTGGTCAAGTGGAAAAATGTCACAGTCATTCCAATAGAAAGACAACAATAGCAATGCCTCACTGCTGCTCTGGGCAGATGCTTTGGCGATACAACTCTTCCTCGCGTCATGTCAGCCCGGCCTGATTCCTTCTGCATGTTCCTCACTTGTATCTTGTTATAACCCACGGACCAGAATAGAAACCACAAATTCAATACCAGAACAAATTTACTAAAATAGTTTAGAATAATCCCATAGAAACAGCGAGAAGAGCCTATAAGGGATTCCCTGGCACAGAGAGAAGTTATAATAAACATACAATGCATTTACCACTGAGTAGGGGAGGCACTTACTGTATGGTATTATTTACCAAGAAGTACAGGTGGTCACGACCTGGTGCTTTGGTTTTGACTATCATTTTGCTGAATTTTAGCACTGGTTTTGCCTGACGTCCGTTGCTTGCGTTTCTGGTTTTCAATTATGGCACACAATGTGAATATGATAATTTTACATATATATACGAAATGAACATACATAATCCCTATCAGCTCAGAACCCAACACACACACACACACACACACACACACACACACACACACACACACACACACACACACACACACACACACACACACACACACATATATTTGTATCAAAAGGAGTGCTATTGGGTGTCACCAAATATACTGTAAACAAGGTTGCCACCTTCTATAGAAGGCTAACCCAGAGATAACATTTGTTACATTTATCTTTTTTATTTATATTTATTTATCTTACGTTAGGCTGCGGCGTCTCCCTGCATCGTCCGGCTTCCTTCCCTAAAAATCCTGTAAACATGGCTGCTCGGCGTCACGTGACGCCCGTTGCCATGACAACGACATGCTCCATTACATCACAATGTCACAGCGTCAAGTTGCCATGACAACGGGATGCCTTATGGCGTTGAGGCGCCACATGACTATATATATATATATATATATATATATATATATACATATATATATATATATACAGTGTTCGACAAACCTATACATTTGCACGCCTCGGGCGAGTGGATTTAACATCGTGGCGAGCTCCTATTGGCCCAAGCAGCACACATTTGGTACTAGGTGGCGAGTAGATTTTTTTGTTTGGCGAGTAGATTTTTTGGTGATTTGTCGACCACTGTATATATATATATATATAAATATATATACACATACAGAAAAATGAACCAGCGCTTGGTAGTGGAACAAATGTATAAATATATAAGAGTACATGTAGTGATGGTTAGCTAAGGGTAAACAACGGAAGGCTGCTCAACAAGGATAAACCAAATCCTCAATACAAATAGTACACAAGAAAAATGTGAGCGCATGTAACGCCTATTCCCCCCCCAACCTCAGATAGGGTCCTCTAGGAGAACTAACTCTCCCGTTACATGTCTGTGTGTGGTGCGTACCTGCTGGCAACAGGAGGGCCTGAGTCACCTGTGATGACATTGGGGACAACAGAACAGGTCTCTGGGGTTGTGCCTTGTTCTTCTCAATGGTGCAGCGCCTCCATCTCCTGCAGCCCCCAGCAGTATGGGGTGGAGTACCTGTAGAATAATTGTCTCCCCCTCCTCCTGATATACTCCACTCTCAGGCAGGAGCTTGTATAAAAGTGCAGTCTCTTTATTGTCTCTTATCACAGCATACAGTTGCAGACAGTGCACACAGCTAGCTGTCCTCCTTTAGGATGTCCCCTGACTACTCTCTTGGCCTAGGGCCACCCAGAATGGGTCTAGCTCTTCCCCTACCCCGTATGTAGGGTAGGAGGTATTTGGTCCACCTACTGCCCTATAGGTCTAACAGCTCTACTCCTTCTCCTCTCACTAACAGGAACACTACCAACTGTGACACACTAAATAGGAAGTGACAATGCCCTAAGTAGCTTCAGCAGGCACCGCACCTGTGTCTCTTGATTGGACACAGAGTCAGATGACCTACCTTCACTGCCTCAGTGCAAAGTCTAAAATAGGGAAAACCCATGATTACTCCTGGCAAACCTGCCCGTACACTGGAATTACTGCCAAGGGGAGAGCAGAAATATAGCCCCAAAACCACACAGGGCTACACTCACAATCCTAAAATGTGAAAAGTCTGTATATAATACAATTTAATAATACACAATGAGAGAACAGATCAAAAGTGAATAATGATCCTAATAAAACAATAAGCAGTGTAGGATAAAAATACGGTACTACCTGCAGAAATTGAGCCCATTTAAGCAAATGCATCGCCGTTCTCACAGCTTTTAAGCACAGCATGGGACTAGCAAAGCAAGTCAAACCACTCACAGACATGTTTCAACCTTGATGGGTATCATCAGTGTGAGGTTGGTTTACACTTGTTTTGCAATATTTCTAGGCTGGGTAGGTTTACCATATACATTTTAAGTTATGGTGGGTGAACGGCGATACATTTGCTTAAATGGGCTCCATGTGAATGGATATTCCAGGCAAATGGTGACACGTATGCTCATTTGCATGTAATTTCCCAGAATCCCTTGCTGCAGTGGGAGCACTGTATGCTAGGTGATAATGGTTGAAAGGCAGGGTTGCAGACCTGTCTAAGACATGTGAATGTGCTCACAAGTTATATTCTTTATTGGCTATATGCTAACGGTGGAGGTTTTTGTTGCCTTTTTCACCCACCATAACTTAAAAAAAAAAAATATATATATAAAATAATGTATGTATGTGTTACACCTCCCCTCCCCCACCCCCACCCCCAAAGAGATTTGTATGTGCTACCTGATGTGTCGTGGTACTGGTTAGCTCACCTGTGGTCTTCCAGGAAGCCTGAGTCTCCGCTGATGGTAGTGGGAGTTGCAACGGGACAGGCTTGCAGTTCTCCTGTACAGCGCCTCCATCCCGCAGGGATCTGCCAAAGGCGAGGAATAGTCCCCACCGGAACCCCTTCTCAGTAAGTCACACAGAGGCAAGGAACGGTTCACCATATATTGTTATTTATTATATACGGTCCCCTGACTAGGCCCCCTCCAAGGGTTTGAGGCCCCCGAGGCTAGTTGCCACTCCCTTACCCCCTGATGGGGTAAGGCAGACCACCACCTCACTCTCTGGGGAGCAGGCTACTGTACATCTTGGAATCCTTCTCCCTAAATTTAGGAAGGAACCATCTTATATACCTGGGGAAGGCTATAAACTGGGCATGTTTAGATGATATGTTAATTTTGGCAAATAATCACCTGCAAGCAGACGCATTACTTATCCGGGCGCTTCTATATGGCGCAGTGAAATAGTGCACACTAAAAACAGTGGTGTATATCCCCCAACATACTGTGTGATAACTTCAAATAATAATTCCTCAAATTTTGTGCAAATATAATAAAACCTCCACCCAATAGTGATTTATAAAGTGAATTATTATAACATATATAGTGGAGAAAAAGCAGCTCTACACCCTTTTTTGGACTGTTCACTAGTTCGAAATCGTAGTATTTCGTCTTCCTGGTCGGGGGAGCGCTGGGGATTCACGTGGTGTAATATATGTGAAGAAATAAAATATCAGAATAATGGTGTAGCCAGTAGATTAAAGACCCTATCTATCACAAGTAATTAGTCTCGCTCACAGATTGGACTGTATAAACATAGCAAATTAGAGATTCTTCTCTCTCTGATAGGAGCCCTTTAGAGAATCTTCACACGAAAATCCCTGGACAAGCCCTCTGGAATCAGTGCTCATAAATCCCTCAGTAGATAATCCCACAAGAAGCAAAACAAAGACAGCCCGCCATGGTATAATATTGCTAAAATGATGGCATGTATTAGATAAATATATCAGTATTACACTCACATTTGTTCAAAGCAAGAATTTCATGGGAGAGAACAAACACGGAGTTAGCGCTGTCTGACCGGATCGTATGCTCCTTCACATCCGCATACGTCACTTCCGCTGACGTCTCAGCGTCCTCTATGGTCTCTCCGGTCCACTCGGTTGCCAGCACCTGCTACTGCCGCGATCTCCAATCTTCCCAGAAACAGCTGGTCCGATTCTACGTGTTTCGCTGTGGCTTTGTCATGACAAAGCCACAGCAAAACACGTAGAATCGGATCAGCTGTTCATAGAGGACGGTTCTGCAAACCCCAAACATTACCACATTATATATATATATATATATATATATATATATATATATTGTGGCAAGACGGCCTCGTGGCGGGGTCAGTAAGATGCTAGACACGATGGGAAACTTTAAACTGTAGTGGTTTATTAGCCACAACCAAAATAAAGTACGGGTGCACTGTCCCTTTAAGAAACTACTTTCTAGAAAATAAAGCCTATTCCCGTTAGGGAAACTAACTCACTTCTTGAGCCCTTACTAACAGGGCAGCCAGCTAATCTGGTTCTGCCCAAAATATGTGCTCTACAAAGTATAACAAATAAGTATCATAATAAAGTCTTATCTGTAATACAGCTCCAACAGCAAACAGGAACACTGGTTCCAGGGAGCAGGCTGTGTCCAGCTCGCAGCAATCTTTATCTTTATCCTGGGTTGGGGTCCCAGCTGGTCCCAGCAGCAAAGCTCCTCGCAGGACTGGGGGACCAGAGCAACAGCTAGGGCTTCCTAGCCGGGAGAAGTCTCTCCAGCCTCCTGGGGAAAAACAAGCTCACCTTGTGTGAGCAACTTCCTGCTTTTTAAAGCACTTGTTTCACTGATGAGTTCAGCCCCTGTTTAATCAGTCTTCAGCTGTGTTTTCTCTCTCTGAGGAGATTAACGCTCTGTGTACTGGCTGCAGCGCCTCTCCATTCACTGTTCCAGCCTACTGAGTCAGTGACTCTGTCACAATATATATATATATATATGTATATATATATATGTATGTGTGTGTGTGTGTGTGTGTCAAAAGAAGTTCTACATCAATGTTGGAAAAAAAAGTTGTGAAGTGTGCTAGTAATGTTAATAAAATTTTAATACAAAAAGGGATTTATAGCCTAAATAATAAATGTGTATAAATAAATATAACTACTATATTAAGTGTTATATAAATACAAAAAAAAGAGAATATGTATCTCAAGTGAATAAAGTGCAATCACAAGTGAAAAAAGGGATTGTGTTATATTAATCAGTTATTAATGTGAATTAACTATAAAGAGTAGAGAAAAGCATTGTACATAACATATGTATTAACCCCTGGATTCATATGCTGCTCTTAATTACAGACAGACCAGTCTGTGAGTTGATATAAGGGGGGGGGGGAAGCAAAAAATTAGCGCCCAGAATCCAAATATTTAGATTGCAAACAATTTCCTGATAACAGACGTATAAATGAACCAGATAATAAACACTGTAAAAAACACACAATATAAAAAGCACAATATTGAACAATGTATCTGCTTGTAACCAGAAACCAAACAAATGGTGTGGAATAAAATACAAATACAGTTTCATTGAACCAAGGTTGCAGCACGTAATAGCCTCCAACTCTGATACTGCCGCTATAGGTAGTGGTAATAGCCTCCAACTCTGATACTGCCGCTACAGGTAGTGGTAATAGCCTCCAACTCTGAGACTGCCGCTATAGGTAGTGGTAATAGTCTCCAACTCCGAGAATGCTGCTATATGTAGTGGTAATAGTCTCCAACTCTGAGACTGCCGCTATAGGTAGTGGTAATAGCCTCAAACTCTGATACTGCCGCTATAGGTAGTGGTAATAGCCTCAAACTCTGAAACTGCCGCCATAGGTAGTGGTAATAGCCTCAAACTCTGATACTGCCACTATAGGTAGTGGATTAGCTGTTAGTAAAGGTTACGCAGGCCTATTTGTCCAGAGCAAGTAACGTGTATATAGTGTGCGTGATCAAACCACACAATCTGGATAGAGTTAAAAAAATGTGGGTAACCGGTGCGTCAAAGCATGTGAGTCCCAATAATTTTGTAATGATTCTTCTGTAGGACACACTCCAATATGATGGTGAGCAATGGAAACATACCCTAATAGGGCAAGGGACTAGTACCTAGTGGTAACCAGCACAATGAACAGTACAAAGATTGTCCCAACCATAATAACTAGGCATAGTATGTAAGGAAAAACTCACTTTAAATCCAGAGGAGCAGTCCCATCGGGTATCCTGAACAGCGTGCAATCCACCAAACAGGGAAAGTAGAATGGATGAACAAAGGATGAACGCACACCTACGCGTTTCAGGCCGTGCGCCCTTTATCAAGGTGTAGGTGTACACTTTGATAAAGGGCGCACGGCCCGAAACGCGTAGGTGTGCCTTCTCTGGGTGCTCCAGGGGTCATGTTTGATCCTTTTATTTAATAAACAAGTTCTTTTTGCTACCATTAGCCTCCTCCATTTTTGCTGGCTGTGCACTGCCTTTGTTCATCCATTCTGGATAGAAATTAATCTGATTTATAGGAAAAGGATTGGAGTTGGTCTCCTACAGTTAATGAAGTGAAGTGACTGAGGGGTGAGGCTAGAGAGAGGGGTAAAAGAACAAAGGGGTGAGGGGGGCGGGCAAACGGGTGATAGGGGGGGACAGGGAGGTAGGTGAGAGAGAGAGCGGAGGTAAGCAGCGGTACTGAGTAAGAGGGGAGGGGAGAGAGGGAGGAGAGTGGGGAAGTGAGAGAGCAAAGGGTGAGAGAGATAGAGGGGATTGAGAGAGGAGGGGCAGAGTGTGAGAGAGAGGGTGGTGAATGAGAAGGGAGTGTACGAGAAAGAGAGGGAGGACAGAGAGAGGAAGGGGTGAGAGAGGGAGTTGGAGATAGATAGAGGGAGGTGAGTGAGAGAGGAGGCAGAGAAAGAGGACAGAGTGAGAAAGAAAGAGAGAGAAGGGAGTGAGTGAGAGGGGAGTGTAAGAGAATGAGGGGGTGGGGGGCGCCTGCAAGGTTGCCTATGGGGATGGGGGGGGGGGGGCCCAGGTGGAGACTAGACCTGGACCTCGTGACATTTTGTTGCCTGCTGCATTAATCAGCGTATACTGCTAAACCTGGGACAAGGAAGTTACAGAATCTGTTTCAAAAGTAAAAACACTGAGGGGCCTATGCTAGTAGTCTTCATAAACCATCTCACTGGGCCTGTTATGCCACCAGTTTTTTAGCGTACAAACAAACAAGGTCTGCCGCTCAACCTAATTCACTGATATATGATGTAGTAGTACAATTGACGGGCATAAGGGATTAGGCAGACTAGATACAATACAATGTGAAACCCCACAGGGGGTCACAAAACAGTTACCTCTTAGATTAGATTAGATTACCTCTTAGATTTTCTCTAGCTGGAACTTTTGTTACATTGACTCAGCTTGGTTTACTATACCTTAGATAAGATAAACCGACTGAAAAGCTCAAAGGCAATGTACCTGTTGGCATATGCCCATGGGGAACAAATGGAGGTAGAGGAGCAAAAGAGGGAGAGATTATTGGAAAGTTTGACTGCTACTGTATAAAGACAGAGTAATGTCCATGTAATGTAGTGCAGAATGACAAGGATCAGCCTGGAGTTGCAAGTACTCACGATGAAGCCGTCCTCCGTTGTCCGTTGCTCTCACTCTCTATCTCCTCGTGTCACTGTGTCCACATGAGTGACGTCACTCCCCGGCGCGGGCTCGATCCGGAGTATCAGAAGAAAGGTAAATGATCGATGCCGCAGCCTCTCCAAAACACAGGGACTCACCAGGTAAAACTTAAAACTGAAGTTTTATTCGGGTTACATTAAAAATGGAGACACAGGACAGACAAAAATAGAAAAAAATAGAAGAAGGTTCTTCTATTTTTGTCTGTCCTGAGTGTCTCCATTTTTAATGTAACCCAAATAAAACTTCAGTTTTAAGTTTTACCTGGTGAGTCCCTGTGTTTTGGAGAGGCTGCGGCATCGATCATTTACCTTTCTTCAGGTTTACTATACCTATCCATCCTTTGCCACTCTGTGGCTTTCTCACTCCCATTTTTTGTGAGTTTGACTGATACGTGTATCACATTCAGTCCTATATCTACCACGACTGTTATTTTGTGATATACTCTGGATTAACCGTGGGAGTACCAGCTTCCTAGTGTAACCATCATCCATATGCTGTTTCTCTCTCACCGAGGGGATTTTATTCACATATTGTATGTAAAAAGTTTATTCACATTGTTGTTAGTATTGTATATATGTTAATAAAAGGTTATTATTTTTATTTTTAGGGGAGTTTCCTACTAGCTACGGTAGTTCTCATGTATACCTGATATAGAGTTAAACACTCTGGGTTTATTATACCCAAATATATTCTACTACCTACTGTATGAGTGCAATCTAAAAGGGAACTCTTTGTGACCCCCTGTGGGATTTCACGTTGTATTGTATATAGTTATCACGGTATTCAGAAAGATTCTGAAGACCGGCGATAGCTAAATGCTCAAAACTGCTCAGGAGCAGCGATGTGATATTCGCCTCTCTCAAAAGACCTCATTCGTCTACCTGCAGCAATCTACTGCGTCCTGGCCTGCGCATATCTCACCAGCGATCGCATGGTTTTAATAACAATTTTAATACAAGTGTACGTGAGCAGGGGGTCTCCGGAGCCGAACCGTGTTGATTTCAGGTCCGGGGTCCCCCTGCTTCCCGAGATACAGGCCTCGTTATTGGGTGCCGGTATCTCCTATGCATTTAAATCCCACGGTCGCATGATGCGGGACGTTTAAATGCATAGGAGATACCGGCACCAAATGTACTCAAAAGAAGCAAATGCTTGTTTACTATTGATTGTTATTTTTTCTGTTTCTGTTCATTGTTTTCAATACATTGTTTGGTATTTGGATGGCTTGTTTTTAGTACATTTGTGGATTGGTTATGGGCTTTATATCTTGATTTGTTTTGTTGGTTAGCAGTTTCTTTAATTGTATTCTAGTATTTTGGTATAACAACATTTTTATTCTTTTGCTGTTTTGGTTAGTATAATTTTATTCATGTGTAGTTGAGGGTTTTTGGTTCATTTATTCTTGTGGTGTTTAGGTGCTTGTTAATTTCTTTAATTGTTGTGTATTGTTGTGCTTGATTGTTTTAATAGGTTGGCCATTGATTGCTATAGTGTCTTATCATGCCTATGTTATATGGGTATGATGTACCACTGTGCCAATCACTGGGTAGAGGGCGGGTATAGTGGCCCTTGGGTGGGTGGTTAGGCATTCCAGGTGGGTAGCGGGGGAGGGTGGGTTAACCCCTTAATTGCTATCGCGGTTATTAATCGCTAAGGTGATAAAGAGGTTAGGGGCCATTAGACTGTATTTTCTCTTGTACTCTTGCTGCCAACGGAGGACATAGACCTGGAGTATGGCGACAAGGACACCCTTCATGATGGCAGCGGTAAGTAGAAAGTTTTATTTACTTTATTTCTGCTGGATGGCTAGCTAATGTTTGCTTTAGAATGGGCAAATGAGCCCATATCTGGATAATAGTAATTTTGCCCTTCACTGTACTGTATGTGTTGGGGCGGAGGGGGGAGTTGTTGGGGGTAGAGGAGGTGGGTAGTAGGGTTGTTGTGTTTATTTTTCTTTATTGTGGGTAGAGGGATTGGTTGAAGGGGGTAGTATCCCCAAAAATGGATGTTTAGGCTTACCGGAGGGTAGTGGGAGGGGTTAACCCCTTCATTACCTTAGGGGTATTAAACACTAAGGTAATGAAGGGGTTAACTCCACCCACAAGGCCTAAACACCCACCAAGGGCCAAATACCACCTTCACTCACCCCCGCTACCCACAATAAACCAGGCACTGGTGGTTAACCCCTTCGTTGCCTTCGCGGTTATTCGCTAAGGTAATGAAGTTGCCTGTAAATGCATTTTTCATGCATCTGATTCATGCCGGGGGCCTCCGGTGCTGGTATTAATGTGTATCAGCTCTGGAGACCCCCGGCATCAATCTAATGCAGGAAAAATGCATTTTTTTTCTAAGTCCCTCTCTCTCCGCCGCCTCGGAAGCTTCTCGGCAGCTTCACGCCAACTTTTTCTGGGGAGAGGATTTTGGGAGGAAATCGTCATTCTAGAGCCTTGATAACCTTATCGAGGCTGCTACAATTGCATGAGTTTCAAAACCTGCCGATAAGTGGCTTATCGACCCTCACTTGGCGATGTGTTTTGACCGCAACAAAAAATGTCGAATCAGTCCACTTATCGAGGCTTTATGAATCGCTATAGGCATTTTTGTTCGTTAACAGCTAAAAAGCTTAGATAAGTGGGTTATGACGGCTACTAGCATAGGCCTCTGAGTCTCGTAACAACTTCTTTGCCATTTTATAATGATAAGTGAACCTTTTTGCTGCCAGATCTCTCCCTCCCCCCACAACAGCAAAAGAGTTAATAAAATGTGCAGTTGCTTTTCAAATTTTAGCCTAAATGTTAATTCAGGATAAAAAAAAAGAACACATCGTAGAATACACATTCTTTTCTTAGAACTGATACCACACTAAAAAAGCAACATTATAGCATTTTAAACATTGCATTTATCAGAGCTGATACACAAAGCAAACCTTTGGATAATCGGAAGAGGGGCTATTTTTTAAAGGATGCCTGCAAAAACAAAATTCATAGCGGTATTTCTCCAAACTGGAAAACTTAATGCAGGAATACAATATGTAACAAAGTTTGCTGTCAAATCTAAAAAAAAAAAAAAAAAAGGTAAAGTGATTGTTAAAAAAATATATCTTTGAATTAGCTTTTACTATTACTTAGTTATTGGATTCTATTCAGTGCAAATTCAATACATAATAAAATTGACACGGAAATGTTCTTAAACAAGTTCCCTTTAAAATCACTTTATTATATCCAGCCCGAGGATTGTAAGTGGGGAAATAACCAATCATGTTAAGCGAGTCAGGCACACAGGTCTTTTATTGCAATAAATACACCCTCTCCTCTTCATCATGTGAAGAAGCATTATTTATGGTAGAATGAAATAGATACGTGACTCACACTAGTCTATCTGTACTTATAATTATGTAACAGATAACATTACATAATCATCTGCAAGGTCATAAACTATGTTTGGGATGATATTGAGAGAGCAGTTAACAAGACAGCATAGGGAGGCCGAGCTGCTGTCATATTTCATAGGAGCAATTAATATGATTTGAGTGACTCACACTTATTTCTTGCTTGCTACCATAATTCAGCTCATTCCCTGCTTGATCCATGAATCCATTATTTATTACAAAAACATACAAATCAATAGTGGTTGAAGTACCCTAAACTCCTGCCATATCTACTCTCCATATACTGCATATAATCATCTAACATGACGAATATAATAACAGCACCTACATCTGCAGTATATCTATTCTGTCCCCCTCCTCTCCACTTTCCGTTTCATCCTATCCTTCACTTTTCCTGCTTCATCTTTCCGCTCTCCCCCTGCCCTAATCTTCCTTCATCCATTCTGTTCCCCCTTACCCCTTTGCACTGACCCCTTTTATCATTCCCACTACTATCTTTGCTACCCTGCCAGGAGGGCCCTCTTTCTCTTTCTATAAAATATGTTTATTATTTTCATCTGGCTTCTACTATATGCAAATGTCCAATGCAGAGATGGTCTGCTCCACCTATCACATGGTGCGATGGAGAAATGGGAGATGCTGGCTCTGGTCTGCCTGGCAACACATGACCGGAGATGTGGAATTGAATGGAATCTTGGAGCAGGCGGTCAGTTTGAAAGAGACAGAAAAAGTCCAACTGCCATTCTGGGAGAGAGACAGCCCAGGCGACAATGAGAGGGGCTTAAGAGACAGCATGACACTCACAGAGGTGACTGGGGAGGATTGTATGAGACTGCTAGCCAAAGACAGAGAAAGTGAGAGACAGCAGCAGAAACACATTCTCTACACACAGAGAAAGAGAGAGGAGAAGAGGCCAGAGGAAGAGAGATCAAAATTCTTGCTGGGCTGTCAAAGGGCAACGGGATAGACATCCGGGAGGCCTGTTTCTGCAACTGGAGTGAGGTTAAGGTTGTCCAGGGGCCATAAATTACCAGTAAATATATACAAGTAACCCCCCTATGGGATTACCATGGCCTTGTAGGGGTTAATGGTGCAGACCCACCTAGAAAGTGAGAATTTCCACATTGCATAGGATTAGGGGTGAGTCAAGAGATGCTAAGCCCCATCCTGTGTTGACTGGGGACAAGGACATCACATGAGGTATGTATGTTAAGGAGTAGGTTCTAGAGAGGTGGATCCTGGAGAAGAGAAGCCTCCGTGTAAATAGTCAAGAAGTATGTCCCTGAGTGTATAGGATAGACCAGTCCCTGTTTATTATGTTCAGATAGGGACAGTGGCCCTTCAGATAAGGTCCCGAGATATGGCCATGGTGAATACAACAGTTCACAGAAGAGGAGGCAGGCACGCCCCAAAGGTCCCTATGAGGTGGACCCTGGGTGCCATAGGAGCAGCTCAGATCCACAGGAGACAGGCAGATCCACACATGCCTCCAATCCTAGTCTGTCTAGAAGTGACAGTTCAGAGACAGGAATGTGGTGTAGGTCCCCTAAACATATTGAGTCGGCCAGGGCCAAGAAGGGGCCTATAGTGACAGAGCATAACGGACGTTAGGCAGAACGGGGACAGGTCCATTAAGAGAAGGCAGCCAAGAATCCGCACCTCCCCAGTGTGTTAAGAGCAGGGGCGTCTGAGGATGCAACTTGTTAAAAGTACAGACAGTCAAGTGCAACGGTAACCAATAATAGAGACCCCAATATAAACTCCCTAGGAGCCAGCCAGGGAGGGCTACATACACAAGTCTCATCTGGTTTAATTCAAGGGTCCAATTATGGTGTTCTAAGGGAGGAAGGACTCAGGTCCCACCATATCACTCAGCACTTTACAAAAAAGACAATACAATACAGGGAATTATAATACAATAAGAGCAACAAACATAGTCAGACAATAGGAAAGAAAATCTTTGCCCCGGAGAACTTAAAATGTAAGTTTAACGGTTCGAGCCCCCCCCCCAATCTCATATTGGCCCCTATGTGCATAATCTGCCCCCAGTTACATCTCAGTGTAGTGTGGTGCACCTGCTGGCTCACAGGACTCCTGAGTCTTCCGCTTGATGTTGTTGGGGATTTCACTATGACAGGCGTCTGAGGTAGTGTGCTGAGTTCTACTCACAGTTGGTACAGCGCCTCCATCCCTCCCAGATCCCCAAGATAGCAGGGAGGAGTTTCTGGAAGAGAACTCCTAGGTGCACCTTCATCCTGAGTAACTCCATTCAAAGGCAAGAAGGGTCTCTTTCTCATGGGCATCTTTATTAGCACGTTACATGGCAGACTGCCCATCATAGCGGCTGACACTTAGCGGCCGACATTATCAGGTTGACCATCTTGGGAAAGGTTCCTTCTTGATTCTGTACTCTAATCAGATTGGTCTTTTCCACTTCTCCCCTAAGGGGGACTGCCAGCTGTGCCAGAGCCCTGGACATAGTGTGTGATCAGCTTGTCACTTGCACTTAAGTTACACAGGCTTACAGCTCATGCACCAGACACTTGCAGTGTCTGACTCCTTATCTGAACCACTAACTTTTGGCAGTGCTGTGCAATATACAAGCTCCAGAAAGACCCACCTCTGTGTCACTAACAGTGGACACAGAGCATGCTGTCACTTCCTTTGCTACATATGACACATCACAGGGTTTGAGGGCAAGCCTCCATGATGTCTACTGGCAACCTTGCCTTCTTACCAGGGATTACTGCTCAGCAAGAGAGAGATATGTACACCAATTTTACACATAGCTACATAAGTGATATGTTGGGAAACTTACAGAGACATCAGGTGAGGAATAAGTGCAGTAGATGGCAGTGCTTGGCCACAATGGGTGGTAGCAGCAACTTTGGGTCCAGGTTATTGAAATGCTTCATTTAAAGGGTGAGTTTTAAGGCTTGAATTAAAGGTGGGGAGAGAGGGTGCTTTGGAATATACTGAGTGAGAGGGAGTTCCACAGGTAAGGGACAGTTAGGGAAAAAGGTTTAGGGCGAGATAGAGCAGTAGCAGCGAAAGGGGTGAACAGGGAACAGTTAAGAGTAGAGCGCAGAAGATGAGCAGGGGAATAACAAGAGATCAAAGTGATATGTATGGAGGAGCAGATCTTTGTGTGTCCTCAACACAGTGCATCTCCAATATTAACGCCATCCACCTGCATGACTGAACTTTCTGGATTTCATCACCACTTGCAGCAGAAAGAGAAGGTACCGTACGTTGAGATGGAGTAACTTGTGAGGTGGTCATAAGAGGGGGTGTTGGGTACTCAATGAGAGGCAAAGGCGGGATAGAATGGGATAGAATGGTGGAGAGAGTTACAGGGAGTTACGGGAAGGAGATAAAAGAAGGTATGGGGTGAGGTACAAGAAGGTCCAGGGGGTATAAAGAAGCACAGTGAGAGAGATATAAGGACACATATAAGTAAGAACAGGAGGGGCTAAAATGAGGCATGGGGGTTATTCATGAAACTTCAATGGTGCCAATTTACTTTATTGGATGTTTCCATACGATAGTGCCCCAATCAGTACTATTGGGTGCAAATTAGTGTAAAAAGAGCTAGTTAACTGTCTAGTGTACTGACAAAAATGTGCGTGATTGTACGTTAAAAAGGTTAAAAAGGTTACGTTAAAAAGGTGGTCTGAAAGCAAAGAGGTTCACTGTAATCTCTGACTGGATGCATGTACAGTATACAGTATATATTACTCTTTTATCAATGCGTTGCCGGCAAAACGGTTAAAACTTGGATTATCCCCCAACAATGCCAGAGGGTCCCGCAACACGCCAATAAAAAGGGACAGGGATACAGGTTCCTAGGATTGAAAGTAGTGAAACTGATCTGCAACCTCGTAGACAAGAACATAACAACATAAAACCAAGCGTAATGTAATCATCTTCCTGCCCGTATCATGTGACAAGCCGTAAAAAGTATTCCACGGAAATGGTCATTAACAACAGAAAGCACAGCAGGCCTGCTACGTTCCTGAAATGTTTGTTATTTCCTGATACTTTGCAGATCTTCCAAGATGACATCCATAGTAGTAAACTATTTCACTTCTCATAAGCAATAAGTATAATAAATGGTTCAGTATCGACTTGGATTGATTGGCTTCATTTGAACCTGTAACCTGGCTGTGGATTAGATGTTCACGGCAAAGCATTAATCTTGCATTGGCCGCGTGATCTGGGAAGCCAGCAATCACACCATCCTCTCGCTCCGCTGACGTCCCCGGCATTGTGATTTCCTATTGGACGAGAGGGATGACAGCACCTCCCGAGGGACGTATCATTTTCCACTCAGGTAGTACAGATACAGCTTACAAACAATCACATGCTGTGTCCACAGTGATGACTTACACATTTACTATAAAGTGCTCTCTGCTGAAGTCATCTTCCCTCAGTCACATGGGCAGTATATATAAAAAATCTCTGATTACCGTATAACCAGATGTTCAGCTAAAAGCCTACATTAAATTATGTTTAATTAGTGGATAATGTGTTCGCACAACCTAATCCCAAATCAATGCCGGAGTTTATTAACTTCTTCACTGCCGGAGTGGGGAGATTTATAGGCAGAAATTCCACGAGGAAGGGACAATGCTAGTTCCTGAAAGCTGGTGAAAGTATTTTTTGTTAGCTCATGAAAGAGGTACCAAATAAAAAACCCAAACATTTCATTCCATTTCCTTCCTGGCGGGATACAAACACTATGTATGTGCCACAATATTTGCATTTTTAAGAAACTTTAAAGCAGGGATGGCCAACTCCAGACCTCAACGGCCCTCACAGGTCACTAGGTCACTTTTTAAGGATATCCCTGATTCAGCACATGTGGATCAATCAGTGGCTCAGTCCCTGAAGCAGGCATATCCTGAAAACCTGACCTGTGAGTGGCCCTTGAGGACTGGAGTTGGCCGCCCCTGCTTTAAAGCAAACCCAACTCATCTGCCATCTTCCCTTAACTTTTCACAATTGTTATTGTAGCACCCCTGTCCCACCCGGCTGCATAGAGATAGGGTGTACATAAATTCACACTCTCTCTCCCTCTCTTTCTTTCTTTCTTTCTTTCTCTCTCTCTTTCTCCCTCCCTCTCTCTCTTTCTTTCTTTCTCTCTCTCTTTCTCCCTCCCTCTCTCTCTCTTTCTCCCTCCCTCTCTCTCTCTTTCTCCCTCCCTCTCTCTCTTTCTCCCTCCCTCTCTCTCTCTTTCTCTCTCTCTTTCTCTCTCTCTTTCTCTCTCTCTCTTTCTCCCTCCCTCTCTCTCTCTTTCTCTCTCTCTTTCTCTCTCTCTCTTTCTCCCTCCCTCTCTCTCTTTCTCCCTCCCTCTCTCTCTCTTTCTCTCTCTCTCTCTTCCTCGTGGGGTCAGGCCAAGGCTGTGTGGAATAAGAAATAGAACATGGCGCCAGGAACTTTTAACGTGAGTAATTATTGGGTGCACCACATCAGCATACAAAGCATAGACAGGACAGGTTTTCATCCATTGACAGTGTAATCCTCCTCAGGCACGTTGAGATAGCTCACCTCCTCTGGTCCCTACATAACCCAGGGTGATGACCTCCACCTTATCCCTTCCAATCCCTACCTAAACTGGGGAAAATGATGAAGTCTCTCTCTCTTGTCTGAGGAACTGACACTTCCTTGATACTGTCCAGGACACAGGTCCCTGCCTGGATCTCTCACCTTTCCCTTGGGTAGGACTGCACCCACCCCTTCCGTTTGGGGTAGACTAGGACTCTGGAGGAATCAAAACTAGAACTGGAGGTTTTCCCCACCCTAGGGTCTCAACTAACCCCTGGGTAGGAGAGGACTCTGTAGGAGTTAGGCCAAGTTCAGGGTGGCTGCTACGGACGCTTGCGTCCATGCGCGCCTCCCCCGCGTGCTCCTGCAGCCCAGCGATCTGTGCCCAGGCTGCAGGAGTTGGGTCGCGGTGTTTGGGGGCGTGGCAGGGCGAACGTGTCACGTGATGCAACTACCGCCCCAAATATCATTTTGGGTTGTAGCGGCAAAGTGTAGCAGCAGGAAAATATATGTATTCGATTTGTCAAACAAATAAATCTGATTAAAAACAGTTCTATTTTTACCTGATAAGTCTGCAGGGGGTTTTGTTTAACTAGTATTGTGGCAAAATACATGAATAGAGGACTTTTTGTGTGTCCATGCGCGGCTCTGATATAAAAAGGATGTGTTCCCGTCATTTATGAGTATCAGTTATTTTTTTCCCTTCATTTTTGTCAAAGGAAAGAAACAGCACCATACCTACAAAAAAATATCCCCTTCCAAAGGGGCAGTGCCACATATTTCACAACAAAAATACTTATAAGCCTAGTTGTTTTTTAATTTTTTTTAAATGAATTCCTCACACCAATTTAACTACTTAAGAAAGTCACTGCAGTACATTTATTTTATCGTAGGTGGCGCTGCACCTGAAAATATTTGATCTACTGCTGTACAGTTTCTTCCACAGTGAAAATGAACATTGTCTTTTATTAGCTATCTAATGCCAAGATCTACATAGTTTGTTATTGACTTAACGAGGCGTTGAGACCCAAGTGACATATATACTACCCCAAACACTCCTTCATACAGTACGTGGAGAAATACCTGCGAACAAAAGGGAACACACCTGAAATACCTGGAATATATGCAAATGTAAGTAACTTGAATATACGTTGCATAAGTGAATAAGCATATATCACAAGTATTTGTGTGTTCCTTTTGTGTTCACCGGTCTCTCTCCACGTGTTGTTTAAATGTGTGTCTGGGGAGAGATATGTCACTTTGGTCTTTACAAAAATACGACCCTCTCACATTTTTCTTGCATTTATTTAATTTTGTGTATATGCTTTAATCTGGGGGGGAAATAACGATCCGTTCTTAGCAATAAGTTAACAGAGATCTGTGAGTCTTTGCTTCTCAGGTAACAACATAAATCAGCTGTTTCCACCAAACATGTCTTCTGGAATCAAATCCATTGTCTTTCCTGAAACCACAGAAGTCACGTTGGCTCATCACTCTGACCTTCTGAAGGTAGCATTTCCTAGTGTCAAATTTCACGTTGACATATTTCAGAGAGAGTGGTAAAAGTGGAGGGGTTTGGGTAAAACAAACAAACTGATTTCACGCATATTCCACAGACAGTGGCTATGCTACCAGAGACTCTCACATCCACCACCAGTTTAAATTCTTTCAAATCTAAGGCTGTCACACATTTTAATCTGGTCTGTAACTGTTTCATTCGCCCATAATATATATTTTCTTTAACTGTGCATGCAATGTCTTGTATATAATGTATACCCTGTTCATTTATGTAACTGTATTTGTAACCATGTATTATTTGTCTTAACTCTATGCCCAGGATATACTTGAAAACGAGAGGTAACTCTCAATATATTACTTCCTGGTAAAATATTTTATAAATAAATAAATATAATATGTCACATCATCAAATTCTTCAATTCTTTGCTGACGCAGGAAAACTCACACTTTAACAACCCCAATGACTCCCTGAAGGCCAAGTGAGTAGTTGAAAGAACATTTGGAGCTTGTTGCACTTAAGCATGAACAGAAAACTCCTTATGACTGTAGTCCTGCTTCCTAGCGAACACAGGCCACTACTATATGCTGTATTACCTGTAGGCTCACAGGGTCTGAGCCTCTGCCACGGAGAGCCTGGGGCACACACAATATCTAGAACTTGGTGCAGCGCCTCCACCTGCGACAGCTTCCGCCCGAGGGGAAGTGGGTCTTCGCAGGACTTATATACATAACACACACACACAGCGATATCTCTTAACCAATTCACTTTACTTGCATTAACCATATATGTTATACCAATAGAAAAAACGAATGGCGCACAGCCAGGGAGTCAGGTGTGGAATAAAAAACTTTTCCTTTATTGCAGCATGGTAGGAGACAAATTCACCCCCTTGGGGGACACAGACAGGGACCTCCTACGCGTTTCGGACCAACGGGTCCTTTATCAAGGAGTATGGGATGTGTACAGAGTGGGCACCTTATATATCTAATGCTTAATTAGCAAATAACAAAAATCTGTGCAAAAATTGAATCGCGGGTCCGCTGCGCATGCGCGTGACGTCACTCGGCGCGCCGCCTCAACAGCCCAAAGGGTTGTGGGTAGGGACCACCCCTAATGTCGCCCGCGCATGCTCATAGCAGACCGTGAAGGAATAAAGAGAAGTTCCCTTACTCTCTGTTTTCGCTCCCGCCCCCCGTGACGTCATAGCGCTCTCCGATTGGCTGAAGTGCACCGCTGCACCACCAATACATGTGTGAGGCAGACGAGGCTGCTCCAATCGCGCAGAGTCTCGCATGCTCACACGGAGGGAAGGGAGAAGAAATACAGAGAAAAAAATTCTCTATGGTTGCTAAAAACGGACAAACTAAACAAAAGCAAAAAATAAATAAAAAACGAATGAAAAAACATACTAATATTAATAAAGGTGTACAACCCAGATACACATCCCACATATACAAAGACATAACAGTGAGTACATAAATAGGATCTATAATCCATGTCAGCAAAGTGCTGTCCATATCACACATAAACAGAAAACATGTAAAAGCAATTGAAAAATAATCAACAAGACTTGATGCATTATGTCTTGTTTATCTGTATCTCCAATAGTGAAGAGGAATCATTTATACTATAAATGTAACATATTAAACCAATTCTATGACTGTATAGCAAGCATGCTTGCTTCATAGACTAAATGATATAAAGAATGGTAATCCTAGCAACTGCCCTATCCAGGAAACTACCGTACCGGTCAAAGGCAAATATCCATAAACCATAAATCACAAGGGCTCTAGCCATATGTCAGGGTCCGATACCTATACAATACAATGGACTAGTAGACAGAAAGTAGTGTAGAGAACACAAATGTTGAGGCAAAAAATACAATTCATATTATTACTTGCATATATATTTACAAGTCACCCCTACCGAGGAGTAGTAATGAGGTGCCTGCAAAACACAATACCATATATAATATGATCTCTATTTTAATTTATAAAGAAATTTATGTTTTTAGGGCAATTTCTATGTTTTAAGAAAATGACACAGGTTCCACTCAACATTCAGACCGCAGGGTGTTCTAGTTTGGAGCATAAATATCCAATATGCCTCCCTGCGGTCCAAAAGGTTGAGTAAGTCACCCCCTCTCTCTTTCGGAAAGATCTGTTCAATTCCTTGAACTTTTAGCCCATTGAGACTACCTTTGGGGCATTGGGTGAAGTGTTTAGAAACCGGGTGGGATGTATCCCTTTTTCTGATTAGTCTGATGTGCTCAAGGATTCTAGTCTTAAGTGGTCTTATTGTCCTCCCTACGTAGTTGATCCCACACCCGCACGTTAAGAGGTAAATCACGTATTGTGTATTACAATTAATGAATGATTTTATCGGAAATTCAATATTGGATCTTAAACCTCTAAAGTGCTGTGACGGGGTTATAAACTGGCAGATCTTACAAGCTCCACATCTATATGAGCCCTTGGTTACATACAGAAAGATCCAAAGAATACTCAAATGGTCCAACAGAGCCCTCCAGATCGAGATCAACAGGAGCGGATCACACAAGAAGTTATCATGATGGTGGTTCGGAGCAACAATCTTCCTCCAGACAACAACAGCAGCAAAAAAACTTCCCTCTCTTCCAGAAAAATCAAAAAGAACCAGAAGAGGAAAGAAGAAGAGAGGGCGGCAGATGGCCAGCGAAAAGGAAGAAGTGAGTAATAACCAAGAAATGGATGTTATTAACATATCTGGGGAAGATTTAACAACTGCAGAATTATCACTTCTACAGAAGGGGCTAAAGTATGCTCCAACTATGGACTTTGACCTATTCAACACCGCTATAGATGTCCACAAATTTGTGAGGAAGCTGACTCTTAAATCTTTCTTTCACAAACGTGCACAGTTTCTAGGCCATCAAGATAATAGGTCATTGGACATTGTAGAAGAGTTTGATCTATCTGGTACACCACCTACACCACACCCTTGGGACCTAGACGCGACATCAAGTGACCAGGCCACCTCCGTTTCAATCTTCAGAGAGGCATGTGACCTTCAAGACATACAAGACCTTGAAGAACTCTTAGAGGATAATGAGGCCTTAACTGAGCAACTTACCATTCCAGAATTTAGTACTTGGAGGTCTAACCTCAAGAAAGGCTCAATGTTTGACCCACAGTTCTCCAAGGGTCCTTTCTTGACCACCTTCGAGAACTTGGTCATTAGGGATTTGCGCATTCTATCAGAGGGTTATTCTATAAATGCAGGCAAGCATAATCTAAACTTTGAGGAAAAACAAGCACTTTTTTCTTTACAGAAAAATACTAAAATTGTTATAAAAAATGCTGATAAGGGAGGAGCGGTGGTGGTGCAGAGTAGGGCTAGCTACCTCAAGGAGGCCTACAGGCAACTTGGGGACGCTACTACCTACTCTGCACTACCAGAGGACCCTACAGTCAAGTTTCTGAAATCATATAAAGAATTGTTAGAGGTAGGGGTTATCACACAAGTGTTAAATAAAGCCGAAAGTGCCTTTTTGTGGAACCCTAATCCGACCATCCCAGTGTTTTACCATCTCCCAAAGGTCCATAAGACATTGGTCGACCCTCCGGGGAGACCAATCATTGCGTCGATTGGATCTTTGGGAGATGGTTTATCAAAATACATTGATCAATATTTACAACCGTTTGTGAGGGACTTACCCTCTTTCCTGTTGGATTCAGGGGATCTCATTACCAAACTAAAAGATGTCATATGGAACCCACAATTAGTTTGGGTTACCATGGACGTTACGTCCCTTTATTCAGTGATTAGACACGACCAGGGGGTGGCAGCCGTCAATCACTTTATCGGGGGTCCAGATAGCAATCAATTTCACACAGCATTTATTTTAGATGCCATAAAATTTCTATTAAATCACAATTACTTTTTATTTGATCGCACTTTTTATTTACAACAAAGGGGTACCGCTATGGGCACGAGTTTTGCACCGGTGTACGCTAATCTGTTCATGGGGTGGTGGGAGTCACTGTTTATTTTTTCAAGCACTAATCCTTTTCGTAAACACATCACATTTTATAAAAGGTTCATTGATGACCTGATTATGGTTTGGGAAGGGGATTTAGACACTTTGCACAAATTCTTTTCATATATTAATTCTAATCACCTTAATTTAGTTTTCACTTACAATTTCAATACACAGCACATTGACTATCTGGACCTCCGATTATTTATTGACATTAAAGGCCAAATCCAGATGGAAACATTCAGAAAACTGAATGCAAGAAACATGCTGTTACGAGCAGACAGCTGTCACCCGCCCGCAGTCATTAGGGGTATCCCCAAGGGCCAGTTCCTCAGACTGAGGAGGAATTGCTCCACAGAGGAGGCTTTCTCTCGTCAGTCTGAGGAATTATGCCATCGCTTCCACCAGAGGGGCTACAATATGCAATCTTTAACGAATACCTCCAAAGAAATTGCTTTGATTAACAGAGAGGATTTATTTAAAAAAACTAAGGGTGATCCACACAAGAATAGAGTAACATTTAGCAATAACAACAGACAAGACACTGGATTCACGAAGGGGGATGTTCCGCTTATGATCACTCAGTATAATAGATGTAGTAATAAAGTGCAGAATATTATACGTAAACATTGGAGCATCCTACAAATGGACAGCAGCCTCAAGGACTGCGTCAAGCAGGGCCCCCGTTTTGTCTATCGCAAGGCAAAAACTATTGCTAGTTATATATCACCTAGTTATGTCGCGTCATCCACTCTGCCCATAAGAAAATTTGTAACCAAGGGCTCATATAGATGTGGAGCTTGTAAGATCTGCCAGTTTATAACCCCGTCACAGCACTTTAGAGGTTTAAGATCCAATATTGAATTTCCGATAAAATCATTCATTAATTGTAATACACAATACGTGATTTACCTCTTAACGTGCGGGTGTGGGATCAACTACGTAGGGAGGACAATAAGACCACTTAAGACTAGAATCCTTGAGCACATCAGACTAATCAGAAAAAGGGATACATCCCACCCGGTTTCTAAACACTTCACCCAATGCCCCAAAGGTAGTCTCAATGGGCTAAAAGTTCAAGGAATTGAACAGATCTTTCCGAAAGAGAGAGGGGGTGACTTACTCAACCTTTTGGACCGCAGGGAGGCATATTGGATATTTATGCTCCAAACTAGAACACCCTGCGGTCTGAATGTTGAGTGGAACCTGTGTCATTTTCTTAAAACATAGAAATTGCCCTAAAAACATAAATTTCTTTATAAATTAAAATAGAGATCATATTATATATGGTATTGTGTTTTGCAGGCACCTCATTACTACTCCTCGGTAGGGGTGACTTGTAAATATATATGCAAGTAATAATATGAATTGTATTTTTTGCCTCAACATTTGTGTTCTCTACACTACTTTCTGTCTACTAGTCCATTGTATTGTATAGGTATCGGACCCTGACATATGGCTAGAGCCCTTGTGATTTATGGTTTATGGATATTTGCCTTTGACCGGTACGGTAGTTTCCTGGATAGGGCAATTGCTAGGATTACCATTCTTTATATCATTTAGTCTATGAAGCAAGCATGCTTGCTATACAGTCATAGAATTGGTTTAATATGTTACATTTATAGTATAAATGATTCCTCTTCACTATTGGAGATACAGATAAACAAGACATAATGCATCAAGTCTTGTTGATTATTTTTCAATTGCTTTTACATGTTTTCTGTTTATGTGTGATATGGACAGCACTTTGCTGACATGGATTATAGATCCTATTTATGTACTCACTGTTATGTCTTTGTATATGTGGGATGTGTATCTGGGTTGTACACCTTTATTAATATTAGTATGTTTTTTCATTCGTTTTTTATTTATTTTTTGCTTTTGTTTAGTTTGTCCGTTTTTAGCAACCATAGAGAATTTTTTTCTCTGTATTTCTTCTCCCTTCCCTCCGTGTGAGCATGCGAGACTCTGCGCGATTGGAGCAGCCTCGTCTGCCTCACACATGTATTGGTGGTGCAGCGGTGCACTTCAGCCAATCGGAGAGCGCTATGACGTCACGGGGGGCGGGAGCGAAAACAGAGAGTAAGGGAACTTCTCTTTATTCCTTCAAGGTCTGCTATGAGCATGCGCGGGCGACATTAGGGGTGGTCCCTACCCACAACCCTTTGGGCTGTTGAGGCGGCGCGCCGAGTGACGTCACGCGCATGCGCAGCGGACCCGCGATTCAATTTTTGCACAGATTTTTGTTATTTGCTAATTAAGCATTAGATATATAAGGTGCCCACTCTGTACACATCCCATACTCCTTGATAAAGGACCCGTTGGTCCGAAACGCGTAGGAGGTCCCTGTCTGTGTCCCCCAAGGGGGTGAATTTGTCTCCTACCATGCTGCAATAAAGGAAAAGTTTTTTATTCCACACCTGACTCCCTGGCTGTGCGCCATTCGTTTTTTCTATTGGACTTATCTGGATTCTGGATCCTTCTTGGCTTGCACGCCGGCAGAGAAACCCTGGAGATGACGTGAGTGGGGCATTTGGTTTAGACTGTTATGGTTAAGTCTGACTGTTGTCATTTAAGCTAAACTTACAAGTCTTTATTTGCCTGCCCACTCCCACTGGTGTCTCCAGGGGCAACATTATTCTGTTATTGGATGTAGTTGATGCGGGTTTGAGCACCCCAACTTTGTATCTATCATATATGTTATACCAACAGGTGTCCCTCCCTAGAGGAGACACTATGCTCGGCGTCTCGTTGAACGCTCACCCTCCCTTCTCCCTTCACCGGGTGATCCCACCCCGTGTCCAGCTCCCTATGGGAATAGTACTCCTACCCTCAGTGAGTCAATGGATGTGTATGAGTGTGACTGCGCAGCCACTGTGTCCTGAATGAAGGATGGTACCGTTAGTGCACTTTAGAATTACCTGCCAGTACCCGGTGCGGCTACAATCTTCACAAAGGGTCAGCGAGGTGTAGATGACGTCACCCGTAGGTGTCTAGGGCGATCCCACCCAGACACGCTGCGGCTCGATAGCGGGGTCTGCGCCCAGACCTCCCGCCAACTTAGAACTGTCCCAGCGGTGATAATGTGGTAATAAGGGAACTCAGGGCCTAACTGGGCCTGGGGCATGCAGCCTAAGTAGGGGGCGGTCTGCCTCCCCCCACCGAAGCTCCTTCTCCTCTCCTCTCCAACCAACTCTGAACTCACGTGCGCGCAAAACACTTCCTTTTCCTCCTGGTCTCGCACCGCATTGGCCCAGGCACATCACGGGGACCCGTGGGGGCTGCTGGGACCCGTCGTGCTCTACCTCCTTCGCTGGCTTTCTCCCACCCTCGCTCTGCGCATGCGCATCCTCTGCTAGGCTAAGTCTGTGCTGGCGCCAACCACAACATGGCGGCTCCCTTGCGCTGAACCTCCGTTATCGGAGTGTTCCCTAACTGCAACATACCCACCCATAACAACAAAAGGGTGGAAAAGGGGGTCCCGGCTACATGACCCTTTATTCAATATGAAGAAGGAACGGGGTAAAACACTGCCTGGTAGAATCCAGCACAGCTCCCTCACTCCATGGTATGTTCCATAACATACAGATTTCTTCCCCCCATGTAAATTCCAGTTGCTTACAACTTATTTTCATAGCCAGTAACCATCATTACAACTCCAGTAATTTCCAAGACTTGCCTTTACCTCTAACCGAGCACCATCACAGTTTCCCTACCTTCCTAGTTCATCTCACTCAGTTTTCCATTGTTCCTTATAGACGTTATATCCCCTCTTCATTATTTCTATTTTTGTGATATAATAAAAAGCCTGAGTTATTTAAGAATATAAATATGTAAAATAAAAAATGCGTCAGGAATATGAAGGCAATGCCAGTAGCTCTTTTTTTTATACAAAGTAACCAATTTATTTTCTTGACCCCCAATTACTCAAGGACATTGTTCCTGTGTGTGCATCACCTCTCAGGGAAATGCTGTTTTATTTAATTCCTTTAGCTACAAATGATGTGACCAGTAAATGCTGCATCTTGAATTTAAAAAAAAAGGAGTGAGTCACGTTAGTATTACAACGGACTGGACATGTATTAACCTCTGTTTGACTATTATGAAGTGCAGTTTACTGATGTTGTGCAGTGATTTGTTTAACAAACTTAGCAGGAGGTCTGAATATTCTATAGAATATTGGCCAATTTAGCTGAATAGAATAACGTTCAAGTTGGATCTCGGAGTTACTCTGGGCCTTGTGGGATCCATCATTTTTTCTAAAGCCACAGTCCCTCCTAGGACCAAAGTGAGCTTAATGGCAGTGGCATTTTCAATAAGTTAAATGTAGCAGACTGGACCATTTTGAAACAAGTCAGAAAAGTTTATTTAAATATATACATATTTTATTTCTCCATGGTAACCCAATGCTTTGGAGGGTGTTTGTAATCCATACCTAATGTTTGAGTTAAAACCATTTGTGAACTGCTGTAACACAGGTATACTGTCAGGGGCACAGCCCCAATTTGCCCAATAGCTGGGCACCTAGTGAAACCACTGGGCAATTCTCTATCTCTCTCCCTGCTTACCAGGGGTTGGAGAAAAAAGTCCCATTGGAAGCACTGGCGAGGAGTAACACCATCAGACTTTGCAGGGAGTTTGAAGCACAACTTTTCTGAACTTGGTGGTGATTGACAGGTAGAGGCTGAAAATCACTGCCTTGGTCAAGGAAATAGTGCCTGAAAAGGAATTGAGGCAACACCGGGTGTTGATTAACACACATATTCCCAGATAGCTCAAACTCCTACATCCACCACATCACGAATATATATTTTTTATATATTTATGCCAAAATGAGTGCTACTGAGCGTGGCAAATGTATACAACAGAAGACAGGGGTGCCCAATGCTACATCAAATTGACAAAACATATATGGTAATGAGTATAAAGTTTAAATACTTGAATAATAGTAATTACTTGTTTTTTTTAGTTAAACCCTTTGGCCAAAGCGTCGTAAGCCTGCATACCAACGGCAAGGTAAACCAAAAATGCAGGTCCTAACCTAAAACTGTGAACCCTTCCTGTTACCTCTGTATGAGGGGAAGGAACTGCAGTGAGTCCTGTCCATTCAGCAAGTTGCAAGAACCTCCCGGGTGTTAGCGGGAGTGGCGGTAGCAGGGAGGGCCTGATGATGTCTATCAGGCCATGACATATCAGAACCTAGCTATGTCAGTGTAAATGGCCTGTTTCCCTTTGGTTGCTTTGCTTGGATAATGATGCCAGCATAATTAGTTTCAAGATACATATAATGGGGGGAAAACATAAATTACCAGGTAACAAATAGAAGTAAAAGGACCTGTTGAAAATAACAGATTTTTACCAGAAGTGAAATCTTTACTTTATAGAGAATTTGAAAGAAGTTGTTTAAAAATCTTTTTTTTTAAATTTTTTTTAAATGTTGTGGGTCTGCCCCTTGAAACGTATCCTGGAATCAACTCAATGCAAAATAGCTGCAGTGCCAGAGATTTTAATAAACCAAACTTCTTGATTTTAGGGCAAATGCACATTTATATATCCATGCACTAAAACAGGGAATCCTGAGTGAATTACTAAACTTATTATATCAATATCCTTCTTTTTTTGTTTAAGTACAGTATATAAAAAAAGGATGGGCAGGCTCCTGAGTTTTGAAATCGGAACATCACAAACTTCAAAGATTGTTCGGTCATTTGAATTAAACTTCAGAAAGAATTTTTGTATCTGACCAAAATTTAAGCGAATACCCAAAACAGGTTTTTTTGTTTTTTCTATTTTTTGTTTTTAACTTGAAAAAATATGTGGGGTAGGCAAACGGAAAAAAAATGTACATTTTTGCGAAAAATGTTGACGTTCGAAATGCTTATTTTGAGGGAGTTTTCATAATTAAATGTAACGATGTTTCCTCCACCCTCTGAGAGATTCTGCCATGACTGGTCGTGTGGTGCATGATACCTGCTGGTAACAGGAGGGCTGAGTCGTCCACCGATGGTAGTGGGGACACAGGACTTGGCTTCTGGGGTTCATACCCTACATCTCTTTAGCAGTGCAGCACCTCCATCTGCTGTAGGCTCCCGGGAACTGAAGATGATCTTCCACGGTAGAACCGATAACCTCTCCCCCAGTAAGATCACACACCGGGCCGGAGGTATAACAACAGGAACAGTTTATTGTCTGTACACCAACAGCAGTACACCGCAATATTCTGCCCAATGCAGCTCTACTCTCAGCTACCCACAGAAGGATGGTCCCTGGACCTTCACTACAGGCCAAGGGCACCCGCAGCAGGCCCAGCTCTTCCCTGCCTCTCTAATAGGGGCAGAGGTTTGGTCCACACTCACTCTCCCCCGAAGGGAAGAGGACCAGAGAAGGCCCAATAGCCAGGCTCTTGGTAGTGTGACCTGCCTCTCTCAAGGATTGTATTGATGCACATATTAAAGTGGGGGGGGGGCACATATTAAAGTGGGGGGGGTTAAATGTAAGAAAGCAGCAGCTTGGACTGCTTTAATAGATTTGGAAACATATGTCGTGAAAAAATGCCAAAAACCTAAGCAAAGAAAAATGTATGTATATCTAAATTACAATAAGAAAAATTAGCATTAAATTAAAATGATATCACTGTCATTAGTTCGATTTGTTCAGTGGTCATACATGAACTGCACTTTAATCCCACAACATCAAGAATGACACAGGTGTGATCAATGTGAGTAACACTATTTACAACATTCTAATACTTAGATATATTTCATTATCACCAAGTGCTAGTAAAATAATCATACTTGAATCAGGTCAAAATGTTAGTTATTTTAAAGTTAGCGTGCATGCACCTTAATTATTAATCACCATTTTACCCTTTAGCTTCATGTAGGAAGCTTATTTAAGTAATAATCCCCTCAGAACAGGGCATTACTGGCCAATAATGCCCTGGCTGGAAGAGCTGAAGGCCCGAGGTGCAGCTGGTACATTGGCCAGTAATGCCCTGTTCTTCGGGGATTATTACTATTATAGGTTAAATATATACAAGCTCATCTGTAACATATATCAATACAATGGAGTTTTACTATAATGTTTCATCTACAGCAAGAGAAGATCATCCCGAGACACATTATATGGCATTATGTGCTGTGTTCAGTACATTGCAAGGAAACGTTCACCCATTCTTCATTACTTTTCTCACTGCAAAGATGATGCAGCAATGCCCCTCTGGAACATATAGCAATTGGGTTTGAGTTTACGGAAGATGTTTTTAAATTTATAGTGAAGTACAAACCGGTACACGATGCAATATAATGTGTTTGTGGGATGTCTTTAAGACACAGTACGGAAATATTCTTCGAAGCTAAAATTCCACCATATCAAACCCTTCAGCAATGTTCACATAATAACAGGTATCACCGTAGTTCCTTCCTTGTGCTGGATGGAGATTCTTTCAAGCAGTTCCTATGGACGTCCCCTAACCTACGCAGCTCTGTACACACAAGATACGTTCTCTTAAGTAGGTACAACTGGTCTTACAGGACCAAAAACATTATAGTGTACCTGATAAATAGGTACAGTTGGAGGGCATCATTTTTTTTTAGAATGAACTAGCACTCACCCTGTCTAATTTAATTCAGGTGGAGGTGCTAGGGTCCTACGTCTGTGCCGCTAGATGCATTAAACTGTAAAAAAAAAAAAAATCTTACTGGATCAGCACTTTTCCTTTGGGTCTCACCAAATTTCTCCTTTAATGTACTGTATAAACAAAAGGCAGATTTTTATTCCTGTATTGCTGCTTTTTTTATACAAAAAAAAGAGAAATTTGGCGAGACCAAAAGGAAAACGTAAGTGTATCATTTTCTTGTATTTATTTTTTGAGCGTTGATCAGTATGATGATTTATTTACAGTGGGAGGACTTTTCCTTACATTGTATTGAAAACAGCACATAGTGTTTTGTGCTATTTGTCTTATTGTAAATTAAATTCTATAGTAGAATCCCACCAATTTAACATATATGTTACAGAGGGGCACATATTTCCGTGACAAAGTTACAGTAGCATGGGTTTCTAAATGGGTCAGATAGCTTAATCAGTTGCATAAAAAAATATTTTATATATATATATATATATATATATATACTGTGCATGCAATGTCTTGTATATAATGTATACCTTGTTCATTTATGTAACTGTATTTGTAACCATGTATTATTTGTCATATTAACTATGCCCAGGACATACTTGAAAACGAGAGGTAACTCTCAATGTATTACTTCCTGGTAAAACATTTTTATAAATAAATAATATATATATATATATATTCTCATAGCTTGACCAGCTTTTCATAACAGCCTGATATCAAGAGCAGCATTCGTTATATAATTACCTAGTTGCTTTTTATGTAGTGTGTACTCAGATCGTCGATTGTTAAACAAACTTTTCCAATTTTATAGAAAGTGGTACATTGATGGCATATTTCACTTTGTTACAGCATTCATTGTCTTGTTTGTGGGACTGGGTGCTATAAAGATTTCAGTCTTGTTTCATAAGGCCAACTTCAAGAACAAGCCTGTGCATGTCTGGTAATAAATATTTAGTCAGAGGTATTTCTGCATCGTTACATATTCAATGAGGAGACTGACAGTCCTCTGTGTTTAGATTGCTGCTGTGCCTATGACTCACCAAGCTCAGCTAATACTGTGAGGTTCCTTATGCCTCTGCAGGCAATGTTTAATCAGGCAGTGTCTATAAACTAGCACTGTTACCATACTAAGCAGGACTGTACTTAGAGGCCCTAAGCACTGAAAAGATTACGGAGACCCACATATGTAATTTAAAATAAAAACAATATAAGCCGTAAAATAAAATTGTATTTTTCGAAATGACATAAATCTTTCTTACATGTATGCTGAAATTAATTTTACAATTTCAATAAAAACTGCTTCATTTTTGATTTACCAAAAATATATACAGAACACGTAAATATTTGGCATTAATTACCATTACATTTTTTTAAGTTACTAATAAAACAGTATAATACTTTCATTTGTTTGAAAATAATTGCAGTATTGAAAATAAGACAAAAGTTTTGTACATACGAAATACTGAATTTTGAAACAAATTTGAAACAAATTCTTAGTAATGTGATTCTAACCTTTCTATGGCTCGCGTCGCCCAAAAAGCACACCGAAATGAGATTAAGCGCGAAATGTGGGGGTTACGTAAAGCCATGCATTGTCCACATAGTAGGGATGCAGCAACGAGCCATAGAGGACTAACATATAAAATGGCGTCGGTCCTGGCATCTAACGAGGAAAATGAGAATGATATTATAAACGGCAGATGTCGCAACTATTGTGACCTACAAATCAACACGCACAAATTGATTAAATTTGATTAAAAAATGCTCAATTTTTTTGCATGGTGGGCCAAAGTTGTCCACAAAGGGCCAATGTTACCACAGTTTTTGGTGTACATGATATACAGTATAAGGGGAAAAAAATGAATCAAGTATATATAATTCAAAAAAATATATCAATAATTAAACATAAATTTATTGCAACACGTGACTTGATTTCCTCGCATTATTTCGATCTCTGTTAGTAATACACGCCCTGATTTAGGTGGGGATAAGTTATAAAAGAGAACAGAAAAATGGGAAAAGAGTATATAGTGGAATGTAAGAAAATCCAACAAAGTTAAAAAAATTTGCATGGTGACTACTTCGATGCTTTTATAAAAATATCAAATTCTTTCAAACAAAAATCTCATTTTTTTTGTGGTGCCCCTGCTTTGCTGGTGCCGTAAGCCTGTGCTTAGTCCGCCTACTGGGTAATCCGACCCTGGTACTAAGGCGTGTGCCGGTATAAATATGGCTTCCCCAATGCAGATTTTGCTGAACGTTAAAGATGCATTACTAGTTTTAGGAGGGAGTGATACAGCGAGAGTGAGACCAGCCTCTCAGAACAAGCACAAGGCAGTGTATAATGGTGCTGAATACCTCTCCTCACTTTCAGGTGCCCACAAAACCGCCTTAGAGAGAACAGAAGTTAAATACTGAAACGTTGACTGCAGAAAAGTCAATCCCCGAAGACCAAAATCTGTGAGATTTTTGAGGGTTCTGAGCCCAAAATACCATTTTAATCAAAACGTATTTTTTACCAGCGCGATCCCATTGAAGTCTGTGAGACCATTTATGCTAAAAATCTGTAACTGACAGGTACGTGTTATAAACTCTGGAATGACATTTTCAGCCGTTTCTGGCCCAAAATCTCCAAAGAATTAATTGGCGATGTTCGAACGTAAATTATTACTACACAAATTTTTGCCAGACGACACAGGAATCAATATCGCAATACACCTTTTGAACACTTTTGATGTAGCAGACTTTTCTTGTCTAAGGGCTATGAATAGCCTCTTACTGTAGAAGAAAATGAAAGGGAACCAGGGGAGGGACCATTCACTGAATTGAGGAACCAATCCAAATTCACTCCACCAATGGAGACAAGCACAAACGTGGATGTCTTTTCAAAATTAGTTACGGCAGACATTAAGAAATTGTCCCAACATACTGGCTCTAGCAACTTGACTCTGTTAGAACGCACTGCTCTTAAGGATCTGCAAAAGGATACAACTATTGTGATTAAACCCTCGGATAAAGGGGGTAACGTTGTAATCCTAGACAAAGAAGCATATCAGATTGAATGTACTCGTCTCCTCAGTGATTCTAAATGTTACACGGTCCTTCCTAATGACCCTACCCCCGTCTTCTCTGTAGAGTTGAATAAGATTCTAACAGAAGGACTGGGGAACAAGGTCATCTCACAACAAGAGTTAGACGTCATGTTAATCAAAAATCCCCAACTAGCTACATTCTATCATCTCCCCAAGCTACACAAAGGTAGAATTCCACCACCAGGGAGATCAATTGTTTCAGGAATCAACAACTTAACATCTCACGCCAGTCAGTACCTAGACGTTGTATTACGCCCCTTTGTTAATTCACTTCCCTCCTTCCTCAGAGACACCAAGGATGTGCTATTGAGGCTAGAGGGTATAATAGTACAGCATGAGACCTTACTGGTAGGTCTAGATGTTGAGGGACTATATACCAGCATTCCACACCACTATGGTATACAGTCCGTATCACATTTCCTTTGGTCAAGAGGTAGGCATTTGGAACAACATAACAAATTTATTATACAGCTGCTGTATTATGTTCTGACTAAAAACTTTTTCCTATTCGACCATAAATTATATCATCAAATCCAGGGCACCGCAATGGGGACCACGTGTGCTCCCACATATGCCAATTTATACCTAGGCTGGTGGGAGGAGACCGTGGTCTTCAGCGATGCTCTGGATAGATTTACGGGCCACATTGAATTGTGGGCCCGCTATATTGACGATGTGATACTACTATGGAGTGGTACTGAGACACTCTTGTGTGAATTCATAGGTGTGTTGAATAAGAATAATCATAACCTCAAATTGACCTATGAAGTGGATAAGCACAGAATTAACTTTCTGGACATGACCATAAGTAAGAAAGATGATGGGACCCTGGAAACTACAATGTTTCGGAAGGCCACATCTACCAACAGCTTGTTGGTAGCAGATAGTCACCACCCTCAGTATATGGTGACTAGCATCCCAACAGGACAGTTCCAGAGGTTGAGACATAATTGCTCCAATATGGAGGAATTTGAATTGAGGAATCAGGCTAAAGATATGACTGCGCGCTTCCTGGAGAGAGGACATTGCAAGGGGTCCGTCAAAAGAGCTTACAAAAAAGCTAGAAGGGTACCTAGGGCACAACTGCTAGTTACCTGACAGAGACCGAGCCGTGATACTGAGAATCCTATTATAAGATACATTGGTACATACAATAACCAATGGAATAATATTAGGAACATCTTTTCCAAACATTGGCATGTACTAATGGGGGATGATGATCTTAAACAGGTGCTCAAGGAGAATCCTACAATGACATGTAGAAGAGCACGTAACCTCCAAGATACATTAGTACATAGCCATTACCAAGGGGATCAACCGAGAACTTGGTTAGGAGATGCTAAACCAATTGGTTCATTTCCCTGCGGCAGATGCAGAGCATGCACTTACATGCCTAAAACCAAGACCTTTTTGGGTCCTAAGTCTAAAATACACTACATCAAGGACTATATAAATTGTCTCACCACAGGGGTGATTTATTTAATCACCTGTAAATGTGGGAAGAAGTATGTGGGGAAAACCCATAGACAAATAAAAATACGCGTCCTTGAGCACATAGGGTCCATTAGGAACAATAAAGATGTACCAGTGGCGAAACACGTCAATGAATCTCACAATGGTGATTTGACATCAGTGATCTTTTGTGGCATTGAACATGTATTATGGGGACAAAGGAAGGGAGACTGGGACCGACATTTAATGCAGGTCGAATGTAGGTGGATATATACTCTACAGACACTATATCCGGGCGGCCTCAATGAGGGGTTCATATATACACCATTCTTATGATCTTTCCCCCTCTGTATTTTGAGGTCGAGATACGAGTAGACCTAGGAGGCTATAGGCATCTACTTTTTCAAACAACACTCAAATATTAACTCCTGTGCCGCTGGTGTAATCATTATTTAAATGGGACCCAGGGATCTATTTTCTTAAACGGAGTCATATACAGTACTCTAGCGGAACTGTTTTGACTGATAGAGGCGGTTCCATGTAAGGGCTCACATTCCTACACAATAATCCCTATGTCATCTGAGATCTTGTTTGCCCATCCGGTCCCATGATCCCATTACTTAACTCCCCATTTAGAGATCTTTGCCTACCCATATTGATTTTCTTTACTCCTGTAACCCCTTTGGAGTTCAGTTTACTGTCAGTTTTTTGGTCAGCGGATTCCCTACACTAAGCTTGACATCATCTCAGTCAGCCTGAGACGACCCCTCCTCCCCCCTCTCGTGTGTTACCTTGCTTTCACAATGCACTAACTGTGCATACATACATTATTGACACAATAACATGACACATGAGGGTGTTTATCCTTTATTACAGAATATTAGGTGTAATTATGTGGTATTACAATGTGGTAGTGTTACCTGGTGGTCTGGTAACATTTGTTCCCATATTACCAATAATATTTTAAGGATTCTAAGCAACCTTAACATAGAGCTCACAATGAGTTAATTACCCGGGACTTGTCAGCCTCTTTCACTGTGAGGTAGGGTATTTAAGGAAGAAGTGGAGTAGGTTTCAATACCACTCCTGCCCTAATGAAGCGTAGCTTTCTACGCGAAACGGCCCGTCGGTTTTAGATGACGTCACTCCTCTGACGTCGGTGGTGGCGACCCATGATGCTAGGAGCTCCAGTGTACCGTGGAGACTGATACACACCCGGTTATACTGGTAGTATTAAGCGCTGGCATTTACTTACCTTCCCTCGCTGTCTTAATTTACTTACCTGGCATATTAGGCAATATGCATGTTGAATGCTACCTGTATGTTCTTTGATTTGGCATTTTTTGCGACGTCAGATGGGCTATAATTGTACCTAGGAAGCGGGTTGCTGCAGGTGTTTATATATTATGTGTACACGCCAGCTGCATTACTTCTCCTGCTTCTTACTTATAGTGTTACCAAACACACTACCCATCGTTACACATTGTATCACTTTGTGGATGTTGAAATTTCATATGCTAATGTACTTTGAGCAGTTTGGTTTATAATATCATACACTTGAATTGTTACATTATGTCAGTACTCCCACTTATCTGTAGGGATTTTACTTGATATTCTGTCAGTGTAACAAAGGTAACTAGCACTTATACAGCTTACCATTAGGAGCTCCAAACCAGGAACATTTGTGTTTTTCTATGGATATATTTCATGGTTGATATTATAGACATAGTTTGAGACATATTCTCCTTCATATGAGATGTTCCATGGTGGGCTGTGGAGGAGCCATTATCCTCTATTTTGTGTCACCATCACCTAAGTTTTAATACACCTGTGTTTATACCATAAACTTCTTGTTTTTGTCCCTTAGTATGTATTAATAAAGCTTTTTTGTTTTGCGTCATTTGGCACAATAGGCTATAAGCCTGGGACTATATTTCTGTCCCACCTATTGTTTGTGGTATTTGGGAATAGGGGAGAGAGAGAGGGAAGGGCTCAAGCTACAGTCTGTGGATAGGTGCCAGGGGTAGAAGGGTTTGTAACGAAACAACTGTACTTGCCTAGGCAAGAAAAAGAACCCCTTTGGACAAGCACTCATATAGTAGTAGAATAGATGGTTAAAAGTAACCTTTATTGTGTATAAGGGTAAAAAAGGTGTAAGTAGACATTACCATTACCGTTACCAGTTCACTTACAATGACTGGGTGGTATTTTGTTTAATTCTTTTTTAATTGTGTTGTGGTCTACTTACACCTTTTTTACCCTTATACACAATAAAGGTTACTTTTAACCATCTATTCTACTACTATATGAGTGCTTGTCCAAAGGGGTTCTTTTTCTTGCCTAGGCAAGTACAGTTGTTCCACCTATTGTTTGTCCTCATAGAGTGCAATTGTGGGTTTCTTGTCCAACCAGGATTTACACAATGTTCGGATTTCTATGTTTATGATGTACGAACGTAGCCTGAACAGCTGCATCGGACTATATGGAATAAGGGAGAGCTAACAGGTCTGAGATTGAACAAGGTGCCCATACAGCCATCTAAATCTACCTAATACCAAATAGGCGAGTTTTATATCCAGCTGTAGGGTTTCCCTAGGGATGTTTACAGATGCCAAAGGGGCAGACAATCCCCTGTCATGGAGAGGTCCAATAATATTTATGATGCCCTTATCCCATGTAGTGTGATATCGCTGCTCGCACGGAAAGCCCTACTGAAGTATATGGGGCTCTACATGTTGGAAGCTGGAGCGGCCCTATCACACTTTAAAGAATGAGGGTCTAAAATTGTAAAATGATGACCTATGCTTTTTGTTTGAAAAAAAAAGTTCTTGTTTAAGATGCAAGCACATAACGGGCTTATTCTAATAGTTGTGAGAAGTGCATATCCGGGTGGAAAGAGATATTTTTCGCTGGGATATGCAGGACCCCGTATTGTAAAAGTCCTTGTCGTATGTTCAAACCGTGCGAGAAAGGCTTTTTTTGATGCGATTTCATCCCGGATCTGTAAATGTCTTAATCTCGCTAATTCGCTGGTATTCTAGTACATCCGCTGAGTCTAAAATACAAAAACGGGCGGAAATACTCACACATTTTATCTCGTCACCTCAAGGCTGGCTACATTGCCCCAATAGATGAAAGATTAGCTGTTTTTGGGCAGGGACTCCCTAAATCAATTAGTTTAATTCCATACCCATGCCCTTTTCTAACTTCTCCCTGTACTATCTACCTAATGATAATGCCCTGGCTGGAGGAGTTGAGGTGCCAATGCAAAGCTGAGGGCCTTTAACTCAGCCAGTGCATTCAAGGCCAGTAATATCCTTTTCTATGTGGATTAATATAATAACTTCAATGTATGTGTTGTATTATTTTGTCTTCAAACAATAAAAAAATTAATCACTGCTCTGTAGAACTTAGTCTAATTAGGATGGCACAGGGAGGCAAATGGAAATAGAATGAATTGCACACATTGTCACATTGTCACAAGAAGCTGACAATTGAATTTGAATTAGCCTGCCCTGTTTCAAGGCAATGTCATTGGTTACAGACTCATTTACTCACTGATCCACTTCTTCAGCCCATACATACAGTACATACACACCCACACCCACATATATATATGATATTTTGGTATATATGTAACAGTGTTTTCCCCACCCAATTGCAGATAGGGGCCATTACAGGGTGTGTGGTGCATATACCTGCTGGCAACCGGAGGACTGAGTCTTCCGCTGATGGTAGTGCGGACACAGAAACAGGCTTCTGGGGTCATAGCCCACATATCTCTTTAGCAGTGCAGCGCCTCCATCTGCCGTGGACTCCAGGAACTGAAGGTGATCTTCCACAGTATAACTTATTACCTCTCCCCCCCAGTAAGGTCACACACCAGGCAGGAGGTATAATGCAAACAGGAACAGGTTTATTACTACTGTATACTCTGCAGTAACAGGAACAAGGCAAGATCTGCCCTTATACAGTCTCTCAGAATTCACCGGAGGATGATCTCTGGACCGCCACTACAGGCCAAGGGCACCTGCAGCCGTCCTAGCTCTTCCCCACCTCCCTAGCAGAGGCAGAGGTATGGTCCACACTCACTCTCCCCTGGAGTGAAGAGCACATGGGAAGGCCCCAATCTCAGGCTCCCAGTTGTGTGACCTGCCTTCCTCAGAGGGAAGGAATAACCCCTAACTTTAAGGCGGTCCTTCCCTTAATTACAGCCAGGAGGTGGGCACCCCGTTGTCCCAGCTACAACAGGATGTACCACCCTCTGCTGTCACTCAAGTGCAGTACCAAAAGGAAGGGGGGGAAACCCCATGCCAACTACTGGCAACCTGATTTACCAGGGTTTACTGCCAGGAGGGAAACAACCTAGTAGCCACAGGTGGCATGGCTATATATATATGCTATAACAATCAATAGTCCAACCTTAGAAACATTCTCCAAAAACATTGGAATGTGTTGCCGTCGGATACGGATTTAAAAACTGCCTTAGGAGACACAGATAGCTTGATCAGTAGGAGATCGCCGAATCTTCAGGACAAACTAGCCCATAATCATTATATTCCACCAGCTTTTCCACCACTTTTCTTTCTAATTTTGACAGAAAGGTTTTTTTTTTTTCAAATGTGCCCAGTGTTCAGCCTGCAAGTATATAACTCAGACTAACTCCTTTAAAAATGCATCCGAGAATCACAATTCCAGGATTCAACCATTCCTGAACTGCAAATACCTCTCCATGTAAACTCATTTATGTTGGGATGACAACAGGGGAGGTGAGGCTTAGGGTCTTACAACATATGAGGAACATTAAAAATGCACAATACGACCTAGGCTCCTCTCAAAAAGATCACCGCAGTTGCCAGGGAATTTTTTATTCAGGAATGGATCCGATTGATCATTGCTATCTGTATTCACAATGGCTAAGGAATCAGACGTGGAGATACAGAGAAGACTCTATTGCAAAAGGAATGCCGATGGATTGTTCAATTACGTAGGTTCCATGATGCCGGCAGGTTTAAATGACTACCTGGGGTTTTCCATGTTCCTGTAAGCAGGAGGATTCGGATGTACATTTTTAATGTGTTGTATATCTGGTGTACTTATGTATATCTGTCTTTTTTCTTTATGTGTCTATTTTAATTGATCATCATCATCATTTATTTTTTTTAAGTAAATACAGGCCTCCACTTAAGGAGGCAACGCAATACGTAACAGTCAATTTGAGAACAACTACAGTTACATACATTTATTTTGTTTCACAGGAGAAAGGCAAAGCCAGAATTATTATTATTATTATTATTATTATTAATATAATTCCAACATATTCCGTAGCACTGTCCAACAGGGTTGGAGGATGAAACCATAAAATAACAAATGTAAATGTACATTGTTACAGTAGATAAGGATCTAGGCAGATCCAACTCTGTCAAACCGTGCGACACGTCATCGATTCTGACGGCCGCACTATACGCCATTAAGTATGATTTGACGCTTCACTTTGGACGTGGTTACTCGCCGCAACACATCATCAAGTCATGACTTTAAAAGTTTGTCCGCTGTCCAATGTCGATCATAACCCCCCGGAAGAAGCCTGTGGCGAAACGTACATCTGGGTGCTCTGCGGGGACTCCTTCTACACCCTCCCGTAGGACAATTCACCTGCTGATGTTCTGATGCACCGGGCTGGTGATCCTCTGCTCGGTGTGTGCGCTCCATGCTTCCTTTGCTGTGCTGATGTGCCGTTGCCCGGGACTATCTTGGATAACATCTTGTACTTGTATCACTACTGACGGAGATACAGGACTTTTTTGCTGTGATCACTGCATGTTCCACAAATACCAACTTACCTATTGATGTTATGGATGTCGCTATCAATATGATAGCTCATTACATGCTCTTTGTCTTTGATCTATGCTGCTTCATTTTGGGATTTTGCTACAATGAGTCTAACTATACATCATTTATGTGGTGTACTGACAGACCTCTAATTTCTGAACAAATAACTTTGTTTGGTGTGACTCGGCCATCTTTAATGTGATACCCTTCTGGACTGCGATATGTTCTTCTTCTATTTTTTTTGTACCACTATAGTCATTCACATCCCGGTCTGTGAAAATAAAAATAACTAAAACACCCTAAACTCGTCAGCGCTTGACCTATAAATTCAATTTCTGCTTGATAATTATATAATAATGGTAATACATACTTAATCCAAATTATTCAGATTAGAGCTGCCAAGGTTTCCCACAATGCAAGTTATCTCACAACTTACATACAATTCAATGGGTTAAGGTAATAAAGGATACCTGGCGCTAGAAAAGACACTGAGTCCATAAGATGCATAGTTCTTGAATTGTCCAAATCTTTGATAAGTGATGTTTTGACAATTCTCAGCCTGCTATTCAAATGTTCACCCTAGAAAGGATTTAAACAAAGCACAACATTGCGCAGCACACCTGGACTATGAAGTCTAATTAAACCATGACACAATGTGCCTACTTACAAGATAAATCTTGTCAAATGTGATTGAGAGAATCTGTTCTTTAACCTCTTCTTCTCTGCTCCCACCACGAATCCCCCTGTGTAGTTCCTCTGTATGTAGTACCTCAATCCCCTTTACCCTGGGAGCTCCCGGATGTCCGATGAAGGATAGTTCATAAGGGGAGAGAATACAGCAGAGATGGTGCAGATGGTACAAAAAATATTTATTAAAAAACATATAAGAACAGCCAAATGAACACTCACATCCCGGTCTGGATGAAATAAAGGCATTTTCCTTTGTATCATCGGCCTTATTGCTCTACACCACCTGTTCTGCTTTATATCTAGTTCAGGTCTTTCCTGTACTTGCATAGCTAGGAATCTTCCTGCAGTTCCCTACGGGAGAATTAGAGGCTCTTTAGGGGCCCTGTGTTTTTAAGCTGTCTTTTTAAAATTTGTTTAAATAAATTGTCTTCTATTTTGTGGTAACCCGAGTGCTTGTTTTTGTTACATACATACATATCTATGCATATGTATGTAACAAAAACAAGCACTCAGGTAAAAAAAATATATAATAATTTTAAATCAATATTGCCCAATTTGTGCTGTATGTCTATTTGCTCGGATTGTGTGATTTCAATAGAAGCGATATCAGAACGTATTGCCTGGTCAAATCGCATGATCATTAAATACTAGAACCTCAATGAATTTGTCACACAACCTCTTGCCTTCTCAAAACATATGTAACACTCCCTTGGGATTACTCTGGCCTTACTGTACTTAAATGGTTAACTGCGTGGGCCCACACAGAGCAACGCCCCTTTTCCCCTCTGATGGTACGAAGTCACAGGAGGGTATATATCTGAGTGAGAAAGTTCTAGAAGGGAGGCCGCCGGAGGAGTCACTGTGGATGGGCCTCATTGTGTATAGTGTAAATAAGTTAGTTCTAAGTGAGTTTGTCATAGGCAGGTATATGCTTCTCTTTTTCTGTAGATATAGAGACAGTGCCCCTACCAGCTAGTGTCCATAGGAATGGCTCATCCACGCTCGACTGGCCCACATGGAGGAAGCCAATCCCCAGATGGGGTTTACCGAAGTATAACCCCAAGGCATAGTAGGATCCCCCCCAACCGGAGACTCCCTAGGTAACACCAACCCAAAAGGCCATGTGGTGGCATTCATTAACCGAGACAGGGATACTGAGACCAGTAGGAAAGAGAGAGCAAGGCCCAACTGTGGAGCCCATGGGATGGAGTACCACAGTCACTATTCCGGAAGAAGAACAGCTCGGTAACACAGGATGGATAAAGCCTCAGCACCTCCCTTGTGGGCAAAGATTGGGGCATCTAGGGAAGTAAAAAGAACCGGTACAAACAGTGGACAGAGTAAAGACTGTAAAGACTGTAACGTGTATGATGTGACCGGGGCACTTATCTACGGTAAATAAAGCTCCTCTTTCTATGAATAAAGTTCCTGGCTCCCATCATTGCATTACTAACGCCCAGCCTGCACGGATCCAGCACCCTGACAAGGTAACACAGTCTGAGCACGCCCTCTACATATACACTCAATGTAAATTCCTTAGGAGCCGGGCAAGGAGGGTTATCCATACATAAATATTCAAGCATTTCAAACCACTTGAAACCCTACTGTGGGAAACGTAGAAACAGAAAACATTCAGAAAAGAAGTTACCCATCGTCAAACCCAGAGAAGATAAACATCACAAGACTCCGTTTTCTAACTATGTGATATGATGTTTTGTAAGACCAGGGAAAGTCCTATAAACATACAGCATACCATATATGGTTACCAGATAACACCAATAGCTGTATTTTAACTATTTGAGGTCTTAATGGTACATTCAGAGGAACAGGTGCATATGAAATATTACTACTTGGCTGGTGTTAAAATACGGTATATAATGTTTTTTGGTACCACTTGTTTCCTGTATTCCTCCAGATCGTCATTTTCACTCTAAAATATTCAGAGAACTCAGTCCTAATTATGTGATGTTTAATTCCGCCTTCATTTTTGGCATTCCAGGTCTGAGGCTCTAATAATATGTGTGTGCAGTATAATCTGAAACGTGTGCTTTTCTCAGCTTAGTCTTTTGAGCCAACATTTGCAACAGCTATTAAATAATAAAATATATCTTAACTCTTCCAGTGCCAGAGAGGGCTGCTGTGCCTTCCGTAGCCTGGCTCCTCTTGCAATAAAATGGTTACATTCTGCAACAACTGAAAATAATGCAGGTTTTTCAATGTCCTATTATTGCTGATAAACGGCACAGTCCTGTTGCTGTAATTTGAATTGCAAATATTTATTTCAAAGCTAAATATACTGTACCTTAGAGGCGCAACGCCGTCTAACTAACGCCCCAATTTTTATTTTATACAGGATGGAAACCGGCGGAGCTTCTCCGGAGCTGAACTGCGGTATTTTCAGCAGCTGAGCCCCCTGGTTCTCGAGATTCTTATCAGTGAAGTTACCGGAATTACTTCCTGCTTTTTAAAAAGGGGATTTTGAAAGACCATTCATCCAATGATGTTGGGGCTTCTTCTTGGTCCAAGACTTGGCAGCCATTTTCTTTCCCCTGGAGGGAAAGTTAAAACTGGTAACTTCACTGGTAAGTATTGGGTGGGTCCCCAGAGCTGAAAGATGCACGCGGTTCAGTTCTAGGAGACCCGGCGGTTCCCATCCAGGAAAAAAATTGGGGGTGAAAAAGATAATGAGTTGGGTGGTTTGCGGCTTTCATATTTAATGTAAAGGTGCAGTCCCACTTAGGGGCTTATTCTGTAAGGTGTGATAAGAGCAGGTGATGTGCAGTCGCATGTCAAGTCCCACTGACGTTAATGGGACTGTTGGCCTGCACGATTTGCTGGACCAAACTAAACCGGTAAATATCTCAGGAAAGGGTGTCCTTGTAGCTAAAATAACAATCTCCAGCACTCCCCCCCCCATATTCAATTCTGTGGGGGGCAGGGGGAATAGTGAAAACAAAAAACATGAGATGGAGAATGTCTGCTTCAATTTGATTATTCTGGTTTATAAATTTCACCAGTTTTGCCGTGATCCATAGGGGGACAATTGATAAAAGTATCCCCACTGCCAAACCTGATTTACCAAAGGAAAATAAACCCATTGCTTTCTATGGACTCCTGTTTCCATGTACAGTGCAATTTATGCCCCAATTACCCCATATTACAGCTGACAGACTGTGATAAAGAGACTAACATTTTAACAAATACAGAGACTTTTCTGCACAAAAGGGGGCTTGTTCATTTCATTTGTACCATCTATAACCGTATTGCAGTCAAATCCATTTAAAGAATCGTGTTCACCAAAGTGCAGATCACACGCATGTCTGTGGGTAACATGGACAAAAATAATCCTCGCAGCGAATGCGCATAATACTATTTAAACCGTAACCGCTGCAATGTAATTGGTATAAAATGGTTACTCTCATTTGGGGGGCCATTCGTACTGGAAAGTAAAGAAAAAAAAGACAACAAATGTTTTCTTTTAGCTTTGAGGGGAACACACAAGCATTGTTATAAGCAGAGCTATTTGCAGTACAACTAGCACAAAACATTAAGCTGCCCTCAGGCTCAATTAGCTTGAAACCCATTAAAAAACATTGAGGGGGAAGGCGCGTGAAAGAACAAAGATTGGGGATGTGCAAAACAGGTTAGTCACTGGACCATTTCTGTGCAGAACACATGAGGTCTTCTTTCTGCTGTCAACACATGATGTCATCTTACACATGGATCATCAAAAGGATGAGGCAAACCTTCTCACCAAGTCACAAGGGTCTGCTGCTGTGACTTGCACAAAATTGCCAAGTTTAGTTCTTCTTCATAATGCTACATTCTTTATTTCCAGGAACGTTGCTCAGTGTTGTACTGTATGTTACAGACACCAGCTTGCTGTATACAGTGGGCAGTCTCATGTAGCAGGAGCCAAAAAGGAAAACCAAGCTGTGGTTGCCGGCCACAGAAATATTGTCACAAGTTTCCTTACTTTGTGTTCTGTGAAATTCTAATCAGATAGTTTGGGGCGGATAGAAAATCGGGCCACATCTGCTAGAAGTGCATTTATGTGTCTGCTACTGTAGCTGCACAAGTCACCTTCCAGAAAGCATCTTCCAGACCAGCTACTTTAAGTGCAGTACGTGTTCTGGGAGAACTACATTGCTCTAAAGTAGCTTTAACACCATAGAAAAAAAACAATTGTATATTAAGGCCCAATAGGATATATATAAATAAATATATGTGATAACAAGATATATATTTTACTGTGCATGAATTTAAATATAATTTAAATGTGTAATTTTACTGTACATTGTATGATTGCTTGTATTACAATTTTTTTTTTTTTTAGAGTAATCCACCCTAACTTTCATTTTTTTTTTTTACAGGATTGGAACCAGGGGGGTGTGGGGGGTGACCTTTAGAGCTGAACCGCATTATTTTCACGTCGGGGAAGTTACTGTATTACTGCCTGATTTTAAAAGGGTGTTTAAAAGGCCGTCCAATAGAAGGCCCCAGCGATAATGTTCTAGCTTCCTATTGGCCCAAGATTTGGCAGCCATTTTGTTTCTCCTGCGGGTGATTTAAACCTGGTAACTTCCCCGGTAAGTATGTTGGAGCTGAAATTAGTGGCTTCGGCCCCCAGGTTCCCACCCTCTAAATCGTGGGTAAAAAAAAAACGTGTTTATTTATAAAACCTTTTATTTGTGACCTACAATAGCTTGTTAAATGTTATATATATGTCACATTAGCACCGCACACAAAAATGGTATAAACTACACAATAGCACAGCTTACCTAACACCAACACTAGAGCCTACAGGGAGATGTATCAACAGTGTATCCTCATTGCCCGGCTACTAAGGAGTTTACATCAAATGTCTCTGTAATTGGCTTACTCAGGATTCTTGTCAGGATTCGTGCAGGCTGGGCTGGTAATGCAATGATGGGCACCAGGAACTTTATTTATACAAACAGCAGCTTTATTAAATCACCATCAATACAGTTTCATCCACAATATATAAACTTCCGGGGTAGCAACATTACTGTCTCCTGTTTGTGCTGTCTATATACTCTTCCCTAGTTTCTCCTATCTCGGCCCGCTAGGGAGATGCTGAGATTTTACTAATCCGTATTACCTAAGTGATCCCTCTGCTGTGTAGCGTCGGTAGTGCTTCATCTCCTTTGGGTTGTACTACTCTCTCTCTCTGTCTGTTGCCAGTATCCCCATCTCGGGTACTGAATACCATCCCATGGCCCTCTGAGTGAGTCAGTTATGGACCCTCCAATTGGGCTGAGAACTATGCCTCGGGGCTGACACTCTGGGAACCCCTCTGTGAGATTCATGAGAGTAGTGTGGAGCCATTCCTTGGGACGCTATCTATGTAGGGCACTCTCCCTAACTATAAATCAATAAAGGGAATCCTTACTCTATATCCTATACTTATCTTCAAAGTGAGATCCCTCTTCTTCAGCTCATCCTAAGATCTGACCTTCTAGAAGCCTCTCCCCAAGAGATAGAGATACACACACACACAGTAGCGAGAAAAGGTTTGTGAACCCCAATAATAATTACGGAAATTCCATAGATAACCTTCTTGAATAAAAACCAGTCTTTTAAATATCCAATATGGATTATATTAACCAATACCATGTCTTTTGAAACAAAATGATGTATGAATTAGACAAACAATGAGTAATTAAGAGTCAGGGTATGTGCAAAAGAAAACGGAACTCTGGTTTTATCAGCTAAATTAAAGGGGATAATTAGAATCAGGTGTTTAAATAATTAGGTAGATCTTCAGGTGTGAGATTGGGAGGCCCCCACCCTATATAAAGATCAGAAACTTTGTGCGTTTATCTTCAACATATAGGTGTGTGGAAACAGGTCAGCAAACGAAATCTCGGAGGACCTCAGAAAAGCAGTTATTGATGCTCATCAGTCTAGAAAGGGTTACAAAACAAATTTCTAATGATTTGAGGCTTCACCAATCCACTGTTAAGACAGAAAGAATACAAATGGAGAAAGTTCAAGTTCACAGTCACTCTACCCAGGAGCGGTCATCCTACCAAAATCTCTCCAAGACCAAACGGGCAAATCATCCAGGAAGTCACAAAGAACCCAAGAGTAACATCCAAGGATCTGCAGGCCACTCTCGCCTTGGCTAATGTGAGTGTTCGTGACTCAACTATCTTGGGAACCACTGCTTTAGGGTTTACATTTGCAAAGCTAATAAATATACTTTACATTTTAATAATAATAATCATTAAGGCAGCAATCCCACCCTTTTTAGATATAGATTTTTTTTTTTGGTTACAAAAATCAAACGAGGGAATTCCGGTGGCTGAACTGCACTATTTTTAGCTCCGGGAGCCACTAGTTCCTGAGATGCAAAACGGCTTAGTTGCTTTCTGGATTTTCAGCAACCACCCGCAGTCATCCAATTGGAAGTCGCAATGTAATCCCTTCGATGATATTGCGACTTCCGTTTGGCCCGCAAGACCCGGGGGAATTTGGTGGCCACTTTGATTTCCCTACTGGGAGCGAAAAAACGGCAATTAAACCAGGAGATCCCTGAAGCTTAAATTAGAGCGGTTCTGTCCAGGAGGACACCCTGTAGTTCTCCGGATATGTAAAAAAAAAAAACAATGTTAAAAAAAAAGATAAAAAGCCTCAGCGCTACATCGAATATGCTAAATTATATAGTTTTTTATATCGGATTTTGCCCGATTATAAGGCAAGGTTTTTTCAATAAAGTTAAATTGAAAAGTCGATCCTCGCCTTATAAATCAGGCTCCACACATTTTGCTGCCGCCAGTCTTGTCCTCTATAAGACAGCAACGCAGTAGGTGCCTGCGCATGCGCTCCTTTCAGTCCTGTGCAAGTTATTAACACAGTAGCTGCCTGCGCATGCGCTACTTTCAGTCCTGTGCAAGTTATTAACACAGTAGCTGCCTGCGCATGCGCTCCTTTCAGGCCTGTGCAAGTTATTAACACAGTAGCTGCCTGCGCATGCGCTCCTTTCAGTCCTGTGCAAGTTATTAACACAGTAGGCATCTGCGCATGCGCTCCGTGTAAGCTACTAACACAGCCGTGTGCGCATGCGCAGACGGCTACTGTGTTAATAGCTTACACAGGATTAAAGCTCCTTTGCATCCTGTGTAAAGCAGGAAAACAGCAGCCGGCATATTACCTATTTTTACCGTTAGCAGAAGCTGGAATTGTGTGGGTTGCCTTATATACAGGGTCGCCTTATAAATCGGGCAAATACGATACTTATCTGTTTTTATTTTCATAAGTGAGGGTCATTGAAATTCTTTGGCGAAAGCATTTTAAGTTTGCAAATCACGCCGCGATATCTCCTCTTTTGCAAGTCCTAACACTACTGTACCCACAAATGCTCTCCTAACCTCTCTAATGGAGGGAGAAGTGTCTTGATAGACTGGTCATTCACCGGTGTGTAACAAGAACTGCCATTTAAAAGGTGGGATGAGTGAGCTTAAAATCAGGGAGGAGGGGGGTCAATAACCTCCAAACAATTGTTTACCAATTTAAATTTACGAACACATACACAACCCCTGCAAGCTCCGAACCCAAACCCACCCCACCATAAATGTGTCATAAGGAGTGCTACTGGGATTGTGACTTCATGTACATAGCAAAAGACAAAAAGCCCCAGTGCTACATCCAATATTATATACAGTAGTTAAATACTTATCTGTTTTTAATTCAACTCTTTGGCCAAAGCATTAGAAGCTTGCAAACCACACCAAGGTACCCCGTTTTGCAAGTCCTAACACAAATATATAAGGTGGGGTGGGTTTGGAGCTTGCAGGGGTTGTAAGTGTTTGTAAATTGCAATTGGTAAACAATTGTTTGGAGGTTATTGACCCCCCTACTCCCTGGTCTAAAGCGTATTAATACGTACATAAATAGCGCTATATAAATAAAGACATACATACATCCCACCTTTTACATGGTAGTTCTTGTTACGCACCTGTGAATGACCAGTCTATTAAGACAGCACTCCCTCCATTAGAGAGGTTAGTAGAGCTGTTGTCAGTGTAGCGTTTAGGACCTGCAAAAGAGGGAATAACTTGGTATGGTTTGAAAGCTTAAAATGCTTTGGCCAAAGAAGTTAACTAAATGACCGTCACTTATGAAAAGAAAAACAGATAAGTATTTCTCCTATAATGTAACTACAGCACACATCACTGTGAAATGCTCCAATAACTAGATTGTCTCTCTCTTGAATCCAGGCGCAAAGTACTTTTTTCATGCCTTCAAAAACTTTCTGGGCAAGCTAACCGTCTATCTGAACAAGCCCCTCACCCCTACCACATGCAGCACTTATCATCTGAGATCTGACTCCAAAAGACTGTTCATGGTCCCAAGGTTCAACAAAGTATCCGTCCGCTCCTCCTTCTCTTACCTTGCACCCCAAAACTGGAACAACCTACCGGAGACTCTCTCATCCTCCACCAGTCTAAGTTCTTTCAAAACTAAAGCTGTCTCACATATTAATATTGTCTGTATCCGTTACATACGTCCATAATATATAATGTCTCCAACTGTCCATGAAATGTCTGTAAATATAATGTGTAACGATGTATTGTCATCATAACTCTATGCCCAGGACATACTTGAAAACAAGAGGTAACTCTCAATGTATTACTTCCTGGTCAAACATTTTATAAATAAAAATAATTTGTCCTATTGGATGTAGCACTGGGGGCTTCTTGTCTTTTACTATATACAGGAGGTCACAATCCCAGTAACACTCCCTTTGACACAAATATATATGGTGTGGTGGGTTTGGGTTCTGATCTTGCAGCCCACAAGAGTACTGCAGTTGGGAGGGCTGCTTTAAAAACAGGCGAAACGCTCTCATTTCTTTGCCATCAAAAATAGCTATGCTGGGACAGCACAAAAGGGCGCTCCTTGTATTATCTCAAAATCATGAAAACATTTACATACCAAATGGGGGGAAAACCAGTTTGAATAGAAAGTAAAGCAAAACAAAAGCTACGTACACTTGATTGAGGAGAATAGAAGAATTGTGAGAACTTTCCAAACGGAAGCTGCAAATTGTGAGTGCTGTTCACTGTTGCTAAAAAGTACATAGAATTACAGCAAGTCACATTTGCTAAACCAGGGGTGCTCAACTCCAGCCCCAACCCCCCCCCCCATCCCTAACAGGTCAGGTTTTCAGGATATCCCAGCTTCAGCACAGGTGGCTCAGTCTAAGACTGATTGAGCCAACTGTGCGGAAGCAGGGACTGATTGAGCCACCTGCGCTGAAGCATAGATATCTTGAAAACCTGACCTGGTGGGGAGGCTTGAGGCCTGGAGTTGAGAACCCCTGTGCCAAGCTGTCCACGGGGCCTCTCTTTTACAGAGCGATTCTCTTTTCTACAGAGGAGGAGAGATCAACATAAGGAAAATAACAGATTGTTTGGACAGATTCAAGCATTTTCTGCGTGCATCAAATCATTTCCTACACGTGATGCACATGGTTAGCCAGAAAAGTTCCCGTCACACTTCAGGCTATGTGGATTTTCCCGATACAAATGCAATCGGCCAATTTGCACAGGGACGCAGCGCTCGATAACTTCATTATCTTTACAGCACTCCTCCTATTTACACTTCCTATACCACATGGTACCAAAGACCTTAACTTGGATGTCCCAAGACGTTGCCACTACTTTATTGGGCCTGGAACTCGTCATGCCCAAGGAGTCCTCGTTTTTCTGGGTAGATCGTGTCCTTCGTTCCTATGGAGCGCAGGACGCGTTCTGCAGTGAAGGGATATGGAAGCCTCATCTTCTGTCTCCGGGTTAACGTCCACTGCGGTCATGTGACCGCTCTCAAGGGCAGTCATGTGACCGCACTTTGCCGGAGGGGATATGGCACTCTGTTGACGCCGCCCCTCTGGCACTTAAGGGATGTACGTATGTATGTATATCTTTAATTATATAGCGCCATTCATGTACATAGCGCTTCACAGCAGTAATACCTGTGCCATAATCATATAAATAACAAATAATACAAATAACACACAATGGGAAGAAGCGCTTCAGACATAAAAGTAACATTTACAAAAAGGGGTCCCTGCCCCGAAGAGCTTACAATCTAATTGGTTAGATCTTTACATTGATGCAGAGACGCAAGATGAAACGATACAGCGTGCGTTAATTGATACGTCACCACCGGTGTTTGCACATACTCTTATCTATGGGGTCCCAATCGGGACGTTTTCACTCAAAATTTCCCAGTGAAGTCATAAGGAATTTTGCCCGAAAACAGCCTGATTGACCACTACAGCACATATAGATTCAGCCCCTATGACCCTTATGCAATATGCTATGAAGTCCCTTCCTTGCCTGTGTTAGAGAAGATTTGGGACCCGTTCATTTGAATTGAACTGAACTCTTTAGCATTTGGAAGCTGTTTCCCAGCATAGTGAAAAGTGTTTGTATAAACTAATCCCGTGATTTTCAACCGGGGTTCTGCGGGCACCCCTCAGGGATTCCTCGGCCACCATCTCAGGGGTTCCTCGGCCACCACCTCAGGGGTTCCGCGGCCGCCAGGGCAGGGGGCGTTGTTCCAGGCCCAGCGGCGTGGCGGCACCACACGCAGCAGTGACCCAGCGGCTCCGGAGCACGGCAGCAGCTGCCTGGTCACTGCAATCTTTCCTCTCCCTCCTGTCTGCGCCAGAAGTCGCGTTCACTTCCGGCTGACAGGAGGAGGGAGCTGGCGACTGGCGCATGTTCAGAGAGGTAAGGGGGAGATGTGCGTGTGTCTCAGGCTCAAAGAGAGCTAGGGAAGTGTGTGTGCGTGGAGTGGGGGGAGAAGAGAGTAAGGGAGCAAGGGGGAGAGAGTGTAAGGGGAGAAGAGAAAGGGGGAGAGTGTAAGGGGGAAAAGAGAGGGGGAAGAGGGGTAGAGAGCGCATGGGAGAGTGTAATGGTGGGGAGAGAGCGTAACAGACAACAGAGGGGGGATGAAAGAGATGGACAAACGGGGGAAGAGAGGAATGGGGACAACGACAGATGGATGGGGGGGGGGGGGGGGAGAGATAGAGAGTTGGGGTTCCCCAGAATTGAACAATTTGTTCTAGGGTTCCTTAACAAAAAAAAAAGTTGAAACCCACTGAACTAATCAATTATGAACTGCAGAGTGGCCATATGAACACAGCAATAAATGTCTGCATTATAATACAACATCTCAATAATGTCCACACCTCCAGCCATCGCAAGCTTAAAACGGCAATCCAAGCGGTCTTTCTTTTTACACAGGATTGAAGCTCCGGAGATACAGACCTCTGTAGGAGCAAAATATGTCGTTGACTGCAATACCTTAAGAGTTAAAAACCAGCAATTGTCAGTCAAGTGCTGCAGGAGCAAAGAGTGCACCAATCCTCTCGAACAAGTCTTACAAACATACAGTAAGTGGAGTTCCCAGCACTCTACAGAACATTTCTAAGAAAACAGACCAGTTGCAAAAAAAGGAATTCTTTACTGGAATATAGTAATCAAAATGCACAGAAATACAATGTCACAAAACACAGATATTCTGACAGTAATAATGAGATACAAAAATAGAGAAAATAAGGATCTAATGGTCAGAATAGCTGTGTTTTGTGACATTGTACTTCTGTGCATTTTGATTTCTGTTTTCCAGTAAAGAATTATTTTTTTTTGCAACTGGTCCGTTCCTTAGAAATGTTCTATAAAGTGCTGGGAACTTCACTTATGTTTGTAACACGTCCTGTAGGGGGCGCCGGTACCCGCTCCGCTAGCAGAGTTCACGTAATGGCGGCATTTCGAAGCTCCCGCATTCTGCAGGCCAATAGGAATCTGTGATGTCATCCAGTGCGGCTTCCTATTGGCCAACGTGACGCGGGAGCTTTAAACTTTGTAAAAATATCAGCACCCCCTTTGGGAGGTATCCCGGGAGGAAAGGGGGTCCCGGGACCGGAAATTAATGGAATTCAGCTCTGGAGACTCCCTGCTTTAAACCCATGTAAAAAATGTAAATATTTATTTTATTTTTTCTTAAACAGCCCGCTTGGATTGCTCCTTTAAATTCCTTTCTACCAAACCTCTAGACAACACTGCGGGCATACCCCGCATTAACGTACGCAATGGGATCGGAGCATGTATGTAAAGCGAAAATGTACTTAAAGTGAAGCGCTACCTTTTTCCACTTATCGATGCATGTTCTGTACTGCAATCGTCATATACGTGCATAACTGATGTAAATAAGGCATGTGTAACAGGCTCTATAGTCTCCCCGCTTGCGCACAGCTTCGGTACAGGTAGGGAGCTGGTATTGCTGTTCAGGACGTACTGACAGGCGCATGCGTGAGCTGCCATTTGCCTATTGGGCGATATGTAATTACTCGCGAGTGTACTTAAAGTGAGTGTCCTTAATCCGGGGTATGCCTGTATCTATTTATTTCGTTTTCAAAATATTCATGATATCAACTAGTAGTAGATGTGATCTCTCAGCATTTAACATGTACTATAAATGGATGAGAGAACATGCCATGTTTTTCAAGTTCATGCCCTGGGATCAGACAAATAGCCTGCGATACCTAAAATAATTGTAATTTTCAGTCATTTTGTATGTATTCTATGACAAGAAAGTGAAAACAGGGACGTATTTTGGTCTTGAACTGGTAACTCCTATGTTTTTATGATGTTGTAAGTAGCTCCTACTATTTTGTAATATTTGCACATTAATATTTCCCAGCGGGGGGGGGGGGGGGATGGGGATAGGGAACCCCATACATAAAGTATTGACATAAGTTAAAAAAAAAAAAATTGTGTAACCACGTTTTGGTTTCTAGGTGGAACCAATCATTCTTCTGTACAAGAATATTAGGTAAATGAGTAACATATGCTGACAGGGTTCATACCCCTTATCTCAAATTCCTACACCATTATAGGACAGGTTAAGCTTGTATTTATTTATCTTTCTAAATATGCAGTAACCTGTAGTGTCACTTGGAAATCATGGCAGGTATTTATTTATAAAATATTTTACCAGGAAGTAATACATTGAGAGTTACCTCTCGTTTTCAAGTATGTCCTGGGCACAGAGTTAAGACAAATAATACATGGTTACAAATAGTTACATAATGAGCAGGGTAGTTCAATGGGTTAAATCTTGGTGACCATTTCCTTCAATGCTTTTTACGGCTTCAACCACCTAGTTGGTTTTTTTTTTTTAATATATATAGTGTGTGTGTGTGTGTGTGTGTGTGTGTTTTTTTTTTTTTTTTAATATATATATAGTGTGTGTGTGTGTGTGTGTGTGTGTGTGTGTGTGTGTGTGTGTGTATATATATATATATATTATATTCATATTCTAATATATAAAATAGTAAAAGGTCTGAAGATCAAAAAAAAAAAGTATTTGACCTGCTTGGATTACTAAAATTACTGATTCTATAAAAGAATATCACTGATGACATCATAAAAGTTGCTCTCGTGCGGTATAGTAGCGGGTTTCAGAATTTGCAGCACTTCATTCTGCGGCAGAATCACAGCAGAAGTCCGCCAGGCAGTTAACAGGTTAAATGAATTGAATGATATTTCCGTCATCGCTTCCCCGCCGCTTCTCCCCCGAGCCGGAAATCCTGCAGCTCTCGGATTCTTCTTTTCTTTCTTCCCGTAAATACCAGCCCTGTGACCGAGATCCATTTATTCCACCGGGATCACCGATGACGCGAAACCTCGGCAACCAGCACGATCAACAACAACACGCAGCAGCTCCCCGGTTACCTGGCAATGACATCACCCCCGAACCGCCATCTATAATTAAGCAGCTACGGGGCAGAGAGAGAATGGGGCCGGTCACCTGCTGAGTCACCGCCCGAGACCCGCGGCCGCCCCTCCTTTCTCTTGGAACCCTGCAGCAGATAGAACGTTGCAGTTGGAACACTGCGAAACCCCAACATTCAATCCCCCCCGAACACCTGTAGCCGAACCCCTCAATACGCATTGTGACGTCACAGCGCGTTGAGGCTGCTCTCGTCCCCCCCCCTCACACCGCGCATGCGTATTCCACGCCCCTCTGCTTCCTTGTTTTCTGTGCCGCTGTCAAGGGCGCGTGACGTGTCTGTTTCCCGGAAGGTGACGTGTCCCACGCCTGGGGCTGTCACCAGCGCCGTGTGCATGCGGGCGAGGAATATTCTCTGGGGTTCTGCAGCTCTTAAAGTGGCAAAGCACCCGGCATCGCTGTATTGCTTATTTACATGTGAAAACTGAGATCAATGGCAGATATAGAACAAGAGCTGACATGTTGCAATGGTCCAGTCCCCCTGTGACTGCAGGCTGCATTTCTTTGCACAGGGCAATATGTTATAGAAGAGAAATTCCTTCCTGATGATAAGAAACATACAGATCAATGTTTCAACGTTTTATTTTGCCCATATTTTATTGCAATGATGCAAAGAAATTATAAAAGGTTCTACTGAAATATTGTGTGTGTGGGGGACAGTGGACAGGAGGGGGGGGACAGTGGACGGGGGGGGTGGACAATGGACAGGAGGGGGGGTGGACAGTGGGGGGAGGGTGGACAATGGACAGGAGGGGGGGACAGTGGACAGGAGGGGGGGTGGACAGTGGACAAGAGGGGGGGACAGTGGACAGGAGGGGGGTGGACAGTGGACAGGAGCGGGGGACACAGTGTCACACACTGTCACACACAATCAGTCCCGTGCGGCACCCAACGGCGCCTTTCTCGGGCGCAGGCCCCGCCCCCCCGCAGTTCCGTGTGGCGCCTTTCTCGGGCGCAGGCCCCGCCCCCCGCAGTTCCGTGCGGCGCCGCACCCTACGGGTGAGGGGTGTGGTGTGGTACGGGTGAGTGGTATGGGTGAGGGGGGGTGGGCTGCCCTGCCCCCGGCCGTCCGTTCCGCCGCTTGGTCCCGGCCGGTTGCGGCGGGAGGCACCGGGGTGAGGGAGGGGAGGCGGGAGGTGGTGTGTGTGGTGCTGTGTGGAGGGGTGGCTGGAGGCGCAGGGGTGTGAGGCGGCGGTTTGGGCGGGAGGTGGTGTGTGTGTGGCAGTTGGGTGACGTCATAGAGCCACCAATTTGATTGGCCAGAGGCTGGATCAATCAGATTCACCACATGTCGTTTCAACCCCACAACTTTCGAATTTATATATTAAGATAGCAAATAAAAAGATCACTTGTGAGCAAAATCACATGTCTGAGTGGTTTTGCTGGCTCTGCATGTGATTCCCATGCTGTGCTTAAAGCATTAGCTTATAAGGGTTCCATGTAAAAATGGATTTCAGGTAAAAGGTGACACGGTGTGCTCCCTTGCATGTAATTTCCCAGAATCCCTTGCTGCAGTGGGAGCACTATGCTAGGTCAGGGGTGTGCAAACTTTTCCCCGTGCGCACCCCTGCCTGCTCCTTGGCGTCTCCCCCCCCCCCCCACCCCCCTGCTCGAGCACGGTGTCAAATGACGCGTGGGGTCATGTGATGTCCCGTTGCCATGGTAACGGGACGTCACGTGTCCCGCGGCATCATTTGACGCCAGGTTACCAGGAAGACGCGTCGCTGGAAGGGAAGGTAAGTGTATTATAGAGGCCTCGCACGGTCCCCCGGCATTTAATTTAAATGCCTGGGTGGAGAGCGCGGGACCTCTATAACTGCCGCACCCCAGAAAATCTTGCGGCCCACTTGGGGGTCGTGCCCCCCAATTTCCGCACTGCTGTGCTAGGTGATAATGGTGAAAGGCAGGGTTGCAGATCTAAGACATGTGAATGTGCTTAAAAGTTATCTTTTTATTTGATATATATATATCTATCTCTACCATAATATTCATTCTTTTTTTAATAAACATGATTAATGGATAGGGGTTTGTGAAGTCACAATACATTCTTAAAGGGTCTCTCAATTATTGGAAGGTTAAATAAAACCACTGTCCTGGAGGCTGGATGAGGATCAGTACATTTTTGACACCACATTCCTATGAAGCAGCATTTGGTAATGAGTAAAAAAGCAGAAGTCACTTTTTCGTGAGTGCAATAATTGTTCAGTACACTGGGGAAATTATCCGTACTAATTGTAGCTTATAAAAAGTGTTTTTTACTTTTTACCCCTTGATTAAATCCTTCACTGTAGTGCTTAACAGAGACAAAAACCTTCAAGTAAAATATGGGAGTTTTGCACCCCAAAAAATAACATTAAAATGGAAAACTACCGACTTAAAAATAAAGACGCAGTTAAGTATATTAAGGCCGCTGCCATACTTAGCACGATGTCGCAATTTTGACGTCACAAGAGCGACGTTGCAGAGCACATGCTACTGCGCGCGTGACTGCTGGCTGTAATCTGTTTTCTGATTGGACGGCCGCGTCACGTGACGCGGCAGTCGCAACCCGTAAACAAATTTTGAAAACGCTCCAACTGTCTCCCACTTTGCATTAGCAAGCGGGGAGACAGTCGCATTTGGTATAGGCAATTTTCACTGCCTATACCAAATTGTTTTTGCGCCGCACGGTGTCGCTACGGGCGACACCACGGGGGGGTTTCTTTATAATCGCAGCCTAAGAGGTACAGATGTGCAAAACTTCTGAATGTTCTTACACATTTTGAAAGCAATTTGTCAACGGTACTGTACGTGTTGATTTGCGAACGTGGCCAATATTCACCATTATATTGTCAAATATTTTCCAACTGTTCTTGTGAAATACGAACGTTGGCATCAGTATGCTCTTTAGGGATCAAATCTGAAGCAACAGTTCGGGAAAATTTTGGGGTCGAAAAACCCATTGACATTTCGGTCTTTAAACTCCCGAACGTCCCCTTCTGAATATATAGAATTTACCCCTAAGTAATATATTCACAGTTGGTGACTTCCGGCGAAGGTTCATAGCTTTGCACATTTTGTCGCCTGCTACAAACATTAAAAAATCGCCAGATTCATGAACTATTGCGAAGGTTTTCTCCCATTTCTAGGGAGAAGTGAAGCAACAAGTTTAACCCAAGTGAATTCAAGTTATGGGATTGCTAACTGTGCGTTACCCTGCTTCTCACCATATAACCTCAGTGATTATTTAAATGAGACTAAACTGACAGGTCTGAGGTAACCCTTTTTCTGCTACAACACTGCACTGCTGGCACCCCAGTACAGAAACAGTTAATATGTCTCAAAGTGAACAGGCACCACTCTATTTCACATCGCCTTGAATAGGGGGGGTTAGTTTGAAGTGCAGATCATTTTGGGAACAATGAAGAAACTCCTTAATTGTAGGATTTTAAGGGCTTGTGGTAAGAGGCTACAGAAACTGAGAACAATGTGGCTTTTTAGATGAGGTCTATATCATTATTACTCATCCCACAAGCACAACAAAGGACTTTTTTTTTTCTCTTCTCACGTTTGTACAACGCTGGAAAGTACAACACAGCTTTCTCCCGCTATTGTAAGACCAGAAGAGTCAATAATTGCTCCTTTGGGTTATGACTCATGGTGGCTCACGCCTATTATTTAAAAAGTATGATCCCAGTTAACTTGATGTACTTACTCGCAAAGTAAGCTTAATTTCTCGCTCCCTCCAGCAACGACTACTGTAGGTGTTGCTGCCCAGCGAATGAGAGGAGGTCATTCTCACTTGAACTGTAGGGTAGCTGAGATTTTCCATTACACACAACTCCTGTGAAATTATGTCTCCTTCAGTGGAACCCCCACCCCACCCCCCAAAAAAACAAAAAGGTCAAGGCATATGGAAGGAATGAGATCTAATAAAATACTAATTACCAGCACAGCTGCACAGCTCTAATCCACACACATTGCAGTACAGTATGTCTAAACTTAGAGGGTAAGGGTTCTCTCTAAATCACTCTTTATTATGAGGTAGCTGCTTCATTTGTTGATGATGATGTGTTGGACCTTTACTCAAATGTTCATGTAGTCATGTTTTGTGTTACATCACAGTCCCTTTTAGATTTGGTGACAGCAGAGTTAGTTTGATAGCAAAAAGTTGTGTAATGCTCTAAGTAGCACAGTTTTTATAAGTAGCCTGAGAGGGCATGCAGAAGGCAGATGTGGATTCATGTGTGTGGAGATGATACTGCACTGGGGAGGATGGACATTAGGAGGAGAGAAATATAACTATCAGCTAATGTAAGTTCTTATCTATGTTTGTGATTTGAATTTACTTGAATTTAATGTTGTGAATTTATTGTATTTAAAATATGCCGTCATGGAAGTTGTATGGTGTATATGTGTGTATATATGTGTGTGTGTATATATATATATATATTTTATATATATATATTATATATGTATGCATATATATATGTATATGTATGTATGTATGTATGTATATATATATATATATATATATATATATATATATATATATATATATATATATACATACATACATACATACATACATACATACATATATATATAGTGGAAAAAAGTCAGCTAAAAATCAGTGCGACTCACAGAAAATCAGAGTAGACATGTTAAATAAATATATATATATATATATATATATATATATATATATATATATATATATATATATAAACACCAAACATTTTTTAACATCCATACCCCTTTGGTGCTAAGAGGTAACAACAAGAACATACACAGCGAAACATAGGAGTTCATTGAAAGCACTCAGCTCAGAAAAAGTGTAACAAAAATATTCAACATAATTATCCAAAATGTATTCCATAAAATGAGCAACAATAACAAATAGCAACTAAAGAGTTAAAAACACCAGGACAGACTCCATGAAAAGTCAATAGTATATCCCGCATGTAATAACTCCGGTAGAATATAAAGTGCATAATATATGAGGTATAACAACGTACAAAACTGAGTACGGAGCGCTTTTTCCTTTTACGCATTTTTACACTTATGTGTCCTTGGATAATTATTCTTACTGTTTTAAAAATAGCTAACCATTGTTGCCCATTGTCAGGATTATTTAATGCGCCCAGTCTTTGTTACTGGTCTTGACCGATAATAAGGCAAGGTTTTTTTCCCCAATAAAGTTAAGTTGAAAAGTACATACTCGCCTTATAATCGTGCCCCGCCCACTTTGCCAGCCAATGTCGGATGTAAGAGGTAGGAGGGTAAAATGGAGGAAGCCCTGAATCAGCCATGTTGCTTGTGGCAGGAAACGCACACACACACATACACACATACACACTGGTGACAACTCTTGGCATGCGCGAACGGCCTGCGCCGACCATGCGTGCGCGAATGGCCAGAGCCGATACAGCGCTTGCGCGACCAGCTCTTGCTGACAGTGCCTTCACGGGCCATTAGCGCATGCACCAACGGCAAGCAAAAAAAACCGGGACGTTTTGTGACTTTGTAAAAAGTCGGGCCACAATGCCGGAAAAACCGGGATGATCCCGGAAAAACCGGGACATCTGGTCACCCTAACACACACACACACACAAACTAAACTTGGGTCGCTTTATATTCAGGGTGAATACAATATTTTTTATATTTGAAGTTTTTTTTTTTTTTTTTAAAAGGTGCCTTCTCTCTCTGCACTTACTATACGAGAACAACTCTGAGAGCATTGTCACAAGGCCTATAATGCGAACAATTTAACCAAGAATAGTTGTTGATGTTTAAATAATAGTTTTGGCATATTGGTAACTGAGCCATGTTGCTGAAAAACAAATATTCCAGAAATGCAGTGTGATCTTGTTCTTTATTATGATTCCAATATTCCAATTGTGCAACTTATCCACTCCTGTTTGTAAAAAGTGCAATTTCATATACCGAGGAGAATATGTAGTATAGGTTTATTTGTTTGTAGCCTCACAGGACTGTTATAATATTTGTCCCAACGTCTCTATTTAATTGCCAAACATGAAATAGAGATCAATGCAGAAATTACACACTTTTAATACATATTTATAATAAACAATGTTTATTAACCATTGCTGCCACATGTTCCTTGGATGCATCTTTGGGTCTCTGGCAGCGATGGGGTTAAGTGAAAGCTATGAAACGGTTGGGTTAAAACGATACCTTCATTGCTCACCGATATTTTTAGGTGCCTGCTTTCAGGACCTCTAAAGTCCCTTCCACACCGGCATTTTTAATACTTGCCCCTGTAATGTGGGAATGGCTTGTAAAACGTACAGTATATCTGTTGAGCTAATGTTGATATAAATGGGGATACAACTGTATGCTGTTCTAGAACTGAATCAAATGCGTCCAAAGTGGCTAATAGTACCATATTTGGCCGAAAACTGTCATTGACTTAAATAGAATTGATGGGCATGGGACAACAAATCTGATTCATTTTTGACATGGTTATTCCAGTGTGATTCCAACCCAACAACAAAAAGACACAGCACACTCAAAATATATTTTAAAAAATGACAAATGAGGTCATGTCAGGTCCTCATTCCCTTGGGTGTGATGTCACTATGATGCTGGGTTCTGTATATTGATTCTTTCTTTTTGAGCTATGTATTGCTTTAACCGAAATGTCATTTTTTTCTGTATAGTTGCAATATAGTTATTTTTCAATATATTTTTATGTTTTGCAGTATATTTTTATAGGTGGTTGAGGGTCTCCCCACCTTGGGTACTAGCAACTCTGTTATTTCATATTTTATATATGGGTCTGATAAAGTGGGTGTTCTTTACTCTACATATATTTCATATTGAAATGTGATTTCCATGCCCTCTACTGGGCGCCGTTAAGTGAGAGGGGGGAAAGCATAATTTCAATGTTACAGACATAGCTAGCCATATAATGTTTTATGTATTATAATGTAACAAGCATTCTTTGTTTCTATAGCAACCATTTACAAAGTCACATCCCCTTCCTCTTCTGAAACAGGCTCTGGCACACACCTTTTTGAGCCCTGCCCTCTCTCTAGCAGTGCACCAACTGTATCTAGTGACTGCCTGGTCACATGATCTTGCCCACATAACTTTGCATCTTTGGTCCTCTTCTGCTGCACTGACACCTGAGCCGAATCTTTGCCGATCGATCACAAGCGAACAGATCGATCGGCAGTTAGCTAATTACTTATTGTGTGGATTGAATTTATGCACATATTAAAAGGAATCTTCCTTTTATTTTTTATTTTTAAAATGGCAGCTTAGACTGCTGCTTTAAAAAGGAAGTCACAACCTTACGTGGGAGATTTAAATGACCATTTTGTTTCCCCTGCAGGGGACAGAGACTCACTACCCTAAGGGATAAGTATCTTGCGATGCTGAGAATTCCCTGGGTCAGCTCCAAAGACTCGCCACTTCCCATCCTGGTAAATAAAGGGGTGGGTAAAAAAACTTGAGTGGGGGAACGAGTGCTACTTTGACATGTTAAAAAGCATACAAATAATGCTAGTGTTTGCCCAACACAATACACTAATAACATTCCCGTAATTATTTGACCAAAGTGTGATCTGCACCTCTGCATCGGCAGCTTCATTAACGGATGCAAATATTTAAAAGTAAAGTGCTTTATTATGTAGGTTAAGAAATGCTGACCAGAAGCAATAAGGAAGAGCAATTTACAGTATACAAGTACAGTTACCAAATGGACCAGTTTACGTGGGGCAGTCCTGGTTTGCACAAGTCTGTAGCGCAGCACAAATAGGTCAAGAATAAATGGAGACTGCAGACCTCTGAAAATGGCTAGTATTTTGGCGGTATGTATCTAGTGTTGCAAACTGGAACAATGCTCCAAAGTAGGGTATCACATGCATGTCACTGTGCATCAATGTGCATCGCTCCACTTGCAAAACTCAACAGTTTGGGACGTACCAGGAATTAGTGAGCGCAATAGAATGAGATGCATCAAAATGTGAACCTAGAACTCATGCAGTTTTCCTTTATCCTTGGGTCATATACATCCACTGGTTCTGGGGAGATACTGTATATGCCAAATGTTAGGCGCAGCATTAAACATGTTGCATATCTATGCATCGGTGGGAAAGTGACACAGATAAATTGTCCCGTGGGCCATGTTGATGTATATCCTTCTATATTTTAAATTGCCCTATAGATAAAAAAAATTTAGACCAGCCACCTACTATATCTTCAATATCTTGGGAGAGGTTTTTTTCTGCTTGTAAAGACAGGCGCTGGACAGCACACTGGCACCCAGAAGCCATTTAAAGTGTGACAACATATTATTCATATGTTTATATATTACATGCTTTCATATAAAAATACTCAGAGACGTTCAACTTTTCCAAATCAGCACCTCATCATACTGTAATTTAAGCAGTGGCAGATTAAGACCTTCTGGGGCCCCTATACACCAAGACACTGGGGACCCCCCTCCTGCAGCGTTTCGGCGTCATGTCACACACACCGTACCTTGGGTGAGGTCCGCGCACTCCGCAGCTCCCTCCTCTGGTCGGGCGGAAGTTGGCGCTGACAGGATGAGAGAGAGTATGGCAGACAGTGACCGCCGGGCAGCTGCATGGGGAGCTGGGGGCGCCACAGCACCGACTCACCGCCACCTACGAGGGGCACCTAACTTTGGGGGGCCCCTTGGCACGTGCTTCGTGAGTCTGGTAGGTAATCTGGCACGGAGTATAAGATTGTAGTCTGGGCTACTTTGTACTGCCAAGGAGATGGCCAGAAACGGGCAGAAAACTTCAGTTGCTTCAATTTACCACAAGGGTTGTAAATCAAAAGTATTTTATCCAGTGCTCGGCAGAAAAACAAGCAAAAGGGGCAACTTTCTCCTTTCATCAGAACCAAAATGGTATTTCTTTTTGCACTTTCACGTCAATAAAAATTAGAAATGTCATTTAAATGTCAAACCATAACAATTTGTAAAAGAGATATCATATTTCTTCAGTGAAGTAGTAGGGGATGCATGGAACCGCACTCCAGCGGAGGTAGTCAGGGCAAACATAGCAACATGGCAAATGCCGGCTACTTACAAGAATAAAATAAAACTGTCTTGCGCTTCGGTAGTTGGTCTCAGCACCCGTGGGTGTCAATAGAGTCACTAAGGGATAGAGAGTGAGGGTCCGAATGGTGACCTCTGCTGTGACCAGAGTTGGAAGGGAAAACCCTTACCTATACAAATTCTCCGGTCTGGGTCCTGCTCTCCTCTGCTCCTTGAAATCCCGCGCGCAGCCTTCTGTAGAGATGAATGGCAAGAGAGGAGATCCGGCGCCACTGCGCATGACAAAGATCCAAGCTACTTCCGGATAGTTTCACAAAACTTTATTGGCACATGACACACAAGGCTACACGAAGCGCTGTTCCATAGCTGTGAAACGCGTTGAGAGGGAAGATCGTGGTGTAGCCTTGTGTGTCATGTGCCAATAAAGTTTTGTGAAACTACCCGGAAGTAGCTTGGATCTTTGTCATGCGCAGTGGCGCCGGATCTTCTCTCTTGCTACTTACAAGAATAGGTTGACTATGTTTATTTGGAGTGATTGCAAAAAATAGTGATACTCCCAGGAGAAGACGAAACCGCAGCAGGACTGGCCGCACACTACGTCAGCACCTGTCACAGGCTGAGAGACGCCCCCTGCTATTCATGCTTTGGCAGTACTGAAATGTTTTCTGTCATGCCAATAAAATAAATAAAAAAGACATAGAATTACTAGCCCAGTCACCGGGCCGGTGAGTGGAGCTCACGTCTCTCATTTTGTACAAATAAATGAAATCAAGAAAAAGGTTTGAGTATCAGCAGAATGGCTGAGCAGCAAGTGTAAGGCCGCGTCCATACTCCGCGCCACGCAAACAGAAGGCCGTCGTTTTATAAAGCAGGCCACACAGCGCATCACCGCGTGTGCGATGAGGCGCGATGGCGCGGGGCGATTTTCCAGCAGACGCAGGATTTTGATTTTGTGGCGCGACGGCCGGGATCCCGTGGGCCGGTTCCGCCATTGAGGGCGGACCGCTCACGTGACATCACAGCCCCGCCTCTGCCACGCCTCCCCCGTCGCACACGACATAGAAGTCCCAACGGTCACGGATCGCTCAAGCTGCAGGTGTGCGCGACGCGCCCCATCGCTCCCGCGCCTTCTATATCCGAGGCTGAACGTACGGCGGGGGTGCTCAACCCCAGTCCCCAAGCAACCCCCCAACATGTCAGGTTTTCAGGATATCTCCGCTTCAGTACAGGTGGCTCAATAAGTCCCTGATTTAGCTCAGGTGGCTCAATCAGTCCCTGCTTCAGCACAGGTGACGCAATCCGAGGCTCAGTCTAGAAATATCCTGAAATCCTGACCTTTTGGGGGAGCTTGAGGGCTGGAGTTGAGCCCCCCTGACATATGAGACTGTATAGGTAGGGTGACCAGACGTCCTGGCTCTGCCGGGACAGTCCCGTTTTTTTGGACTTTGTCCCAGGTCCTGTCTTTTTAAAAAAAAGTCCCAATTTTTTTCGCCGCTTGACGGCATCTCATGCGCATGCAGGGTCAGGGAACGCCCAACACCAGTGAGCGCCCATTGCGCAAGTGCACAGCACCAATCACGCATGCACAGCTGGCAAGCTGTGCCAGCCGCTCGTGCGCAGACACGATGGGCGCTTACCGTTTGTGCATGTGCTATGGGCGCTTGCCATTTGCGCATGGGCAGCGGGCCTCGCCTTTTGCAAACTCCAAATAGTTCATAAATGTTACGGGATTGGCGCTTTAAAGACAATTGAAATGCATCATGAAAATGCTTGAGATTAAAATGTAAAGTAAACTTCCCATGGAAATGTTGCTGAAAGACACATTCTGAAATGTATATTTAGTCAAATGGGATATCCCTTATTGCTTATTAGCAGCCAATCACTAAGACTTTTGGTACACAGGCTTGCTGTATGTATGACAATATTCTAAGCCAATCACAAAGCTCAATGTTTCAAAATATCAGCCATATTGGGCCATAGTTACAAAGCAGGGCTATTCCATTACACCTTCCAGAACACCTTAATAAATTCAACTAAATAGCTGTAAAGTGTCTTCTATTGTGAAGTGTCTAATACATGTAGCGGGGTCCCCCATACTGGCCTGGGAGAGGGGGAGCGGCCCTCTGTCGCCCGAGTGATCCTCGAGGCCTCCGTCGGATCGAGGGAAAGTTGCGGCGGCAATCTTGGAATGACTCCGCATGTAACGAAGTGGGATTACAAGTCCCAGAAGCCCCGGGGTGGGGATAGGTAACATGGACAGTCCCAGCCAATGATGCACGCACGGCCATTTTGCGAGAACTCAATATCCTCCGCGGGGCAGTGCAAGCATGGTGAGTCGTCACCGAGCCAGCAGAGGGGACGGACGTGTCCAGGGAGCATGTAAGCCCCTGGACTAGGCCAGAACTTTGCCCTAAGGTCGCAGTTAGGCCCCGTTCACCCGTGAGTTGAGTATTGCAGGGAAGGCCCTAGATAGGGACCCTCCCAATAGTGTTGACACCCTTCAGCACTACGCCGCCAGACGGACATCCACGCGGCGACCTACGGCCTTCGGACGAGACCACATGGGACCACCACCTGTAAGGTGTGAGGGGAGTTTTGCAGACCCCCCATCATGGGACACAGATGCGGCTCTGCTAACAGAGGACCCCCCTAATTCCCTGGTCATAGCCAGGAAAGTACCACCGTGCACCATCACACTTCAGGGAGGGTAGCGCTACCTTCTCACACTTTGGGGTGGGATTTGTTCTCTGGACCTCAGGGTTCCAGGTGCTATGTGCACCCTCAGTACTTTGGGGGACAACCATCATTGCTGATACATTATTGTATTGTGTGTACTGTATTATTTGCCATACTGTGGGATCACAGTAAAGACGGGTTATATAATATCTGGTGTGATATTGTTTATTGCTGAGTACATTATTTCCTATGAGGAGTAATTCCTTTTATGCTGGGATACTCATAGGTGGAGGCGCTGCACCGCGAGATATAGCACCCAGGCTCCCCAGAAGCTGAGGCTTTGGCCTTCTGTGAGCCTAACAGGTAATAGCAGCACGCGTAATCACCCATGGGGAAAGGGGGTTACATACTGTAGCACCTTTTCTTAAATAATAGTTTCTGTGAGCTTTGCTGACTGAAGTATTCCGATTGGTTAATGTCACATGTCCAGTATGCAGTAATCACAGCTTCTTGTACTTATATTAAAGTACCCCTAAAGTCATTCTCGCATACTCAATGTCCTGTAACTCTTACTAAGCGCCCATAGAGGAGCCCATATCGTAGAAGGAGGTTTATTCCAGAGATTCCCAAGTCCAGTCCCCAACAAGTGGGGTTTTAAGGCTATCCCGGCTGAAGGGTAAATAACATGACATTATCTAAAACATGAACAGCAGCAATTTACCTAGAGATAACGCCTTATTTACTAAGCAAATAATTTTCCAAAATAACGCCTATAATTCCGCTTATTAGAAAGCCTGTCATGTTATTTTAGAATAACGCAACGTTATCTTCAAAACACGTGATGTTATTTTAGTTTTTGGTGTTACTGCCATCCAGATCCTCAAATTGTTTTAGTTTTTTCTGAAGACGAGGGGACACACCGGAGATACTTGGGATATATGTTAATTGAAATCATTTGAATATATATACATATGTAAATTACCATATTTCCCAGAAATCTCAGGATGTATCCCCTATGTGGAGTATAGGTTAATGCAGGGGTGGCCCACTGTCATTCTGACTGCGCCACTGATTGAACCACCTGTTGGTGGCCCTTGAGGACTGGCATTGGCCACCCCTGGGCTAATCTATTTGGAGGTATATAAGTTAATGGGCCCTATTCTCAAATGGTCTCTCTCTCCCCCTCCAGCAAAAGCCCTATTTCAATGTCTGGGTGAGAGTAACACCCGGGTTACGTATGACTTAAAACACATAACGTAAGAGGTTGAATTCTTTTGAAACAGTGCTGGTAATGTTGGGTGCAAGGGGGCACAATATATCGTATATCTACAGAGCAATTCTGGAAATCAAAGCTGAATCTAAGCCAGGATTTGTATTAGCTTGGGGAAAGGAGTTCAGTAGGGAATACTCTGTACCCGAATGGATACAAATGTGGAATAATGCCAGCTCTTCCTCGATGTCAACGAACATACTGGAAAATGCATATAAAATAATGTATAGGTGGTATTATACACCACAAAAATTGAACGAATGTTATCCAGGTACGTCTGATAAGTGCTGGAGAGGGTGTAGTGAGGTGGGTACAATGCTTCATATCTGGTGGAAGTGTAAGTAAATAAAGTGTTTTTTGGATAGGGCAGGGATTTCCTTTCCTATTGTCTGATTTTGCTGCACTTATTGTATTATTATAATTCCCTGTACTGTATTCTTTGTGAAGTGCTAAGTACACTTTTGGCGCTATATAAATAAAGACATCCAATACAATATATATATATATATATATATATATTAATTGAAAGATTCTGGGTGTGTAGTAGCCCCACAGTAGACTCCTGACAACAAACAGACCACAACAAATGTTAGCACAGATGACCCGTATAAAACAATTGTACAAATGTATTATTATAAAATATATATAGGAACTCAGATGGTGGTCATAAGTATTGATGGTGAGTGTGTGTAAAATATAAAAAATGTAAAAATTGTATATGTATAATTGTTGTGTGTTAAAAAATATATTGAATAAAAAATGATGAATGATGAACTATTATTGCAAAAAACACTGAAAAATATGATTATCAAAATATAATATGATTAGGTGAAATGTATTGACCAAAAAATGAAAATGTTAAAAAATTAAAAATCAAAAATCAAAAAAACGTGTAAAAAATTAACTAAAAATATATATATATGTGTTTTCCCCCAAAAAAGTTGATGATTTTGTATGGAGATTACAACGTCCGGGCTGCTTCTTCTTTGGGGTCAGCAACCTCCCAGCAAATTCTATTGGAGAAACAAGAGAAAAAGCGCCCGATCCATGTGTAAAATCTGGTAACAAAATTTTAATAAAAAATCACAAGACAAATGCACACTCACAATTTGTCAATGCAAATTAAGCATTGTATGGGTAAACCCATGCGCCAACAAGTAGCTGCTCGCCGAATGTTTACTTCAGTACATCAGACCTCACTGCTACCGGTGCATCACAGTCAGATGTCCCTCTGGAAATTCAGGTATACAGTCTGTTGTTCCAGCATTAGATGCTGTGTGTGGCTCAGGGAACGTCCTCCCTCTCCTGGCAGCAGACGCACGAGCTATTCCACCAAACGTAGCTCCTTGAAACCACGTGCCCGCGTTTCTTCCGATTGACGGATTTCATCGTGCGTCTGCTGCCAGGAGAGGGAGGACGTTCCCTGAGCCACACACAGCATCTAATGCTGGAACAACAGACTGTATACCTGAATTTCCAGAGGGACATCTGACTGTGATGCACCGGTAGCAGTGAGGTCTGATGTACTGAAGTAAACATTCGGCGAGGAGCTACTTGTTGGCGCATGGGTTTACCCATACAATGCTTAATTTGCATTGACAAATTGTGAGTGTGCATTTGTCTTGTGATTTCTTATTAAAATTTTGTTACCAGATTTGACATATGGATCGGGCGCTTTTTCTCTTGTTTCTCCAATATATATATATATATATATATATATATATATATATATATATATATATATGCCTCTGTTTATACATGTATATAATAGAGACATATTTCACTCTTGGAACATTCAATGTAAAGAAGGAATATATATTATAACTATGTTGCCATCTTGAAGAAAATAACTACAATTTACGGGTAACATTACACACGTACAAATTGTCTAATGAAAGATATGTATGTATGTCTTTATTTATATAGCGCCATTAATGTACATAGCGCTTCACAGCTGTAATACATGTGGAAATCATATAAATAACAAATATTACAAATAACACATAATGGGAAGAAGCGCTTCAGACATACAAGTAACATTTAGGAAAAGAAGTCCCTGTTCCGAGGAGCATACAATCTAAGGCTGCGGCCATGCTGCTGCTGAGCTCGCTCATGCTTGAGAGCGGTGACGTCACCAACTCTCCAAGCATGAGCGATCGGGTGTCCCTCAATAATTTTAGAGCAGGAGCGGGGGTTGAGGGGGGGCATTTAAGGGAGGGGGCGGGTGGATGGCTAAAGGCTGCTGCGATTGGTTTTTGACTGGCACACTTTCATTGGTTACAGAAGGGTCATGTGACCATTCTCAGCGCTTGGATATCAAATTTCCATGTCTCTCCAAGCGCCGAGTTTTGGAGAGCGTACGTGCACTAGCGTGGCCGTACTTATTGGGAATCACTGAATTGATAGCGGCAAGCGCCAAGCGCGCTCAGCGGCAGTGTGGACACCGCCTATTTGTAATCTAATCTAGATATGTCACTTTAAGGATGGAACCTATGGTGTCATACAATTAATATTTGGCGCAAAAATTTGAATTGCATTGTGGGAAACCTGTACGTGTACTGTATTTAACCCAATCTTGCCCTTTGAAACGTATGCACCCGAGGAAGGGTACCCCGAAATGTTGTGTCACTATTTGTATGTTTGGAATGCTATTAAAATGGTCTGAGCATCCTTCGAACACTCCGAATCCAGCTACCTCTCCCTGTTTGGTTATCAATGGAAATGGTGTCGGTTCAGGGGAATCCCGTCATGGAGACACCACACACCACTGAAAACTTTTTCTAATCCTACTGGAGTAACAGGAGTGCCGGGCAGGCACACATTGTTTTCATTATTTCATTTAGCCGGTGTTTTTCGGTATTAGTCACCTATGCCTCCAGTGCTTAGAATTCCCTTTGTTATCGTGCGTTTTTATTTTTAAGTAAGAGTCAATCAGAGTGACATACGGCAGCCCTATTTAAACTTGTCATAATACCCTTTCGAACTTTTCTAGGAAAGCTCCCCCTGCATTAAGTCTCAGCATTCAGTTCTGAAACCAACACCAAGGTGGAGCTCCGGGCGAGAGGGAAACACTATGCTTTTTCTCTGACTCATTTGACATTAGGAACACATAATTGTATTACAGCAGTCAAACTGAAACCCGCTCTATGACTAATGCACAATACGAGAGAGAAAGTATTTTACGAGGCAGCAGCACATATCAGCCAGCTGAAGTAAGGCGCTACCGATAACAGCTGAACTAAAAGGGAAGGGAATATGACATCTTTCAGCAAGATCGTTTATATGGGGAGTTAGAGTCAGATACAATTTTAGGAAGGTTGAGTATGTATGTATGTAGATTTAGATCTTAAAGGCGCAGTCCCACTTCGTACATGTATTCTGTAAATATATGTGTGAACATGTATTTATCCTGTTCTAATACCTTTGTAGCTTCGTTGTGAAGTTAGACAATGGTTTTCTTTTTTAGGATAAATGTTGAAGTAAAGTCATGTGCAGAGCAGGTGTGGGCAACTCCAGTCCTCAAGGGCCACCAACAGGTCAGGTTTTCAGGATAACCCTGCTTCAGCACAGTTGGCTCAATCAGTTGCTCAGTGAAAGGCTCACCTGTTGGTGGCCCTTGAGGACTGGAGTTGCCCACTCCTGGTGCTGGGGCACCATTGTGCTCAATATTCTAAGCACACCTTAGCAACACAGCCAACTGTGGCGTTGCTACAGCCACGTGCTTGTAACCAATGTAAAAATCCCCTGGCAGTGAAAGGATTAAGCATCGTTCCTACACATATCTAGAGTCATGAAGCCAAAGCTTGGGGTAGAGAATTATTTTATTACTAGGAAAACGCTCTATTTTATACGGCGTGGGATGAGCGAGGAAACATAATAAGCCAAAGACTCATAACATGGAAGGAAACAGGCAGTGTGTGGATTTTGTTATCAAATTGTTCTAGTATTCTCATACTCCAGTTAAACCCGATCATGTGTGGCCTATTTAATTATCACACTTATCGTGCGGTATTATCCGAGCCTATAAATAAGCCGAGTTTTCCACTGAAAGTCGAGGCGCCGGCAACGAAGTTGTCCGGAAAGGACAACCGACACAACGACCAAGCACTCTCCAACAAAAAAGTAAATACTGAATATCACTTCACCTCTGACATCACTGCGACGTGAAAAGATATACATGTAATATAATATCACAAAATGCAAAACATTTCCATGTAACAATGGCCATCTCGTTTGCAACAAACTGTCCGAAAGTTGGAAAACAAAAAACAACAGACGAAGCTCATTATTTTCAAGATGGTCGTGATATGTGAACCGTTAAACTGACATTGTGGATACCGTTGAAAAACAATCAAAAACCTATTGTGCAGTGAACAATTATCACCCCCACCCAGATGTCAAAGTAAATCCACAGGTTGTTGTTGTACAGTGTTGTTTGTTACCGTGGTTACCAATTTATTTTCATTTAAAATATTTTATTTCTTTGAAACGCATCGAGCACATAGTCTGAAAAGGTAGTACAAGTTGCAAAAATAATATAATGAATTTTTTTGTATCAGGAATCCGGTCGATGAGATGTACCGTTTAATTTTATTTAGCACTTACATTTTAATTTTTATTTTTTTTAAAATCCAAGATGGGGGCTGCACTGATTAGGTTGAAACTTCTGGCAGATCTAAGTTAGGATAGCAGAAAGGTACTCCCAAAATGTCATCAGAATCGGTCACGGCGTTTTGTATGTAGAGAGAGAGAGAGAGAGAGAGTGAGAACATATGAACAAGAAAACATACACCCAAAGTGTCCATCAAGTCTAGTTCAGGGGTGGTCAACTCGAGTCCTCAAGAGCTTCTAAGAGGTCAGGTTTTCAGGATATCTCTGCTTCAGCCCAAGTGGCTCAATCAGTGGCTCAGTCTTTGAGAGCACCACCTGTGCTCACGCTGGGATATCCTGAAAACCTGACTGGTTGATAGTTCTTGAGGACTGGAGTTGGCCACTCTTGGTCTAGTTGATGTCTTCACTTCACTCGTTCATCCAATTATCTGAAGGATTTCAATTAATTGAATCCAAGTATGTTGCTAATTCCCACTATATCATCCAGAAAACAGTATATAATATCTATTCACATTAAATGCAGCTTAAACTCATTAGTAGCAGGTCATTAGATGTAAACGGAGAATGGTCAGGCCTACAGACAGTGAGGCCTATACAACCGCTCCATGAAAAGAAGGTAGGCGCTCACCAGCAAAAAGGGGTAAAAATCAACTTTAATAGACTACATAAAAAACAACGAAACAAGCAGTACTAACTACTCTCCCACGCGTTTCACGCCCACTGTGGCGCTTTTTCAAGGAGTAACGAGGTGGGGGAGGTCATGGGTATTTAAACCTCTCCCCGTCATACAAGACAGCTGTTGTTAATAATTACTCTTGTCTTGCAGAAAGAAAAGGTGGAGAAGAAAGGAAAAGAAAGAAAAGGAGAACAGAATAACCAAACATAAACATAAATAAATGAGTGAAAAACAGTATATGAATAAATATCGAATGCAAGAAAAAAACAAATAAAATGAAATAAATAAATTGCATTATAGTAAGGGCGTCAGTAATATATGCAAAGTAACTAACCACATGAGTGAGTGAACTCACCCAATAGAAGCCAATAGAAGGGAATAGCAATCAAATGCATATCGTAATAATTATATTATGATAAATCTATAGCATAATAATATGCCAATGATACATAGTAGTTCATCACAGGCAAATAATAGTAACATAGTAAATCTAACAAGTAGATTACTAATGGAGATATATTAAAGTAAACAACCATAAATACAAGAACAGGCAATAACAAATTTAACCTGAATTAACATTAATAAAGCAAAACATTGCATAATTAACCTATAAATAGAAAAAACAAAAGAAAAAAGAGGGAAAGAATAAGAATGGAATCATCAAAAGTAACAAAGATACAATAGAATGACTATATCTGGAATCTATAAAGAACACTATAAAGGGAGATAATGAAAAAGAACTGATTAAAAACCAATAATATAATTGAAAAAATATAATAGAAAAACATTGATTGAATTATATTAAATAATATATTTATATATCTATGATATTAATAGAATATATAATACAAATAAGATATAAATTCCCTTTGATATATATCCATAAATGCAAAGGGAATTATCCTAGTAGTTGTAATGGTTTTAATGATGATATTAATTAATAAAAAATGAAAAAATATGAAAAAGTATATTAATTACCTCAAATATAATAGAACTTATAAAAAACATTTTAGATCCCAATCAATGTTTAACCCATTGGGTACTAAAGTATTAAGTGTGAAAATCCAAAGAGCCTCACGTTTGTGAAGCAAATTGCTTCTATCTCCCCCCCTAAAGTGTGGCTTTATAGATTCCAGTGCAACACATTTGAAGTTGGTCAAACTTCCATTCTGACAGATATCAAAATGTTTTGATACTGGGTGTAACTGATCTTTTTTGATGATCAAACTCATATGCTCAAGTATGCGTTGCTTCAAAGGTCTCGTGGTCAAGCCAACATACCGTTTGTTACAACCGCACATGAGCATATAGATGATGTGATCAGTATTGCAAGTTATACATGACAAAATATTAAACACCCTGGTACCATCTAGTTTTGAGAAAGTCTTTGTTTTTAAGAGATATTTACACATTTTGCAGTGATGACAAGGATAGCAACCAGTAAGGTTTGGAAAAAATCCCTGCAAAATGCAAAATGTGCAAATATTTACACTGCAAAATGTGTAAATATCTCTTAAATACAAAGACTTTCTCAAAACTACATTACAACTACTAGGATAATTCCCTTTGCATTTATGGATATATATCAAAGGGAACTTATATCTTATTTGTATTATATATTCTATTAATATCATAGATATATAAATATATTATTTAATATAATTCAATCAATGTTTTTCTACTATATTTTTTCTATTATATTATTGTGTTTTAATCAGTTCTTTTTCATTATCTCCCGTCATAGTGTTCTTTATAGATTCCAGATATAGTCATTCTATTGTATCTTTGTTACTTTTGATGATTCCATTCTTATTCTTTCCCTCTTTTTTCTTTTGTTTTTTTCTATTTATAGGTTAATTATGCAATGTTTTGCTTTATTAATGTTCATTCAGGTTAAATTCGTTATTGCCTGTTCTGGTATTTATGGTTGTTTACTTTAATATATCTCCGTTAGTAATCTACTTGTTAGATTTACTATGTTACTATTATTTGCCTGTGATGAACTACTATGTATCATTGGCATATTATTATGCTATAGATTTATCATAATATAATTATTACGATATGCCTTTGATTGCTATTCCATTCTATTGGCATCTATTGGGTGAGTTCACTCACTCACTCATTTGGTCAGTTACTTTGCATATATTACTGACGCCATTACTACAATGCAATTTTTTTGTTTAATTTTATTTGTTTTTTTTTTGCATTCGATATTTATTCATATACTGTTTTTCACTTTTTTATTTATCTTTATGTTTGGTTATTCTGTTCTCCTTTTCTTTCTTTTCCTTTCTTCTCCACCTTTTCTTTCTGCAAGACAAGAGTAATTATTAACAACAGCTGTCTTGTATGAAGGGGAGAGGTTTAAATACCCATGACCTCCCCCACCTCGTTACTCCTTGAAAAATCACCACAGTGGGCGTGAAACGCGTGGGAGAGTAGTTAGTACTGTTTGTTTCTTTGTTTTTTATGTATTCTATTAAAGTTGATTTTTACCCCTTTTTGCTGGTGAGCGCCTACCTTCTTTTCATGGAGAGGTTGTATATTTGATCCTTACCTTTTTCTGCTGTCGTCTGAGAGGATCTGTTACACCACCGGAGGCCAAACGGGAGACGCTTTTGGCAGCGTCAGGGAAGCAGCTGGAAGGAGGGGGATCAAGACGGTGTTTCATCGTCGTGAGTAGAGGGTACTCCACACCGGGCTTAGCCGGGTCTAGGTGGACTCAGTGATTGCATATCACATTATTCCGTCCCTGCTGTGTTCCCCTCTTGTTACCCCCATTAATCTGCAATCATACTGGTACTGCTTAACCCTTCATTCCTCATTATCCGGTGTCAACTCCCTTCATCACATTACATATATTATCATGCTTCAAAAGCATCATTGCTAGACCTCATGGAGCTTGTACACGTTTTTTTCTGTTCTCTACAGACAGTGAGTTCCATTACTTTTCTATGGGTGCGCTGTCCCGCCAATCCTATCTGTTTTTGTTGTTTGCTACAGATATACCAGTTTGACCCCTTACTGGAAAGTGGTATTTTATACATCTGTTTCAGGAGCGTTGTAAAACGCAGTCTCAGATACACAGTTAATTTGTTTTCTTTTTGAACAGAATGTAAACTGAAAGAAATGGAATATGAAAAGGTTTCCTTGTGGTATATGGCCACGCCACTCCTTACTCTGCCCCTCTGGGTGTAATGTAACTGAACGTACTGCATGTAGTTATGGGGAGAGAGGAGGGAGGGAAGGAGAGGGCAGGGAAGAGAGAAAGAGAAACAGGGAGATAGGAAGAGAGGAGCCGAGTGTACCCACGGCCCACCTGCTGCCCTGGAGGATTGAGAGGGCCTGTTAGAGGCCTGTGGAGGGGGCCTGCAGAGCTGCCTGCTGGAGGGTGCCTGTCAAGGAAGCCTCCTTTCCACCTCCTGCTGCCTTAACAGGCACCTCCAAGGACACCTTCCATCAGCAGTCCCAACTTTCCCCACCTATTGATTGGCTTTCCCAAAGTGAGAGCAAAATACTTGACAACAACTAATGTAAACAAATATCGACCCAAAGACCCGGGCGGTTCAACCTTTCTGACATTTAATCTTTTGACTTATGTTATGTATAGGGTCACCAGACGTACCAGTCTAGCCGTTTTTTAGGCCTCTGTCACGACTTTTTGGGCCACTGTCCCTGTTTTCTATCGGCGCCGGCAGCACATGCGTGATTGGCACCAGTAAGCTCCGATCACGCATGTGCATGCGTGGTCGGCAAGTGCTCATCACGCATGCGCAGTCGGCATTCACGCATGCACAGTGATCTCGCGCATGCGCAGTCACAAGCACTACTGCGTATGCGCGCCATTTATTCCGTTTTTTATGGGGACAAATATGGTCACCCTAGCCATGTAGGACTGCACAATGGGCCCTTCTGAGGAGGATTACATGGCGGAATAATGGGAGCTCAGGGAGTTTATGTCCATCCATATAAATGGGATTTAAATATTTTCCAGCACGGTAAAAAAATGAAAAGGGGGCCTTTACTATAATCAAATGATTTCAAAAGATCTTAATATATTTACGTAAAAATAGACAGCCTAAAACATATAATTAACATTAATAACCATTCTGAACCCTCTTTAAAGAGAGCTGACTGCCTCTCTCTGCCTTTTCCCTCTCACCACTCCCAGTGCGCAACTAAATCTCATCGCAATCTGCTTTTATACTCGTCCCAAAGCATAAAAAGCAAAACTGTCCTCAAATTCATCTCATTCCACCGTCTTAGCCAACCTTGGTTGGTGTATCGGACATTCACTACAAATTTGGGACAGTCCAGCTAAATTTGGGACAGCCCAGCTAAATTTGGGACAGTTGCTAACCCTATCCTACACTTAACTTAGTCCTATATTTTTCTGTACAGTCATTGTGATGTTACAGGATATTACTTTTATTACTTCAGAACTAAAACTTCCACTTATTATTTTATAGAGGGTAGTATCTGTTTTTAGCCGTTTCCTTCCCCTCCTGTTCCTGTAACACAGAGATATTTTGAAGGGCAGTTCAACGTAGCGGTCCCAAAAAATTGCCAGTAACTTCCTTAGAAAAATTAATCATCAATGTAACTTTATTTAACATATTTCTAGATTGTGTAACATGAACATAAGTTGCATTTCTCTGGGAGACAGTGGTTACAAGCATATTATCTATTTATGTTTATCTGTCTGAGCGACACTCCCCAGGGCTACCGATCAGGGACAGCTGCCCCCCATCAGGCAACTGGACCCCTTGATTTGTCGTGTTCACCCTCCACTGAAAGGCCCCTCCCCCCTTTAATCTACCTGCACACTCATTCCCACTAAACAATTCTTTTTTTTTTACGTTGGATTGAAGCAGGGCGTCTTCCTAGGTGAACTCCATTCATTTTCGGCTCCGGCTCCCCTTCTGCTGGAGATACTTACCTCCATAGGGGGTGCCAGTAGCTGCTTGGCTTAGCTAGCAGGGTTCACGCAATGGCAGAGTTTCAAAGTTCCCGTACCCTGCGGGCCAATAGGAAGCCGTGACATCATTAGGTTCGACTTCCTATTGGCCTGCGTGATGCTTTTGCTGAGATACCGGCACCCCCTTTGTAGGTCGGTATCTCGGGAAGCAAGGGGTCCCTGGCGCTCCGGAGACCCGCTGCTTCAAACCAATGTTAAAAAAAGAAAAATAATCATTTAAATGCATAAATTGCTCCTTTAAAAGAGTGGCTGGGATGAGATGCAGCTGAGGAAGAGAACAGCTCAAACACACACAAAGCGACATAAACTGCTTGCTAGAAGGCTGACGATTTCCAGCAGTGGGTTTCTGCAGAGCATTTCACCATTTGCATGCGCGTCAGTTGGTTCTGCTCCTAAGGAGTGAAGATTTGGGGGGGGGGCTGTTCTCTCAGGACTGCTACCTTGAGCATGTTGGCGGTATATTAGGAGAGGGAGGTTAGAATAGAGCTGCCTCAAAGAGGATAAAAGTTAGAAAATGCAGAGTTATGAGTCAATAACTGTGTTTTCATTCATTGGCGTTAGTATCAAACCGCAACCATATCAGATTTTTTATTTTATTTAATAAAACCCAAGCCTAGGGTAAGGATTAAGGGTCAGTCTTGACCTATAATTCAGCATTTCCTAATGGGAAATTAATATGTACATTACTTTAAGCTTCTGTTTCCAGGGGGAACTTTATCAGGAATCTTGGGAATGTTTATTTTCCTTTATAAAACTATGTTACACATGTGCTGGTCATTTATAGTGTGCTTAGGATATGGGCTATATTCACTAAACAGCTGTAAGCTTTAAGGCACCTTATGACCCATTACTTTAAAAGAAAGTTAGAGAAACTCAGGTACTCCAAGACAAGCAATTATGACTCACATAATTTGTTGTGTCAAAGAATAATCAGTGTTCGGCCCTGCTATACTTTGGGGGGGGGGTCCTGGAGGGGGGGGGAGGAAGTGGTTTGACACAATAATAATAAGAACAGCAACTTTATTTCATATAGCGCTTTTCTCCCAATGGGACTCAAAGTGCGTCACAATTCCAGTATAGTGCGCGGTACTCAGCACGTTGGATTGTTACAGGCACGATACATGCTGTGAATTGTAATCGTCCGATTTGGACGGTCTGGATTTCTCTCATGTTGTGGTATTTGGGGCAAATTGGTGTTCGTGTTCGCTGTCCGTTTGGCGTCTGCATAGCATGGACAGGATTTCTATCAGAAGTGCAAAGCATTGCTGATCCCACTGGATCGCTAAGGAGTTAAGTTAACCCACCGAAAGGCTGAGCTTGGGGTAAGTCTGCCCTCGTTGCTGTGTTTAAATATTTTTTGTCTACAAGAAATAAATTAAAAAATTCAGATTTTTTATGCAGCTCCTTTTTTTATTTATTTTTTTAATCTCCAGTTCAGTTTGATCCCATTTAAGATTCACACTTTTAAAGCATCTGTACACAGATATCTGGCAGAGACGGGGCAGACCCATAACTAATAGCGTTATACTGCTGGGAACTGCTATGTGCTTTAGTGAACTTTGTAGATCTGTGAACAGCGGTTTCAGTTGTGGTGATCAGAACTTTTCTTGAAAGCTTTCTGCACTGGTTTCATTTCACTGTAGTTTCTTTTCATGATATATTTCACGTTTGATCAGTTTTGTGCAATAGTCCAACCGAGGAGTGTGATCATTTTAAGGTCACTTCGTTAAAAAAAAAAAAAAAAAAGAGTGGTTTAGCGTTTGTCTTTATCGCAGTGCATTATTTTCTTTCATATTTGACCTTTTGTAAGTGAAAAAAAAAAAATACCCCCAAGTTTTTATGGTTTGTACAACTGAGATTCTGTGAGATAGCTCAGGTATTTCTTCTCGTACCCTCACAAACTGTAAACCACACAACATCTCTACATATCTAACTTTCAGAGAAGCAACTGTATAACAATCAAATCCATCACTTGTCCCCTCAGATGCATTCTAAGGCCGCGCTTATAGTGCCGGCGACGCGACCGGTGACGTCACCCGTCGCCGCTAGCGAAAGTTGTAATTCGCTTTCCGGCGACGTCGCGGGCGACCAGGTCTTTGATTGGTTCAGAGGCTGTCACGTGTGGCGACAGCCTCTGAAATATCAAATTTGACCGGCTTCAGAAATTCGCGCCGCCAGCGTCGCTCCCGTCGCTCCGTCGCGTCGCGTTTACTATAAGCGATTGCGACAACGCATTTGTTTTCGAGCGACGTCGCGTCGCCGGCACTATGAGCGCAGCCGTATGTAAAGAGTTTGTGTAAAGGGGAAATGCATCTTACTATAGAGACAGCCAGTTAAATTATTGAAAGGGAAAACTGCTCCTACTTAGACACGTGCATTATTCCTCCCCAATAATTTCCAGTAACCACTCTGTGATCTCTCCACTTCTTCCCATCCTGTTGAATACATTCAATACATTCCTTTGTGGGACTCATTTTGGTAACCTTAGTACTAGTAGCCCAGTGCAGACTTGGGGGGACTTCCTTATAATAGTGAGGCATTATCGCTGGTTTTACGTGGTGTGGATATTTCTTTGTAAGTCACTTTGCTGTATTCCCCTGTGGTTGCCCTTGCCATCCAAAAAGAATGAGTCCAGATGCATGTTAGTACCCAGAAGTAATTATATTGAACCTATACCTCTTGTGGTTGAGAAAGCTGGAACTATCAATCCTATACTAGCAACCTTCTGCAGCTCCAGTAATTTCAGAAGAACAAGAAGTACTGTAACCTCAAGTATCATCTATGTAAAACAACGTGGGAGGTGCGGCTCCAATTTCTAGCGCAGCTCTAACAAGCTGATCAGAAATCAGAGTACATTTTCCCTACTATCGGTAAATTAGTTTAGTATGACAATGCGATGTGCCATGCATGAGATTTCTGGAAGTGAAAAGAGCAAAAGACGGAATTAAACATAAATTGGGCTCTGGGCGAAATAGTCCGTATTTACCAACAATGTACATTTCTTCCATTTGTTTTATTTTTTACCTAATTGACCAAATAGATTTGTCTTTGATTTCTTTTCAGTAATTGTGGTGTTGGTAGAGAGATCTCTGTGCCTTTATCTTACCTTTATGTTAAATACATTTATAAGAAGCTTGCTCACTCCTTTCTTGCTCTTCGGAAAGCTTTTGTTGCTTAAGAAAGTTTCTCCCAAAACAGTTACCATTCTATTAAAATTGTATTACCATTCTGTTACCATTATATTACCATTCTGTTACCATTCTGTTACCATTCTGTTACCATTCTATTACCATTCTGTTACCATTCTGTTACCATTATATTACCATTATATTACCATTCTGTTACCATTCTGTTACCATTCTGTTACCATTATATTAACATTATATTACCATTCTGTTACCATTCTGTTACCATTATATTACCATTATATTAACATTATATTACCATTCTGTTACCATTATATTACCATTCTGTTACCATTATATTACCATTCTGTTACCATTATATTACCATTCTGTTACCATTATATTACCATTCTGTTACCATTATATTAACATTATATTACCATTCTGTTACCATTATATTACCATTCTGTTACCATTATATTACCATTCTGTTACCACTATATTACCATTCTGTTACCATTCTGTTACCATTGTATCTAATGAAAGACCAGACCCCGTCTGAGACAAAATGATTAAAATGGCAACTTTTTGGAGAAATTTCATTTATACATCAAGAGGTTATCTGCAAATGTTCATAAGATAATACTTGATCAGAGCAAATTTAAAAACAACTATGAGAGCGGCGTTTGAGAAGAGAACTTATGGTTTGCCTGCGCTGTCCTGTTTATGAAATTTCTGTCCGGTTCTTTAGTGTAGCGCCCTTCTAGGGACTACAAAGTCTAGGGGTTAATGGGTTTCAGGGGTTAACCTTAGGGGCTGGTATCACTCTGGTATTGCCGCTCCTCCTCATGGGATATAGGATGTCTTGTGACCAGTGATGTCACCATAGGGAGATAGAAGGGTATATACTCTATAGCGCCACCCAATGTTCTAGAAGCAGGCTCCTCGGAGTTCTGCATAGGACCTCTTCGTGCGTCCTGTAAATATGTTGAAGTGTCCTGTCCCTACTTATTGTTTTCGGTTTAGGAACATGCCCTATTTTGTTAGCGCCTGTAGTAATGGATAATGATTGTTCTCATGCTGGGGAAGGAGGGAGGATATAATTAAGAGGAGTTCTCAGAGTTGTAGCTCCAAGCATAATTGGATTGGCGCAACCGAATGGTCTTTAGCAGACTCCCCAACCAATATGCAGTGCTGGAATACTGATCCCAGAGAGAGTATAGTGTATTCCCAGCAGGGGGGGCACTTGAAATGGGGCATTACAGACGCTATGCAGGAGATTGCCAATCTAACCAATACTAAGGGAAACAAGCATAATTACCTCCCAAGTGTGGGAGTGAGAGCTGCCAGGGGAAGAAGCACAGAGTAACTTTGTGATTTTCCACCAGTTAATATGTCTGACGTGAAGTATGTCCGTGTATGGCGAGTGTTATAAACGGATGTGAATAAAGCTCTTTTTGTACTATAAAAGTTCCTGGCGCCCATCCTTATTCTATCTGCACATCCATGCCCAACCTGCACCACCCCAGCACCCTGAACAGGTGTGAGAGACTGAGCATTGCCATGTAAATAGTCAATCTGATGTAAACGCCTTTAGAGTCGGACACGGAAGGTTACATTGGTATTATGAATTGGATCGTTGACAACGTACCTGCCTTCCATGTGTACAACTGCTATTTATTATGTTCTGAAAGATATCTTTAATGTCACTGTATACTTGTCTTTACATTGATACTATATATTTCAGTCAGAGTAAAGCCTGTTTTGTAAAGAATAATATTTAAAATAAGGTTGTAAAAATTAAATAGATTTATACTAACTGTTATCTTTCCATTTATTTTTCAAGGTTAATTTGCATAATTGTTTGTAACTATAGCGTATGCAGTCAGTTTTGTAAATAGTATTTATTTTAATTGTACTCAAAGTGCTCTATAAGCTTTTCACATTGTTAGTTAAATTGTGTAAAACTAAAGTTGGAGAGAGCATTGGTGGAAACACAGTTAAACCAGCAACACCGTGAAAAATCATATTTGTTATTTTTTTTTTAAAGAAATCAGTCTGTAGTATTAGATAATACTGTCTGCATTTTTTTTTTAATTCCTAATGCCATTTCTAAAAAAAAAATTGTTAATGTACTGATAAACCTTTGGTTTCTGCAGCAACCATTTATAAAGTCATATCCACTTCCTCTTTTGAAACATGCTCTCTCTCACATAATAGGTTTGTTTCTATACATTGCCGGCTACTAGGTAAAGGGTACTGATCCCTCCATATAGATCACTTGTTTAAAGCTACATTTAGTTTTTTTTCAGTAGCCATCTAGGCCAGTTCTATTAGCCCTTCCATGCATACATCTTGTAGCAGTCTAGGAGACGTAGCCCTCTAATAGCCAACCCAACGAAGAGTCACTGTTACCCTGATCATATCTCTTTGGGTCTGACTTTTGTAGGCTTCTATGTTTCCTACATTGTCCACATTTATGTATTATATACCCTAGCACTATTTTAGTGCATTATTTATTTATAAAATAGTTTACCAGGAAGAAATACATTGAGAGTTACCTCTGGTTTTCAAGTATGTCCTGGGCAGAGTTATGATGACAAATGCATAGTTACATTAAGTGAGCAAGGTTATACATTATATACAACACATTGCATGCACAGTTAAAGATAATATATATTATAGGCGTATGGAACAGTTATAGACCAGATTAAAATGTGAGACAGCTTTAGTTTTGAAATAACTTAGACTGGTGGTGGATGTGAGAGTCTCCAGTAGATTTGGGTATAGTTTGTCTGTTGTCTGCGAGCTACTCCATTATTTTAAATGTATCTACAGTATTAAAAGTCTTCTAATTTTACCAATTATCATCAATTCATCACTTGGGGTCATTGAGTGCTCACAATGGGGTTTGCTTTATCTTGTTGTAGTTATAACAGGAGCACCAAATGATTGCCAACTTAGGTAAGAAGGTAGACTGATACACTGTCACATGCTTTACATATACAAATACGGGGGTAAGGAACAGTAGTATCGCTGCTTTAAAGAATATTCCTAATTAACATTCAGCACTGTAATTGCACTAAAAATGGCATGTCACATTAAACAACAAAAAAGTGAAATAATGACTGAAAGCAGATTTAAAAAATGCACAACGTAAATAAAGTATGTGGCGACAGATAGCCGTATACAATGATTTTAATTTATTACACTGACTACCACCGTTACTGCTTCACACTCCAGCGCTGTGTTGGTTCATTTTCAAATAAATGAAAGTGAAACCTAGCAAAGTAATAAACACTTTACAATGCAACATTTGTGTTCTCCCATGTAAATGATTCAAGTGTGTTTTGGTTTCCATTTTAAACAGTGTATTCTCCAGTGCCTGCTGTTTGTCATGGTTACTATCAGTGTGAGCAGTGGCTGGTCAAAGGTTAACCATTTTCGCCTCCTGTTATTAATATTCTCCGATCTCGGTTTCTGGTAAATGGTTTCGGGCAGGCCTGTCGAACTCATAATAGCTTGGGGGACGGTGTGAGACTCGGGCTGCGCCAAGATTTCTTTTTAGAAACCGTCACTATAACCTGCATGTAAACTTTCTCTTCCCACACCCCCTATCTTTCTCCCCCCCATTCCCTCTCCCGGAAGTGGCCCTGAGAGAGAAAGAGAAAGAGAGAGGGGCGGGGGAATAGACTGTCTCTCCTCTCTGTCTCACCCCTCTCCCCATCACTCTTTCCCCCACCCCCTTATCTCTCACTTCCTCTATCTAACCCAAATAACCGCTACGTTAATCCTAACGCACACGCACTAAAGAGAATAACGTTATGATAACGTCAGGGTTAACCCCTGAAATATCGTATCGATACATTTCTACGGACGTTGGGGTAACACGTATGCAAATAAGATGCTAATTACCCGTTAGCCGAACATCGCAGATCCGCTAGACTGTGTTAAGGTTAGCGCAGGGAAATAACGTCACGATAAATAGGTCACCGCATAACTCACCGTTAATCAGAACCAAAACCTGATTATCCCAACGTTATTTCAGACATTAGGCTATAATGACAAAGGGATGTAAAAAGTGGTACCCTAATATACTATTTTGGTTTGGTACTTAGCACTTTCCATTGAAATAGTTATAAGTGTCAGAGCAAGATAGATAACAATTATATGCCACTCAGAAACACAGAAAGAGGTGCATCTGATAAAGTATGTAATAAATTGTATAATGTATTTAATTGTTCAAAGTTAAAGTAGGATATGTTTGTAACAGTTACTATGATATGTAACGTATATTGTGTACTAACTAAATGATGTGTGTACAATGACATTACAACTATGTATTGGAATAATTACAGAGAGACACATACTGTGCTTAGCATTTATTCATACACACAAGATAAATCACTGCGGCTGAAAAATACAGGGAACAAAATGTAACAGAAACTGTGGCACTTGATAAGGAGCACAACATTGTTTATCTGTTCCTCTTTGTACGTTTAGGCATTTCGCGGCCTGAACACATGTGCGTTAATTGGAGTGGACGTTAGATTTTTCCCAATGCACATGCGCACTGTATTGCTTAATGTGTCTCTGTGATATTACTGTACCTGCTAATGCATATACTGCAATGACACTACTTTGGGTGACGGATGCTATTTTTCCATATCATTAACTTAGTAGATACCCGTTAAATGTAGGGAAAATAACGTCCAACGTCACGTTATTTGTGCATCTGGTCCATAGTGTGTTCTAAGTGGTAGGTCTTGGTTTTAAAGCAGCAATATCCCCCAGAAGTTTATATGAGTTTAACTCATATAACGTTCTCATCTTGCCCCCTGAGCATGTCTTGCTCTTTAAAAAACATTATGTGTGTGTGTGTGTGTGTGTGTGTGTGTGTGTGTGTGTGTGTGTGTGTGTGTGTGTGTGTGTGTGTGTGTGTGTGTGTGTGTGTGTGTGTGTGTGTGTGTGTGTGTGTGTGTGTGTGTGTGTGTGTGTGTGTTTAAAATTCAGATTTTCTTTTTTTTTTTTTTTCCAAACTTTTTTATTGGGTAGGTACACAGTTACATGAATACAAATGACAACATTTTTCATCCCAATACATGACGCCATTTTCAATTTTTGTAGGGGGAGAGGCAAGGCAGCTTGCCCATAAGGAGCACTTCCCAAGAGGGGGAAGCTTGGTATAGTACCAAAGTGGGGGAAAGGGAGAGGGGGAACCTGTATGGGGGGGGGGGGGAGGAACAGGGAGGGAGGGGAGAGGAGGGGGGGGAGTATTCCTTCTTCTGGGCGTCCTGCGTCCCAGTTATTAGGGCTGCTAGATCTCCATGGGGGGGGGGGGGTCCTGTTTTGACCCGAGGGGGACCCTCGTCCTATAGTGACAGCCACGGTTCCCACACTCTTTCGAATGAATTAGCTTTTTGCTTTAGGTAGGCCGTAAGCTTTTCCATAAGCATCACTTCGTTGAGTCTTTTTTTTATCATTCCCTTAGTAGGGGGGGCTACCTTCTTCCAGGAAGACGCTATTTCACATCTTGCCGCTGTGAGAATAAAGGAGATCAATTTCCTAGTTGGACGACCAATTTCCTCAGTTGGTCTGGCCAGTAGGTAGGTCAGCGGCTCAATGGGTAACTCGAGGTCTGTGACCTCTTTTATTAAATTTTGGACCGTAGTCCAGTATTTCTTAATTTCTGGACATGTCCACCATATATGGACCATGTCCCCCCTTTGACCACAGCCTCTCCAGCACAGATCCGATGCCAGAGGGTAGATTTGTTTTAGTCTCGCTGGCGTAAGGTACCAGTTGAAGAGTACCTTATAAATATTTTCCTTTGTGGTGGTACAGATGGATGTCTCTGTGGCCGCTCCCCAGATTTCTTCCCAATCTTCCTCCTCAATAGTTATATTCAGGTCAGCGGCCCATTTAAGCATGTAATCATGCTGAGGAGGTCCCTCCCTTGTTTCCATTTCCGAGTAGATCTTGGAGATTAGTCCCCTTTGGTCTGAATCGGGCTTGCATAATCTCTCGAATCTAGTGGGAAAGGGGAATTCCGGGTTTGGAGATACCTTTTGGGCGAAGTGTCTAATTTGGAGGTACTTAAACGCATCCAAATTCGGGATCTTATATTTTGCTTTTAGGTCCCGGTAGCTTAGGAGACTTCCTAGACACATTATGTCCATCAATGTCTTTATTCCTTTTGACTTTAGTTAGTTAAACTGTTTTGACGCACACCCCGGGGGGGATTTAGGATTATCAAATATTGGAGTAAGTTGTGACCCCGTAGAAGTGAGTTTATATTTGAGTTTAGTTTTTAGCCAGACTTCCCAAATGTGTCTTGCCGTTTTTAATTTAAATTTTCGCGGTGGCATGTCTTCTCTTTCCATACTCCATAGGCATGCTGGCAGAGAAGGCATTTTAGAGTAGAATGTTTCTATTTGGAGCCAGCGTCTTTGGGCTGGGTCTGTGTTCCATAGTACCGCTTGCTTTAGTTGGGCGGCTTGATAGTATTTTTGGATATCTGGGACTCCCATGCCCCCTCTCCCCCGTAAATTCAGATTTTCTTAATCACTAGATTCTGAGGTTTAGACTGCACTGGGCTCTGGAGAGAGCTCCATTTTAACCTCAGAGCTCATACTATTTCAATTAAGTATATCTTCTGTAGGAGTTTTAAAAAATAACCATAGCAATGGAAAGGATTGGAGCAAAACTGGTGCAAAGCTGTGCAAATTTATCAAAGGAAAAATCCCGTTGTTGGTAATGAGACAATATGCTCCTGAAACATATGGTGCCGTTTTGCAACCAGGAGACTTTGATAAATGAGACGCAGAGGCTGGCTTTCTGAGAAAGGGAATTTACCAACTTTGTGGCTTATATACTAAAGTCTACTGACTGCATACCTTGGGACAGTGCAGCAAATAAACTGCCCCAAACGTATTCAGGAAAAACATTCCCATTAAAGCGTGTTTTGCTGCTGGATAAATCTTATGCGGGGTTTCTGCACCCGGTTTGCAGCTGGGAGACTTTTGATATACAGTATGACTCCTTAATATCCTTATACGTAGATGATCCAGGTGTGATCCAGCTGTAAAGAACCAGAGGAGACAAATTTGAATTAATACAATAGCATACATAGCATTTCATAGTATTAAAAAAAATATCCATATTTCAGTTCTGACGGCCCTGTGCGTTTCCATGGCTGCCATCAATTCTTGGGAAGTATTCTAAACGTACTGGCTCCGATGTGTGGGGTCCTGTGTGGGAGGAGGGGAAAAGGAGTCCGTTCTGCATGTTCTATTCACCTGCAATTAGGATAAAGGATCCTTTTATAGGGAGGTAAACGGAAATTATACGTATTTTTCTAATAAAAGTCAGGGAATCGGCTCTGAGAGGCAGACAGTATATACAGAGCGATTCAGCCCTTCTTAGTGACACTGTCTTACTGCAGAGATACCTGTCTGTATGTTTTGGCATTGGTGAGTGTATCCAATGTCTGCTATTTCCTCTAGTGGGAATTAAGGACTTTCTTGCGTAATGATTTAATTCATATTATAAGGATAGAAAAAGATAGAGCATTGTATGAGTAAGAGCACTTTTTCTGATATTTGGGAGGGATTGCAGATTGAAAGATACCAGCACATTTAACCCTATGACCACTAGAGGGGACCAGCAAACTATTGTTTTTAAATAAACAAATTCATAATAACCTGCATAATTCCAAGAGTTCATTTGAAGCCGAAGCATGGTGCAAAATATTTATACCAGCCATCTAAATACAGGTCAGCTATACAGTAATATTCCAGGCCAGAGTTTGTCAGGTCTTCATTCTACCAACGTTGCTAACAGAGCAAAAGGGCTGAATTGTTTTTTCACTTTAGATTGTAAGCTCTTTGGGGGCAGAGACTCCTTGTCTTCGAATGTCCTACTTATGTCTTGATGCACTTATCCCATCTATATTATATATATATAAATGCACATAATTAACATTAGGTTATACTTAAAGGTGGCGCTATCCCCATCCTGACCCTAGAGAGAGGGAGAGAGAGAGGGGGAGAGAGAAGGGAAGAGAGAGGGGGAGAGAGAGGGGGAGAGAGAGGGGGAGAGAGAGGGGGAGAGAGAGGGGGAGAGAGAGGGGGACAGAGGGGGGCGAGAGAGAGGGGGAGAGAGATGGTACAAGGTGACTTATATACCCCCCCATACAAACCTTTATACAATACACGAAGGGATAGCTGTGCACATGCAAAAAAAAACACATTGGAGATGCCTGCGATATATGCTAATTTAAATCATTTGAATAGACTTTGCATATCCAAATGAGCACATTTCCCAGGTATCTGAGGCATGTTCTTTTTGTGCACAGGCATCTCTCCACGTATTGTATAAAGGTGTGTTTGGGGAAGTGTGTACGTCACTCGGTACGCTAATAAAATAGACTCTCCCTCCTCCAAAGCCCATATTTCGGGGTCTGGGTGAGGGTAACGCCACCTTTAGCTAAGACAAACATTACGCGAGCCGTGTTATTTGGAGCTAACGCAAGGCAGTGCTAATTTAACCTCTGCTAGTGGGTTAAACACCCGTTGTTGTTGTTTTTGCATATTATGGCTTTTGTGGTTATACGCTAAACTGGCCGAAAACAAAAATAATGTCCGTTACTAACTTAGTTAACCTGGTGCTATTCACCCAGCGCATCTCACCTCAACTTGCGTAACAAGATCAAATAAATGTAATAGAAAAACGCAATTTGTCTGGAAAGGTACTTTACATGTTGCATTTAAATAAGATCAGCAACTCACAGAGCAACGCAGCACACAGCGCAATGCAGCACACAGAGCAACGCAGCACACTGCGCAACACAGAGCAAAGCAGCACACAGCACAACGCAGCACACAGAGCAACGCAGCACACAGAGCAACGCAGCACACAGAGCAACGCAGCACACAGAGCAACACAGCACACAGAGCAAAGCAGTACACAGAGCAACACAGAGCAATGCAGCACACAGAGCAAAACAACACACAGAGCAGCGCAGCACGCAGAGCAACATAGCACGCAGAGCAATGCAGCACGCAGAGCAATGCAGCACACAGAGCAATGCAGCACGCAGAGCAACACAGCACACAGAGCAACACGGCACACAGAGCAAAATGGCACACAGAGCAACGCGGCATGCAGAGCAATGTAGCACGCATAGCAATGCAGCACACTAACTGCCAGTTACAAGCAGAGCAATGTGGCACACTGCCAGTTATAAGCAGAGCAATGCAGCACAATGTCAGTTACAAGCAGAGCAATGCGGCACACTCCCAGTTACAAGCAGAGCAATGCGGCACACTGCCAGTTACAAGCAGAGCAGTGCGGCACACTGCCAGTTACAAACAGAGCAATGCGACACAATGCGGCACACGGCAGCACAATGCGGCACACTGCAGCACAATGCGGCACACTGCAGGCCATTCTGCAATTAAATGGTTTAATCGTTTAGCAACTTCCCTGTTTTAGTCATATCACAGGTAGTTCAAACAAGAATCCACAACGATCTCTTGCATAATAGAAGGCAAGTTTTATCAAACTCTGAAATGCTGAGAATGTACGTGTGGTGGGCAGGAGATAGTACACACACGGTCTGGCTTCAAACCAATTTATTTTGAAAAACAAGCTAATACGGTAATTGCCAGCAGAGAAAGGTAATGAAATAGAACATATAATAGTAAAATAATGTTTTGGGATGTAGGTCTTACTGCGTGCAGCGCTGCACAGAACAAAATGGGCTTTTTGCAAAGGGCTGTTTCCTTTAGACGAATATACTGAATTGTCAAAAACGTTTTAAAGGCTCTTTCCTAATTTATTACAAATGTTATTGCTTTGAAAATGTATTCAAAAAGACTAACTGGACAAAAAGCACAATACCAACATGCGAATGAGGCCGGCATGGCAAGCAAGGCCTCAACCCTCAAATATATGGAAGACACAGAAAAAAATAGACTTCATTCTTCTGAGACCGGATTTTCCGTGGACTTGACAGCATTCGGGAAAAAGGCATGAAGACAGAGGGCACAGAAGAAACGGTGCAATAGGGGACGTAACAAATAGACACGAAACAAACTGAATAGCAGTTGGTCCAAATGGGCCAAATGATTCAGAGAATGTCCCCAGAAAGCATGCACTCAATATCACTCATTTTTGAATTAAATCAATATGAGAATGAAGATGGGATGGAGCACATTTGGAAGACAATATTTCAAGGGAACGTTCCATTGGGCCTCAAGAAGAAAGCTTTTGACCACTGTATTCTGCCCGTGCTCACGTATGGATGTGAAACTTGGACCATAAATGCGAAGATAATTCAGAAGCTTCAGACAACACAAAGAAGTATGGAGGAGAGATGCATGATGAGTATTACCCGAAGAGACAGGAAAAAAATGAAGGGGTTTGAACCCCAACAAAATCTGTGACATGACAAGGATGAACTTCAATTTCTACAGAAGAGTAATGGATTAAGAAAAAGTTAACCAAAATCTTACATCAGCCGTTTTGGTTTATCCTTTTTAATTGCTATAAAACCTACAGTACTTTTTGATAGCTGCAGACTAGAACATATAGCTGAAAACCCCTAGTATACAGTAGATAGTTCTTCTGTTGTTTAGAAAACAGCAATTATACTAATTTCTATCAAGGTCGGGGATTGCTATAGACTGAACTCTAGCCTTATAATCAAGGTGTGTTTAACATTCAATATACTAAGTAGCGTAAACTCGCCCTACCGTGTGCTAAAATTGGAGTTATCTAGTCCAGATTAACTTTACTGATAGCATCTCATTATTAATATGAATACTAATATGGAGGTTATCGATATAATAAGACAGTTTGCACTTGTGCCCTGTTTAACTCTTTCATTACTATTTGTATTGTTATTTGCATCACACGTCACTATTGTTTTGGCATTACAGATGTGGGTTGTTTCTTGGTTACTGTAATCACAGTAAAATCTGTATAAATGAAGCACAGCTGCAGCAGGAGAAAAACGAAGGATCATCCAGGGTAACTCCCATAAAAAAAAATAGAATTGATTAAGCTCACATGGACAGCTTACACGTTACGAAAAAAACACCTACGCGTTTCGCGTCCCTGCCTGTGAGGATAAGCCTCTTTCCAACCTATGACTAGGTTTCCAACTATGACCACAAAGTCCAAAGAGGTACCTGTAAGCAGGGGGATCTTTGTCAGTCTCTGGGTTGTGTCCATTGGGGGGCCACCCTCTGTCGGGTTCCAGTGTCTGCCATGCCCTAGATGTAGAGGGTCTGGTGTCACGGTCGCAGCACAGTCCTTCTGTGCTCAAGACAACTGTTCCTGTTAATCTCTTCTGGCAACACAGACCCCTATGCTCAAGAGATCTGTCCTGCAGTTTATACAGAAGGCTTTTTTACGTGTCCGATGAGCCAGGTGGAGACTCTAGCTGCAATTAACCAGCTCTCTGCTAGACTCAGATACCGGTTTCCTATTGGAGCCATGTTTAGACAGGGGTTAAGGCCCTGTCACACCTACCATACTCCCCAGAAGCAAGAAAAGGGGGGCTACCAGGACCCCATGATCATGTAATACTATATATATACACCTACCTATTAAAAAAAAGAACTACTGCAGATTAAGGGTGTGAAAAAACAAACAAAATAAATTGGTTGACTGGCAGTAAAATAACAGTATAGCTGAGATAAGTATACAGAAGTCGGGTCAGAATCAGTCAAAAAATAATAATATGACCTAGTCCAAGTTATCAACTATGAGCTAGTCTGGACTGGAACTGATTGACTGGTCTGAGTCAAGTCACATGGTGGGTAGCATGTCCAGATTATAACATTCTATTTAATTCATATTTAATATTATATATACAATTAAATTATTTAATATTTATATTTCTTCCTTGGTCTCTCTCTCTGCCCCTCTGTGCCTCTTTATGTCCGTGTCACTCTCTCTCTGCCCCTCTGTGCCTCTTTGCCACTCTCTATGCCAGCCTCTTCACTGCTCAAACTCCTACCCTCCCTGTCACTCCCTATCACTCCCAACGCTGGCACCGATTGGTGGCAAGGGACGGGAGGACTTCATGCTAGGAAGGAGGCAAGAGGGCTTTATGCAAAGAAGGATGAAATCCTGCAAGATTCGAGCTGGACCGGAAACTAAAAGGAGGTTTTGCCTCATTTTCGGTCCGGGACTAGGTTTGCCAGGTGGCTTCTCCAAAAACACTGGACACAATGGTGAAAGGTGCGACGTGCTCGAGACACCCACACCCCTCTCCGCTCCATGCTGTTTCCATCTCTCCTTGGCCCCACCGCCATTCTCCTGGTACTGCCTGCGGATTGGCTACATTGCCCAAAAGCAACCAATCAGGATAGAGGAAGCTGGACAGGGATTAGGGTTGTCAGGTGGCTTCTCCAAAAACACTGGACACAATGGTGAAAGGTGCGACGTGCTCGAGACACCCACACCCCTCTCCGCTCCATGCTGTTTCCATCTCTCCTTGGCCCCACCCCCATGCTCCTGGTACTGCCTGCGGATTGGCTACATTGCCCAGCAGCAACCAATCAGGATGGAGGAAGCTGGCCAGCCCTCTAGCAACAGCCCCGCTCTCTCCCTGCTCGGGGAAATCTTGTCGCCCCCCCCCCCCCCCAAGTCGGTCAGGTCGCTATGTCCAGAGAGGTAATCCCGGACACATACATGTCCAGTATTACCTCTCATGTTTTACTGGACAGAATGTCCAAATACAGGACAGTCCAGTTCAATACTGGACACCTGGCAACCCTATCCGGGACCGCCAAGTCAGTCCAAGCCTCAGAATGAATTGTGCTTGGATTGGCGATGTTCGGCGAGGTCCGGATATCAGGATTCCAGATCCACTCATCTCTAGTATGGAGTTTTTGTTGCCGCAACTACTGTACATCTGAAAAGCTATTAACCCTTTTACTGCCAGAGGGACCAGTAATGTTTATTAAATATATACTTCCTTTTGAACTTATTCACAGAGGCAAAAGGGAGGGAGAGAGGGAGACAGATAGAGGGCTGCGAAAGAGAGGCGGAGAGACAGAGAGAGAAAAAGGGAGGGAGAGAGAAAGATGTTCTGGGATTTGCAAAATGTCGCAGATTCCTGTAGCATGTTTGACTGATGTGGCGTTTTTTTTTTAGCACTGTATATTTAAGCGAAATATCTTGAAAAAACTGCAAAAACAAGTTTTAAAATCCCGCAAAAATTTTGCAAACACACTTTGGGACCGTTTTGCACATCTCTGAGGTCTAGAGAGCTAGAGTATGAATGTTAAAGAACATAATTTTGGGCGCAAGAATAAAAAGGTTTTATCAAAGTTTTTCCCAGTACAAACGCACACTTCATAAACAAGCAGAGACTGCGACTCCTTCCAGCTTTATAATCATGGAGCTATTTTAGGTTGTTAAAAACAGTGATTTAGTGGCATTCAAAAAAGTAGTGATTTGGGGCCTGATTTTGAATTCATTTTAAACTTATACTCTTTGACAAAGGCCCTCGCGGCTGAAACGCGTCAGAGTGCTTGCTGTGCTGCTTTTTTATGTGCCAATAAACTTTTGTACCCAGTACCCTGCAATCTTTGGTCCCACGCTTTTTTCCAAGGCAGTTGCACCGCCATCCACGAATTCCTAAGCTTATTAAATGCTGTGCAAAGCTTTTGAACATTTATTTTTTAGAAATAATATATATTTTGTATTATTTATCTCTGACGGTATATACAGCGCTGTACATTTTGAAGGCACAATGAGTCCCTGCCCCAAAAAGCTTACGGTCTAATTATTGGTGACCGAGACAGAGGGTGACAAAGTGACTTGTCCAAGGTTCCATTTATGGCGATCTGACCAAGGGTCACCTACTTCAGCCGACTCCTGCAGCCTCTATATATTATTTAAACAATAATACGCTTTGAAAACATTGCTTTAATCACCTAGAGTCTTTCTAAAATAAACATTTATTTTCTTTAAAAGGAGAGTGGGATTGTAAGTCCCATTACATTTAGACAAGTGATTAAAAACATGCCCACTTATCCAGTAAATTAGATAAAGCATCCATAGTTAAAAGATACATTTAATAGCTCTAGGCTTAAAAGCTTAACTCCCCAAAGCACAATAACAAATATCATTGAAGGTGAAATATATGCTGCTTTTATGATGGTTTAGTTTTGGTTTCAAGCCCGATGAAAGAATGCTGCAGGAATTCCAAAATTGTTGGGCTGAGCTATAGACACAGCAGTTCTAATATCACTACAGATATACAGTATATATAAAATAAATCCAAGCGGAAAACCCGTTTTACCATTTAGCAATGTAGATATGTAGCGAGACCTTACCGTCTTCCGTGCCGCTGCAATGCGAGGTCGCGCGATCTCAGCGCTCGCAGGAAACCGTAGAATTAACGCTGCAGGGGGTCCCATTGAGAAGCATGGACCCCGTGTGCGGCTTCACTGCGGCAGGCGCTGTCCCTCGGCGCCGCAGACTTTTGCTTGTTTGTCCACGACACAGAGCACAGGAAGTCTGGCTACATCTGTACACCTTTACATAACTTGTGAAATACCGCTCACCGTAGTAAATAAATTGATAGAGAATATAATTTCAGTCGGTGCAAAGGGGATAGGGATGACAGACATAAACATATAAGGAGACAAGGGTTCTCCTAAAAAGATCCCAATTTGCTGCACAACAAGGCTGAAAATAATTAGAGTTCAAATACCCACCATACATAAGGTAGAATGGGCTATAGAGGGTACAATTAAGTAACCGCTCCCAGCGCTGTGGGAGGACAGTTACCACTAAAATGCCCGTAGGCAAAAAACAATAAATACTTTAATGTTCAACAAAATTTGGTGCAGTAACACATACTCAAAACTACCATAAAAACAATTGAAACACATATACCGGGTGGTGAAGGGTTTAGGGATGTCTATGGTTAAATCCAAAATAATAAAGTATGTATCCCCTAACCAAATCCCTATCGTTCGTATGAGACAGGAATGGGTGGATAAAGAGTTAATTAGCATATAGCAATAATCCCTCTTGTCTCAGGGTGGGGTGCTGGTATGGGTAGAACCGATGGATGAGTGCTGTAAATCCCTTAGTGAAAAGTAGCAATCACAATAGAGACAGTATATAAACGGGCATTTTAGTGGTAACTGTCCTCCCACAGCGCTGGGAGCGGTTACTTAATTGTACCCTCTATAGCCCATTCTACCTTATCTATGGTGGGTATTTGAACCCTAGTTATTTTCAGCCTTGTTGTACATCTGTACACTGTCAGCTCCACTTATAGTGCCGGCGACAGCAACAGCGACGGCGACGGTGACGTCACGCTGCGGTCGCTGGAAAAATCAAATTGAAGTGACTTCCAGCGATCGCGACCAAGCCGTCATGTGGCGCATACTTTAAGCGCATGTGACGGCGTCAGTACATTTGTTTCTACACAACGTCGCAACACTGTCGCCGGCACTATAAGCGCAGCCGTATACTGAAGTGGTAATGAACAAAAAGCGCTCACCCAAGTGTCTCCTTCCCTCTTTATTTCTTAACGCTTATTTTCTTCTTAATTAACTGTTTAGTGCAATGCATGGTGACCACCATGCCTAGCTCTGGTCATCAATATACTGTATTTATATTTAATTGTGACACTTCTTTGAATGATAGTGACCTTGGGTATAAAGATCAGCACCCAGTAGTAAGAGACTGCAGGAGACAGCTGTCTAAAGTGAACTCTGAAGGATTTTGGGGGGCACAATTAGCGTCCTAGGAGACCACCAGTGAGACCACAGTTTGAGAACCACTGGCCTTCAAAGCATTGGTTTTAATTATCCTTCTACTAAAGGAGGACACATAATGACATAATTACACAATTAGGTATGTAGGAATACAGTGTTTTGAAATGGTATCAACACAAAGGAAGACTTGTCAATCTCCAATTACCGAAATTAACTATTATAACTTTATTTATATAGCGCTTTTCTCCCAATGCGACTCAAAGTGCTTCACAGTTACAAAAAGGGGAAAAGAAGAAAACATTTGCTGGACAGGTTGTGGTTCATTAATTAAATGCCCGGGTAACAAGGTAGGTATAGCGCCTGTTTGTATAGATTCCCAGAGAGCGGGCTTCTCACTGTACGAGACAGACTGTTGCAAAGAGTGGGAGCAGCGTGGCTAAAAGCTCGGGCCCCAAAGGAAATCAGGTAGATTCTAGGAACTGTTAGTGCAAAGAACGGAGAACAGGTGGCATGTGGCAAGAACGGGTCTGCTTCGTTAACAACCTGGCCACAGGATTCTGCACCAGCTGCAGGCGGTGCAGCTCTTTTTCCCGAAGACCCAAGTAGAGTGCATTGCAGTATATATATATATATATATATATATATATATATATATATATATATATATATATATGTGTGTGTAAACACACATCTCATTCAGGATGGTGTTGGTGGTCAGCTTGTTCCTGCCTCATCGTGGCTTCACTGTGGAAGGAAACCGGAGGATTTGAGCAGAGGCGCGGGACTCTTACATGGTGATATGAACTCTGACTTTTTTCATTATTTCTCCACCTTTCCTGCTCCCGTTATTAACGGCTTTGCCTGCAGCTCACCTCCTACATCAGTGGGAGGTGATTCCGTTCCTCCTAGCTGCATCCAACCGACCCTGTTCACCCCATTATTCCATCATTCATGAGTAGCATTCTCTGATTCATGTGGGGTCTCTGTGTATCTGTGTGGGTTGATTTTTTCTTTCTCTTATCCCAGGTGGACATATTTCCTTCTGTGTGGGCAGTAGCTTTCTTGCACTGAATATTAGGGGGGTACTTTTATTTTGTTTGTACTCCATACTCCATGTGCAGTTATTCTGCCCCTAGCCTGCTCACCACCTTTATATTTTTGCTTTGTACAGATTTTTTCTAGTGTAGGACATTCACTTCATTTGTATGCTCTCACTTCGGATCCCTTTAGCCGGCATACACCATTTTTCCAGCTTATGGTTGTTACACTTTTCTTTCCTCTCAGTGGTTACATGTGGCGACCGTCCGGTCATGATTCCCAGCGGGATCTTTTGATTCCCTCTGTGAATGCTAGGATCCTCCTCCCCTACCCTTTTCCATCTGGGTTTCCACTTTGTGAGGCACTGTGCATATAACATTTTGGGATTTGAGTCTCGACTGAATCTTCCCCGTTTGGTATTGTTTTTATATGTATGTTATTTTTATTGTGTTTGATTTGTTTTTCTAGTCCATGATTAATAAACCTTTTTGATTCAATATATTATTTCATGATCAGAGTGCTTCATCTGGGATTTCTTTGTCTTTTGTGTGTTTAACTATTCCTGTTCCTGTAGCACCGCCACTTACCTTTATTTGGGCTTATTTGTGGCTTGTGATCATATTTATAGTTTCTTGGTTTTGATGCGGTTATGTTTGTGGTTTTATAAATATATATACACACACAAGAAGAAATATATATATACAGAGCTCGACAAATGCACTCGCCCGCACGCCACGGGCAAGTGCATTTTGGCCGCTGTCGAGTGCTTACCTGCGGCGGGGGCCGGCGGCATGGTGCGGCGATATCCGGCTTCCCCTGCAAATTGTACTCGTTCCCCTGCAGGTCCTGAAATAATGGCCGCGCAGTGTCAAACTACTCTGCATTGCCATGGCAATGGGATGCTACGTGAAGTCACGCGGCGCCAAGTTACGTGACGTTGCGGCCGTTTTTTCATGACCTGCAGGGGAAAGAGTGCAATTTGCAAGGGAGAAGACGGAGATCGCTGCACCACGCTGCCGGACCCCGCCGCAGGTAAGAGACGTGAAGGGGGAGGGAGATTTTCTTGGGGGGTGGGGTGGGATTTTCCCTAGCTTGTCGAGCCCTGTATATCTTATATATATATATATATATATATATGCTCAGTAGCACTCCTCTGTGACACTCATATGCTTATATATATGTTGTGGTTATTTTGGGGGTTCAATAGGAGCTTGTTAAGTGTCCAGTATATATATATATATATATATATTAGAGAAAAAGAGAAAAGAAGCGCCCGATCCTTGTATAAAATCAGATGAACAAAGTTTTAATAACTCATGGACAAGACAAATGCACACTTACAATTTGTCTGATAAAATAAAGCATGTTATGGGACCTGCCCATGCACCAACTGAGGACTCCTCGGTCTCTTCTTTGTGTGTGAGTGTCAGTATTGGCTCCAAAAAGGATGTTGCTGTCAGCTGCTGTCTCCAGGGGAGTAATCCTTGGTGTTTGTAAGCATTCAATCTCCACATGCGGCTGCCATTAGCCTTTCTTCTCATTGTCTTGTCCATGAGTTATTAAAACTTTGTTCATCTGATTTTATACAAGGATCGGGCGCTTCTTTTCTCTTTTTCTCTAATAGGTACTGTGGGAGTTCGGTGAGCCCAAGAAGAAGCAGCCTGGACCTTTTGCAAATCAACTTATCATGGGCACATGTGGACTTAAGTATTTTTATTATTCACTGCATTTATGGGCTCATATTTGTGTAAAAAATTTTTTTATTGCTTATCACATGAACCCATTTTTATATTTGCATTTTTTAGTTAAGTCCCAGTGACACTCAGTGTCATTTTTTCTTACTATCATTGGCAATATATCTTTTTTATTGCTTTTTTTCTTTTTTTTATATGTTATGCACACTTCTTTTTGTTTTTGTGTTTTTATTAAATAGTCATTTTTAGTTTTTCCTGCCAGGATACATTTAGTTATTTTCACACTACTGTTTATTGGGCATATCTGCCTGGTGCAAATACTTGCCACATCTGTCAGGGCTGCAGCAATTTAGGTGTAGTGTGTGAAGGGCGCTGTCTATATTTTCTGTCATATATATATATATATATATATATATATATATATATATATATATATATATATATATATAAAATATAATATATACAGTATATATATAATATACAGGGCTCGACAAGCTAGGGAAAATCCCACCCCACCCCCCAAGGAAACCTCCTGTCTGTGTCTCACTCTGGACTTTATTCTCTGGGTTGTCCTATATGTCTCTATACCTGACTCACTAGCAGTTTTTATGCCTTTTTAATTTGTATTATTTCAATATTTTATTTATCCCAATTTTGTTTTATGGTTGAGCGCTTATGGGATTTTAGTACTATACTTTATACAAATTAAAAAGGCATAAAAACAGCTAGCGAGACAGGTATAGAGACATATAGGACAACCCAGAGAATAAAGTCCAGAGTGAGACACAGACACGCAGTCCAAGCACACACAGTGGGATCCTAGAGGTCCATAAGGTGGTCCTTGCTATACCTGATCGGGTTTTATGTGTCTACTGCAGTAAGCACAAATGTGAGTTATTTATTACTTTTATTTTTGTTCTATTTTTGTGGAATAATTCATATACACTATGAGAGTTACTTCTGTGAGCTCTTCTATTTTTAGTTGATAGATATGTATATGTATATATATATGTATGTAAAGGGTGTGCTACAGCTTAGCACCCTTTTGTGGATCTGAACCCTAGAAGCTTAGGTGTTGTAATAAAATGCCACTGCAATGAATTTTGCAAATGATATGATAACTGATATATAATCTAAAGTCAGGCACATTAAGTTCACCATTACCTAAAGCAACAGTTTTTTTTATTTTTTTAAGGCTTATTTTGGGTTGTTTGCGATTCCGCAATAATTTTTTTTATTGATTAGTCAATTTGAATAAATATTGATTTGGGAAATCTAAGAGGTAACAGGTTACTGATATAATTAATGCATAGAGCAATATTCATTTTTGTTAGATACATTATTCCATCAAAATCATAGGGATTACACACCATCTATCAATATCAGAATAAACAGGTTTTCAGAATGGGTGAAAAATTAGTATTACCAGTTTGTCCAATTTTAGGATTAATGTTAATACCCAAATAATTAATTCCATCGGGGCACCATTTAAAGGCAATTTACTTAGCATTTTGCTTGTTCAACGACTAGAAATGTATAGTGCTTCTATAAATTTAGGGTTGATTTTGTAGCCAGAAATAATTGAGAAATTATTCATTTCATTCATAAGAAGTTCAACTGTATAGTCAGGGTAATTTATTGTAACCAAAATATCATCTGCATATAACTACAGCTTATTTTTAAATGGCGATTTATATATGCCTTTTATATTATTTTTCTTTCTTATTTGTATGGCCAAGTTCAAGAGCAATTATTTATTTATTTATAAAATATTTTACCAGGAAGTAATACATTGAGAGTTACCTCTCGTTTTCAAGTATGTCCTGAGCACAGAGTTAAGATGACAAATAATACATGGTTACAAATACATAGTTACATAAGTGAACAGGGTTATACATTATATACAAGACATTGCATGCACAGTTAAAGATAATATATATTATAGGCGTATGTAACAGTTACAGAGCAGATTTAGTTTTGAAAGAACTTAGACTGGTTCTAATTAGGAAAAGTAAGGGGCATAAAAGATAGCCTTGCCTGGTTTGTCTGAAAAGGGGGAAGTAATCAGTGTTAAAACCATGTGTATTGATAGAAACAAGGGGATCATTGTATTTAATCTTAATCCATTTGATAATATCTTTAAAACCACAATTTTCTAATGCACGAAAAAAAAAACCTAATTTAATTTAGAGGGTTTCTAAGAAAATATATCTGTTTGCAACCTATTATGTTTCCTGTTATTCTTGCATTCAGATACTAGATCAGGATAAAACTAATAGAGTGTATATATATCTATATATATAGAGAGAAAGCGAGAAAGAGAGAGAAAGAGAGAGAGAGCAAGAGAGAGAGAGAGAGAGAGAGAGAGAGAGAGAGAGAGCAAGAGAGAGAGAGAGAGATAGATGTCCTTCTACCCACAAAAACATCATCAATAAAGTTTTTCTATAGTTTGATCTTTTGAAAGAAATCTGTATTAATAATAAAACATGATTACAAATTATAGAGGGAGAAAGACATATATAATATATGTGTGTATAAAGAGACAAAAGCACAAAAATAAAAGCAGGTGTGGTATGTTTTGTTTTTTACAATGTAAGTAATGCGCTCACAAACAAGTGTCTATATAGTCTGCTTATCTGTAGTTCTGTAGAGTATTGGTCCTTCATTTTGTCATCTGGAGTCCCTGCAGTATGGTGGATTCCCTCCCCAACAGTGCTGGCGCCCCTCTGCGCTGTCTGACGCAGCCTTGGCCTAGCTGAATGACATCACTACGGAAGCTGCTGTAGCTGAACCCAGTTCAGTGAAGCCCACTTCAGACTCTATGCGTTTTGCAGAACTTAGTCTGCTTCATCAGAACCGTTGGGGAGGGAATCCCTCATGCTGCAGAGACGCCAGCTGACATAATGGAGGACCAACAGATAAGAGGAACTACAGATATGCAGAACTACAGAACTACAGATAAGCAGACTGCAATGACACTTGTTTGTGAGCGCATTACTTACATTATTTTAACTTTTCTTGTTGAATAAAACATACAACACCATATAGGTGCTTTTGTTTTTCCGCTTGTCTTTTCATATATGCAGGTAACAAGAAAATATGAGACTGGGACTGAAAAAACTATTTAGTAAAACGTGTCGTTCAGGAGTTGGAGAAGCTGCATATCGATTATGCAATCAGACAACGGGGTACTCGTCTTTGGGCGCGTGTTTCGGGAGAAGGAGGTACATTTTGAACATACATTTTGAACACATACTTTGAACTCAAACTCTATAGTAATCTTACATTTCCGATTAGATTACAACAGTTTAACACATTTACGAACTATGAAAGAAAAACTCCTATTTCTCATTCAATGAACATGAACCTCCTGCTGCGTATCTGATACTTGTTGACATAATACAGTGACATCAATTTAGTTAACGTCAGTTGATTATCTACATTGGGCTTTATATATAGTGTTAATCTACACAACACACTTACAATTGTGCAAATGTTCATGGGGATTGAGTGAGAAATATATAACATACTGTATGATGAAAAACGAAAGGGGTCTCTTTTTTTCTGAACACGGTGTATACTCCTAGAACGCCAAAAAAGGCGCAAATACCCATGGGGACGGGACAGCGTGGGGTTGCCAAGCAACCAGTATGAACAGAGTTCCGCTGATGTGCTCTGTTTATCATTTTATCATTTCAAACTACACATTATGCATCCTATGTATGAAGTCTTCATACTTACGATGCACTTTTCTTTGGAAGGTTTGTATTAATTTTTAGCACTGCCATTTTGACGCGCAAGAAAAGGTGAAATAAAATCCAGAGGCCCTGTATTATTTTCTGCCCTGTTCATATATATAAGAACTGATTCACTCGTGGACAATATAAACACGCAGCACAGCCGTGAGCAGGAGAGCAGCCGACATGAACTCTCCAAAGAGAGAAACGTGAGTGTTATGTTTGTGTAACATCTCACCCAATTTAGAGCCGCCAATCTCCTGCCACAAGATAAATATTGAAAGGAGCCGTTAGGAGATTACATCTGACGGATTTTAAACCTAAAGTCATGATGAGAGGGGTGCAGGATATCAAAACTAAAAAGGGCTTTTCTGTGTACCTAAAAAAAAACCATGCACGTTTGATGATGTAACGTTTCACTTGCCAGATAGGCTTTTTGAATCCTTGGCACGCTTTCCTGGCAGCAAGGGGTTAACCAACATTGTTCTGCATCCGTGGGACTTCTTCCCTTCCTTTTTAATGACTTGCGTCGGTTCCCTGCATCACTTTTATTTATTTCTTAAGTCATCGGGCGCACGTTTATCAAATTCTTCAAGCTTCAAAACGTGATTTATCAAAGAAAAAAAACCCAGGAGATTTTCTAACCCCCTTTCCCATCCATGCTGAGCTAATGTAACCTGTCTACGAAACTTGCATCAAGTTTATCTCATTTTAGAAGAAACTTTAGCAGCAAAACGTGAAATTGTATGTTTCCATTTTTTTTTTAAATCCGTTCTGTAGTATTAGATAATAGTGAGTGGTTTTTTTTTAAATTCAACTCTTAATGCCATTTTTAATGCATTTTAAAGCATCGTTTGATTTCTATAGCAGGCTTTAGCCCAGCTCCCCAGCAGTGCAAGCTCTTTGCAACACTTTCCTGTTTGTGATCATTTGTTGCCAATGTTCCCAGCAGTTTGAGCTGCAAACTGTAACAATAGATAATGTTACCTTAGTAATATCAGAATACATTGTAGCTGCTGAGTTACACTCACTGAAGGATTGATTGAAACTGAAAGGCGGCCATTATGTTAGGCAGAATTTTGACAGATTTATAACAGGAGCACCAAATGATTGCCCTCTTCGGTAAGAATGTAGAATTATACGTCGTCACTTGTTTTATATATAAAAATAAGAAGAGAAAAAAGAAAAAAAGGGGGGAATTTAGTATTGCCGCTTTAAACAATATATTATTACATTATAGAAATGGCCTTAACATTGTTTGCTTCATCTAATTCGCATTCATCTGCAAGCGAACATATAATTAGGCAATATTCATTTATTTCGCTCAGTTTGGCTTCGGACATAGTTTTTTCTATAGAGTCTGCGTCATTCACATAATACTTGTTTTCAAATGATATGTGGTGCGAGATTGTTGTGTTGGCCGATAGGTTTGTACCAGCTCAGACGTGGTATGTTTTGTTCATGCAGAAAAAAGGAGACAAAGATTTAGAATGGATACAACATCATTCTATATCATCAATCATCAATATCTATCAATACCCACACTCATCTCGCTCCTCAGTTCTGCGTTGGAACCTGCAAGTCTACAACACCTTCTGGTTCAATCCTAACAAATGTCTATTTATTTTTTATTGCACATTTGTGACATGCATGTGTCACATGGGACTGTACTTACATATCAAAATAGCCAGAGAGGAGAACTGAAAGAGGCACAGAAAAGATTTGGGATTAGAGCAGATTAGAGCATACAGTAGCACATCCATTTTTTTTGAGGGGGGCGGAGAACAATTTATCAATGTAATGGCTTTCTTAAAAATATTCAATCCCTCCCGAAGTAAGTGTTTTGCTTATTAGCATGGTGCTAAAAGTGATTATATTTTACATTTCTCTGGGCCCTCTAAACTCAAGTACATCAGCTACTTATCTTTATCTCTTTAAATCGGCACTCCTGGTCTGATTTTTTTTTGTTGTCGTTTTCTTTTATAGATTTGAAGCAGGGGGTCTCCGTGGCCGAACAGCTTTAATTTCAGCTCCGGTGACCCCCTGCTTTCCGAGATACTTACCTCCGTAGGGCATGCTGGTAGACGGGCTAGCTGGGGCTAGTTGGGGCTATCATAATGGCGGTTTAGATGTCCCACCTTATGCGGGCCAATAGGAAGCCATGACATCATCCCTTGCAGCTTCCAATTGGCCAGCGTGTCCGGATCATTTAAACCTGCGGAGCTGCTACCGGCACCCACTACGGAGGTTAGTATCTCGTGGAGCAGGGGGTCCCCGATGCTGACATTAACACAGTTCAACTCCAGAGACCCCCTGCTTCCCACCTGGGGGGGGGGGGGGGAACATTGTTTTGGAGAGCATATGCTCATTAAATAACTAATGATGGCATCATAATTACTTTTGCAAACAAAGAAGAAAACAAAAAGAATAATTTACCTGGGCTTTGAAGACTGACAAACAGTCTTGTCACCAAAAGACTTTGGATACAGAGTGTAACGATCCTCCAAAGCTTATGGCTACCAATGGAATGTTAGAGCAGAACCCCTTCCCCCCACACCCCTAAAGAAGCCTATCTGAGTTTCTCGCATGTAATGTTAGTGCCTTGCTCCCTGACCTTGCTCTGCTCTTGTTATATGTTTTTTATAGTGTTAAAAAGCACTATTTTCATACATGACTTATTACTAGCTTCTTAGGTTACCATCGGTTGCAGATTCCTATGGGTCTGTGGTCCCAGCACCCCAATTATGTCAATAGATAAATATTGTTTCAAAACAAGCAGCTGAGATTGCTGCTTTAAGTTATTCTCAGAGAACATCCCTTGCGCATTGTTGGATACGTGCGTTTTTGAAACCTTGCGTGTCTCCTCTTTAGAGAAAGGCGAAAGCTAAACATGTAAATACCCAGAAGAGTCCGATGATGTCGCTTCTCTCCATTTGGGATGGAGAGTCAAGAAAAAGTATGGGTGAGAAAAGCAGTGCATTCTGGGAAAGAAACTAGCAATACAAAAATCATCTGGCACTTTGGTGATTCCTCAAACTAACCGTGTTCTTAATTTAGTTGATTTTGAAAATTAGTTTTGAAAAAAAAATAGTGTAGTACTGTACTTGTAATTGGCCAATTGCGCTGATTTTCTTTTTGCGAGCACTAGTCATTGGGAGGTAACCTCACTGATTTTTAGCATAAGCTGTCTCATAGATTTTAATACAAATCAGTGCTTTTCCTCTAAGATGTCATATTTTTGCTCCAGTACCCCCAAATCTCCCTGATGTACATGGGTTGGAAGGAAATGAACACAGAGGGTAGTTGGAGAGAAGCACTGCATTTTGAGAATGAGAAGGTTGAGGTTATCTCTTACGCAGGGATGTTAAAATGGCTGCCGGCACATAATAATGGCAGTGTCTTCATGACGCGCTGGCAGAACAGAAAAACATTCTCAAATCCATTACCAGGAATCAATACAACACATTAAACAAATACCCTGTTAAATGCTCCACATCACATACTGTAACTTAAGTCTACGAAGAATTCTGTGTACAAAGTATCACAGTCTGCAACAGATCTATTAGTAAAATAGGAGAAAGAGACCCAGGTGGAGGATTGCACAATACAGCAATGTCTGTGTGCACACCTGAGCATGTACAATAATTGGAATGTTTTGGCGTGTCCATACATAGAAATCCATACAAATATACTGTACATCACCCAAAGCAGCTACCATGACCAGAAAACCAGTTAGCGCTGGCAAAGGTGTATACATCAACAAAAAGAAAAAAAATCAGCGCTGTAAGATGTATATAAAATATATAAGTGCAAGCAATAAGTGTAAATCAACACAACAAAGGTCCCAATAATATAAAAAAGGCTATAGGGTAGAGGATCCAGGGGGTCCAAGCTGCTTCTGTGGAGTAAACCAATATGTGTGTGTGTGTGTGTGTGTGTGTGTGTGTGTGTGTGTGTGTGTGTGTGTGTGTGTGTGTGTGTGTGTGTGTGTGTGTGTGTGTGTGTGTGTGTGTGTGTGTGTGTGTGTGTGTGTGTGTGTGCGCGTGTGTGTGTGTGTGTAAATTAACATGAGTTTATTTACATATCATTTTTTTAGTTTGCTCCATTTATTTGACATGTTCACATTGTGTTGCAAAACATTGCAGACCACTTAGGCTGAGTCCCCAGCGCGTTCTGTGACACGAGCGCCCGGCGGGGGGGGGGACGGCGCGTGCATAGCGCTAACCGCGATCTGCGGTCTCCGGGAGAGAGGGAAGCTTGCGACGGAAGGGGGCGTGGTCGGGGATTTGCGGGGCATGGCCATTACGTCACGCGGCTGGTTCGCCCTCATTGGGTGAACCGCCGGTGGGGGCGTGGCCACGCCTCCGTCGCAAGGTTTGAACTGAATTTGATTGAGTTGTAAAAAACCTTGCAGCACGGCGCGGCTGCACCTTCAGCGTGACGGTGTCTACTGGGCCCAGCCCCATTGAGGGGTGGTGCTTACACGCACAGCGCACGCTGCGCCGTGCGCACAGGCAGTTACTGGGACCGCAGCCTTACTCAGCGGTGAAAGGGTAAAAGTCCCCAGCCTGTCTCCCACTTGTGATCTATTTATGAGGTTCCTCCCAACTTAGATGTCATCCGTGTTATTTTTTTAATAGGCAGGACATTCATTTTATTAGGGAGACAGCTGTCTAGATCTGAAGTTAGCGCTTTTGACCTTTCGCTGTAAGTAACAGATGGGGTCCACCTTATAGTGCAATTTATTGTGGAAGGACTTAGGGGCAGGTCCCGAAATAGGGAACGGGTATTATTTGTATTATTATTAACGGGGATCCTCAAAACTAATGAGAGAAATAACGTCCGGTCTATTAGCACTATCAACTGTAATTTTCATGTCTCAGAGCCACTTTCTCTAACACTGGGTGCTCAACGCTAGTTGAAGACCCTGGTTGAGCCACCTGTGCTGAAGCAGGGCTATCATAAAAACCTGACCTCTTGGGTGGACGGAGGGGGGGGCTTGAGGACTGTAGTTGAGCACCCCATCTCTAATACACTGCTATATACCGCGCTATTAACTGAGATTTTTTCATGTGCGTTACCAAAAGCTAATGCAAATCTTACTATAGAATTGAGATATTTATCGTTTCTACACCTATTAGCTATTTCACCTAATTATATGGTATATAATGTAAAGATGACTGTATAAAGTATGGGTGTACAATAATGTATATCCATACATACCTCAACCATATTAATGACTATATAATTTTCATTAATGTAAAATTAAAATATAGGAAGGACGGACGGACGGACATCCTTAATTGTACATTAATAAAAAAGAAACATTATTTTACATTGTTGAAGTACGTATGGATATACATTACTGTACAGCCATACTTTATCCAGTCATTATTACATTATATACCATATTAGTTCACATGAACCAAAATATAGTTTTTGTTATGTGTTTCAGACATTTATATGATCATAATACATATCTTTGTATGACACGTCATTTTTGTAATGAAAGGTTTAAGTCCTATACGCGTGACATTACTTTTGGGCTATTCCGAGAAATAACTGAAGGATAATCAGAGTCTGGGCGTGAGTAAGAGCAGCTTTTGGAAGGTGCTAAATATTGTAGCGTTAGTCCCATGCGTTAACATTATCTCCGTTGTTAAGTAACCTGCTCATTACCATATGATTTGCATATGAGTAAGCCTAACCTCTGTTCAAATTGATCTGTTAATTTTAAGGAACATATCAGGACAACGTTGCACTTTGCACCTTTGGGGATACGCGTTCCGGCTATGGATACGTTAATCTGAGATAACGGAACGTAAAAAAATGAGCGACCTTCTGAGAATCTACCTTTTAGTTTTTATACCATGCGTCTCAACTGCAGTTGCACCTGAGCTCGAGTTCACTTGTGAGATAGTGATCCAGTCTTGGTTTAATATTCCCATGTTCTGGTCTTCTAGTAAATTAGGTGTCATAGAGTCCAATCTAAAATTAAAAAAAAAAGACTGACCTTCATCTCCGTCACACCAGGTTTTCGGAATAACCAATGCACTTAAACACAGGCTAATCATAAACCTACTTTGCATGTGAATATAATGTCGGTTGGTTCCATCAGAATCCTGGTCTGAGTCAGGGCTCCTAGGACAAGTTTAACCAACCCATTTGTAACCCAGTTATAAACCCACCACACGCTCCTTGCATTCTCCGGTGGGTCACGTTATCTTCCCGTGCCAAGAGTGCTCAACAGTAGACTCTTTTTGGGCAGGCATTTATTCTGCCTGCAGATCATCTGTATCCAGCTCTGCGGTAACTGTAATGTGCACATCGTTCGGTTAGTGCTGTATTGTTCTCATGCTGTGTACACCGTTTTTGACAGGCGGTTCAATATTACAGCAGTGTTATGCAGATAATAAAAGCAAATTGCCTAGAAAATTGTTCTGTGTACCTTACGAATGAAAGAATACAAAGTAAATTTGGTATAGTCCGGCAATCCCCATTGATGTGCAGTGGTCGACAAATCACCAAAAAATCTACTCGCCGAACAAAAAAATCTACTCGCCACCTAGTACCACACGTGTGCTGCTTGGGCCAATAGGAGCTCGCCACGATGTTAAATCCACTCGCCCGGGGCGTGCAAATGTATAGGTTTGTCGAACACTGTTGATGTGTATGTGGATTTTCGGATGATAAACACTGAGAACGGGACGCTTTGGACTTTATGGAATATATCCTTAAATTGTGAAGCCCTTTTCCTTTTGTTATGTTTTTATTGAGTTTGCAACTTAAATAGATAAACAGGTAATTATATAAAAATATTTGAGCTGTGTTCAGAATACTAACGTTGTGAGCTAAAGGGCTGAACGCAATGGTGGAATAAATAGTAAAAATAGTATGGCTTCTTCGTCTGGAAGATTATATTAAAATAAACTATTAACAATATATCTCTCAATAAAGAGGGTAACAACTGAAATCTTCAGTAGCCGCACGTTGGAACAAGTAGTCTCACACCAAGACATTATTATTCTTTTTTACATTTATAGTACAAATGTACAATAAATGAAAAAAAAACGATTTCTACAATAAATGTAAAAAAAGAATCATGTCTTGATGGGAGACGACTTTTTGAAAAGCGCGGATACTGAAGATCTCAGTTGTTATACTGAATCAAAATGGCGGAGTGGAAGTCCTAGCCATACATCAAAGACCAGCACCAACTGAAAATAAAGAAGAAATACTAGCATCTAATAAGAAGTGCGGTAAGACTATATATATATATATATATATATATATATATATATATATATATATATATATATATATATATGTTCTTCAGTATTAGGTGATACCTTTTTTATTTGGACTAACAATTTATGTCATAGGACAAGCTTTCGAGAGTTCTCCTCTCTTCCTCAGGTCGGCAATACTGATACACTAAGGAATCTATGGCTAGAACAGTGTAGAAAAAGAAAAAAAAGATATGTACATATCTGTTTTTGTTTTTTTTCCCTGCTTTCCTAACCTCTGTTTTAGCCATAGATTCCTTTGTGTATCAGTATTGCCGACCTGAGGAAGAGAGGAGAACTCTCGAAAGTTTGTCCTATGACATAAATTGTTAGTCAAAATAAAAAAGGTATCACCTAATACTGAAGACCTCATTTATTCTGCACGGCTATTTCCGTTATATATATATATATATATATATATATATATATATATATATATATATATATATATATATATATATATATATATATAGATCAATAAAGAGGGTAAGCAAGTATAGGAATAATTCCAATAAGTCACAGAACTGGTAACGTTTGAGTTGCAATGTATATTATATAAACCTCAGGGAAGTTGTATTACCTACTGTAGAGAGTAAGATTATCATGCTTGGGTGTTATTAATCCTTAAACCTTCAAAAGCTACCTGTAGTATTTTTCATGGTACTGTGCAGAATTAAGAGCAAAGTATTAGGACAATATTGAACCACACAGGTAGGTTCAGAGAACAAGGAATACAAATATAACAGGGAGCTTGTATAGCCAAAAAGGTGTCACTGCAGCATGTACATCCAACGAAAATATTCCCTTCGGAAGAATTCAGAGCCCGTAAAGTCCACAATGTTGGCCCCCAATAAAGTACTGGAGATCTCGCAGCGAACAACGTCCAACTTTTTTTATGGCTGGATGAGTGACTATAGCTTGAAGATCTTCTCCAAATCTGTCTCGTCAGTCGGTGCAATTTCTTCCTCTTTTTAAAAGAGTTAATAGCATAATCCTTGAAAAGAAGTAGTTTTAGGCTTTTCATTGATCAGAGTACCTACAGTACTGTTGCATTTGTAAGCCAATCTCTCATTCAGCTCCAAAGTATGAAGTGCTGGGGTGCCCTATTTTTTAAATTATCCACTAAAACAAATAAAATATGGGCAACTATCCACAGTTAAAAAAACAAATAAAAAATATGGGGGCTTTTGCTTATACAGCTGCCGCCTGCTTTGTAAGTTTTATTAACAACAAGTTAAAGCTGCAGTTCAAGCTGACGTTTAAAAAAAAAAATTCCATTCAATATGTGCATCAATACAATCTGCACACTGACAAGTGATTAGCTAAGTTGCCGATCGATCCGTTCTCCTGTGATCGATCGGAAGATTCGGCTCGGGGGTTCTTTATATCACTGTTGGTGCTGCAGAAGATTACCCAAGATGCAACGTTCTGTGTGGAAGATCATGTGACCAGGCAGGTACTAGATACAAATGGCGAGGGCAGGGCTCAAAAAGGGGTGAGCCAGAGCCTGTTTCAGAAGTGTGGAAGAAACTGGTTCAACATCTTTTGCCTTCAACTTGTTCCTCTAGGCATGTCACTATACAGGGACTATTTATCAAAGTAGGGCGCTATTTGATGCACCAAGCCCCTTTATCTTCATGTGTTCCATACAACAGACATGAGATTGTACAAATAATTGATTACATTAGGAGGGGTCAACCTGCAGCTTGAATTCCCTTTTTTTTCAGTCCAAATAAGGGGTTTATACAAAGTCTGGCAAACTCATATTCTCTGTTGCTCTCTCATGAAGCATGATGCCAGAACGTAGGGTGGGCCTCGTGTACAGAGGAATACAAAATCCTACAGCGCTTCACACCATGACACGGTGCTCCATCAGACCAACTCATTGAGATCTTTATTCCCCTGTACCTTCCTGTCTGACATATCGCAATACAGATTTGGCATTTTAATTGGAATAAGCATCGTTTCTGAGAGTGCGACGCCCTATACCCCTCATGTTAGACGATTGAAAGCAAGAAACCATTCTACTATGTACGGAGCTTTTTACTCTGTTCAAGGATATGTAAGAAAATAAATATTAGGCTTCTTGCTTTCTTCCTGGTATGATTTATTATATGATTTTCCGTTCATTGGTCCAGCATAAACATTATACATAGATGTTGTTGTACATGTGTTTTTAATACCAATGCTTGACGTGTGATAGTAGGGGAGGAGGGGGGGGGGGGTTGGCCTCACTTCTTTGGCTGCCTCCTTCTTCAGGTGCAACGTGGTGCTGTGGTGCTGTGTGGCTGTGTGGCTTGGCATTTCCCCACTTTCTCTTACAGCGCCAGGTTGCTATACACTGTGTGGGGGCTGCAGGCAACAGGCTGGTGCCAGTGAGATTGTGATTAAATAAGGACTTATAAAGGGTCAGTTCTGTTAGTAACTTTGTCCAGTGAATGAGAGAGCGAGGTGAGGTACAGCGATGAGCTGACATTGACCCAGATCCATGAAAGGGTGCTCCCCAACCCCCCAAACTCCAATCCGGCATTAACTGCCATTCAAGTCAATTAAGTAGCGCTGACTCTGCGGCGCTAGAGCGTGATGAATCCCGGAGAGAGAGCGCGGTCTCCCGAGGAGACTGACCAGGACTTTTTTTTTCTGGTGCTTTCAGAGGGAAGTAAAAAAAAAGTGATTACTGTCACTTAAATAAAATATACTTGGTGTTTATGGTGCAACTATGGCAGAGTTTTTCATTGTAATTGTTTAATGCAAGGTTAAATACAATTTGCTAAACTGTGTTTTATTATATTCACAGTTGGGTCAAAATAATAATATTGATATAAATTGAGTGTAGCCTATTTAGTTGTGTTACAAAGTTTTCACGATTTATTTTTGTAATTTATAAGACCTATTTATTCATTTATTTGCCTACCTATTATATTTATTGCTCTAATAAACATCATTCCTATTTGGTTTCCTTTTATTGGGTGTCGGGGACACGCTCAGCCTGAGAGAAGTTCATTTCCCTCACAGCACCACTGCTTATTTATGGAACTCAGATGTTATTAGGACATGCAAATGGCTTCAAGTCACGTTCGCAGTTTAAAATGCAGAAACAATGAGGTAAAGAATATAAATGAGTGTGTACAGATCCAGGGTAAATCTATGAGAGAACAGTGTGTAAAAAGGTTATATCCATGCACATCCCGATGATTCAAAAACACGCAATCCCTGCAAGCTCTAACCCCAGCACCCACATCATATATATATATATATATATATATATATATATTTGTGTCAAAAAGGAGTGCTTCTGAGCGTGGCCAAATGTATACAACAAAAGACAAAAATACCCAATGCTACAATACTACAATGTGACAGAAAATAATAGTTAAATACTTAAATGTTAGTATTCTCACGAGTAAGGGTCATTTAGTTAAACCATTTGGACAAAGCGTTATAAGCCTGCAGCCACTTCACGGCATGACCAGTATGCAAGTCCTAACACTACCTGCGGATGTAGCATTGGGTATTTTTACCTTTTGTTGTACAGTATATATCCTGATGATTGCAGGGAAGTTGTGAGTGCTGAATTGTATATTTAAAGCAGGCAGAGAACTGTCCCTACAGTGAAGATAGAGAACAGAGGAAGAAGAAAAAAGTGGGAAATAAATAAATGGAAAGGAAGAGAAGAAATGGGGAATGGGGAAACACTACTAGCTGTGATCTGTTGGTGTCATACAATTGTCAGCATAATACAGAAATTGGAGCCAGGTGTCTACGTACCTGTGACCTTTGTTGAGAATAGTGTGAGTTGTTCCTTCCACCTTTTAGATTTAACAAATGTTCTTAATGTTTTATTTAGACACATCATTTAGTTATTTCTGAAGATAAATATATATTTTTTTAAATAAATCGATTGATTTAAAAACTTTTATCTCGCTTTCCATTTTTAGAGCATAAATATAATGTAGATCTTTCTCAGATGACAGCCCAAACAAAGTGCTTTGCCACATTGACTGGTTTAGAGTTCCTTAATATCAGGCTCATTAGTTGAATAAGGTATATATATATATATATATATATATATATATATATATATATATATGTATATATATATATATATATATATATAGACCATACGATACCGGTTGCAACACGACATCAAGGGACAGCACGCAGGTAAGTAAATCAAAAATGTTCTATATTTGATAGAAGACACAAAAACCGACCTTGAGAAAGGTCCCACTGGGGGACCGAAACGTTGGTTTTTGTGTCTTCTATCAAATATAGAACATTTTTGATTTACTTACCTGCGTGCTGTCCCTTGATGTCGTGTTGCAACCGGTATCGTATGGTCTGATATTGCTTTATGGGATAAGCAGCAAAACGTATTTACTTGCATATGGTGTGTCGACTGTGCATTGGATTATATATATATATATATATATATATATATATATATATATATATATATATATGTGTGTGTTTAATGTAGATCCTAAATGCAAAAACAATTTAGAAATTTCAGACAATTCAAAGAAGTATGTACAGATGTAGAGATGTATGCTGGGTATTACCCAAAGACACAGGAGAGATAATTAATGGGGTGGTTACCAAATAGATGTCTGTGACATCATCCCAAGCGTGAAGAAATGTAAATGGCCAAGGTTGGACAGAGGTGGTACTCTACTTGAGTCCACGGGATATCAAAAGACCAAGACAAAGACCAAATGTAAGATAGGAGGATGAAATCAGAACATTTTGTAACAGGTTGAAGAGAGGCTTGCATTCGCAATATCTGGGAGATCATTGGGGAGGCCGTGGTTCGACATGGGCTGCTGCTGATATATATAAATACATACATGCATCCGTCGGTGCCGAGCCGGTCCTGGAACAGCATATCTTAGCTTGTAGCTCAGCTGGAAACTTTCTGTAAGGCTCCAGCGGAGGTTCCGACAGATGTCGGTCCTCCACAGGACCACTCTCCTTTAGCCAAGGGATCTCTGCCCCCCCCCCCCTTCCCCTGATTGATTAGGGTTATTTTTCCTCTGTATACACTATACTGCCTGGGTTCGGTCAAACAGTTTTGTTAGCACTAGTCTGATGAGCAGGCCAAAAGATTTATTATTAAGGGGTTCGCGGAACAAATATTTTCTAGCAGGGCGTCCACAATTTAAAAAAGTTTGGGAACCCCTGTCCTATACCAATGGTGACCAGCACCCAATTAGTGTACACATGAACACCTTACGTGCACACCAAAATGTGAGAGGATCTGTATTATCAAAATATATGAAATAAAGGCACAACATAGGGTACTGCACCACAGTGGTGTGTTTGTGTTCTTCTCCATACAGTATTAAGCCAGTTTGACAAGGAGTTCTGGGGACTTATCTTGAAGACCTACCACCAAATATGACCTTTTGTGTGTGTGTGTGTGTGTGTGTGTGTGTGTGTGTGTGTGTGTGTGTGTGTATTTCATATTGGTTCCATGAATGCAGTCCCAGTCGGCACGCTGCGAGATATGTTATATCTATATTACGATAACAGATACCTTTGTATTGCCTATCACATTCCTGGTAGAAAATGGGTCAATTTTATTTTAGGGAACAGCCTCCAACGTGCAAGTTTTTAGTATGTAAATCTTATTAAACTATCTACTTTTTTTGTAGAATATATCAACATTTGAGCAGATGACACAATCGTATATGCACACATCCCAAGCCTCTCCGACCTTGAACACGTACTTCAATCTGACTTTTTGAGACTTGAAAATTGGATCTCCCAAAACAAAACTGTTTTTAAACACTGACAAGACTGTAACAATGGTATTTGGGACCAAGGCTGCATTTTGAAAGCTTCCAATGACTGATCTCCAGATCAAAACCAATGTTAATACCACCCTAACTCCTGTTACTAGTTTTAAATACTTGGGCATATGGTTTGACTCCCATTTAACATTCGGGATGCACATTGATACCCTGACATCCAAAAACTATGCCAAACTAGGTGTACTTTACAGGAACAAATCCTCCCTAAGTCTGCTGGTCAAAAAGCGCATCGCACAGCAGATGCGATTGCCAATTATGGACTATGGGGACATAGTATACGACTCGGCACCCTAAATCCACCTTAGCAAACTTGATACCCTCTACAATTCAATATGCCGTTTTGTTCTCCAATGTAACTACAACACACATAACTGCGAAATGCTCAAAGAACTAGATTAGTCATCACTTGAATCTAGGCGCAACGTTCATCTTTCCTGTCTTGCCTTCAAATTCTTTCTGGGCAAGCTACCTGTCTATCTGAACAAGCTCCTCACCCCTACCACATGCAGCACAGATCATCTGAGATCTGACTCCAATAGACTGTTCACGGTCCTAAGGTTCAGCAAAGTATCCGGCCGCTCCTCCTTCTCTGAGCGTCCACCCTGAAACTGGAACAACCTACCGGAGACTCTCACAGCCACCACCAGCTAAGTCCTTTCAAAATTAAAGCTGTCTCACATTTTAATCTGGTCTGTAACTGTTACATACGCCTATAATATATATTATCTTTAACAGTGCATGCAATGTCTTGTACATAATGTATAACCCTGTTCACTTAAGTAACTATGTATTTGTAACCATGTATTATTTGTCATTATAACTCTATGCCCAGGACATACTTGGAAACGAGAGGTAACTCTCAATATTACTTCCTAGTAAAACATTTTATCAATAAAAATAACTAAATAAATAACATTTTATTGGATTTATTTCCCCAGCATTGCATTTTTTTAAATATTGTAAAAAAAAAAATTGCTTGTCATTTTTAAAGCTGAAACTCTTCCCCTTTAGCAAATATAGCACAGAAAATGAAATATGCAGTCACACTTACTGGATTTGAAACTAGCAGCCTAACGTAGAGAAATGTTATTATGTGTCTTAGAGAAGATTTAATTATTGCTAAAGTGAAAATATCACTTACTGTATGTGTTTTGTGCTTTCATTTAAAGCAGCAGTCCGTGCTAGCATCTGGCTAATTTAAGAGATACTACACTTGCCCTTCCCAATGCTGTTTTTATTATCCAGAAAATATAAACCTTTTAAATATTAAATGTCCGCGAGGTTAAAATTATTTATTTATTTATTTATTTACAAAATGTTTTACCAGGAAGTAATACATTGAGTTACCTCTCGTTTTCAAGTGTGTCCTGGGCATAGAGTTATAATGACAAATACATGGTTACAAATACATAGTTACATAAGTGAGCAAGGTTATACATTATATAGAAGACATTGTATGCGCAGTTAAAGATAATATATATTATAGGCGTATGTAACAGTTACAGACCAGATTAAAATGTGAGACAGCCTTAGTTTTGAAAGAACTTAGACTGGTGGTGGCAGTGAGAGTCTCCGGTAGATTATTCCAGTTTTGGGGTGCACGGTAAGAGAAGGAGGAGTGGCCGGATACTTTGCTGAACCTTGGGACCATGAACAGTCTTTTGGAGTCAGATCTCAGGTGATAAGTGCTGCATGTGGTAGGGGTGAGGAGCTTGTTCAGATAGATGGGTAGCTTGCCCAGAAAGTATTTGAAAGCAAGACAGGAAAGGTAAACTTTGTGCTTAGACTCAAGTGATGACCAACTAGTTATTTGAGCATTTTGCAATGATATGTGTTGTAGTTGCATTGGAAATGCAAAGGAAATAGGGGGGGAGCATTAGATTAGTTAAATTCGTGTAGGCTTCTGAGGGGTGGGGTTAAAATTGAACACTGTAATCCTTTTACTCATCAGCAATTTATTGCTGCAAATTATGACATCATCATTCTCAAATAAAAAAAATAATAACTAGGAAAATTTCACTTTTTTCAGTTGAAATGAAGGATCCACCAATAGTCTTACAGACCCTCTAACATTTTGCATACAAATACTGTAGTTCTTCCATTAGTGCTGGATAGCGGTGATTCCAAGCAATTCCTATAGTGGTTCCCAAACCTATGCAGCTTACCACACACAAGCAAGATATGTTCTGTTTCACAAGCACAGGTGGTCTTAAAGGACCCAAAAACATGTGGACCTGCTAAATATGTACAGTAGGTACAGTTGGCGGGTATGGTCTTATAATTAAATCAATTAGATAAGCTGTGTTAACCTTCTTAAGCATCTGGTTTACCAGGGAAACCATAACACTTTAAAAAAAATATAAAAAATATACACATTGTTGATCTATACTGTTAACAAGGATTTCCATGCTTTTTGCTGTGATTTATTTCCTTTTGTTTATGCTGTAGCACTTAAGTTGCATATATTTTGTTACTTATGCAGTGCGTGTTCTGTTTTTTTTTTTATACAGGAACCACCCATATTTCCCCCTTCCGATTGTTAAACATTTGTAAAATAAAAAAATATTACTGTCCTTTGCTAAAAAAAATATATAGAGACAACAGCTATTCTTGTCAAACACTTTCAAATTGGGAGGAGTAGACAGGGATGTTGAAAGTAACTGTGAGTATTGAAACTTGCATGTCCCCTATGTAAATAGTGTTTGTGTGTTTGTGTAGATAGATAGATAGATAGATAGATAGATAGATAGATAGATAGATAGATAGATAGATAGATAGATAGATAGATAGATAGATAGATAGATAGATAGATAGATAGATAGATAGATAGATCATATCTATATATATTGGAAATAGCCGTGTTAGTCCAGTTCCGAATAAATGAGTTCTTCAGTATTAGGTAATGCCTTTTTTATTTGGACTAACAATTTTATGTCATAGGACAAGCTGACATGAAGAAGAGGAAAACTCTCGAAAGCTTGTCCTACTGTATGACATAAATTGTTAGTCCAAATAAAAAAGGTATCACCTAATACTGAAGAACTCATTTATTCTGCAATATATATATATATATATATATATATATATATATATATATATATATATATATATATAAAATATACTTTTAGCACTTTTGCATAAATCCTGGTGTTTTACTTTCTATTATATAATAGTTACCTAAACGTTGATTAAACCTACAATGTTACCTAAAACGTAAAGCTACTAACTGCCCTATTATTCAGGCATATGTTTTATTTAAACCATCTTTCTAAATAAGATATAATAAATGTTGCAGTAGGGTACTGTAGATACCGCAGACCTTACTGCCACCTTATTTCATGTCAAGTGTTCTGCAGGCATCTCCTTCCAGGCGTTATAATGTTGATATAGTACTGTCACTTGCTTGCTAATGACTGATAAATTAATACCAAGTGGCAGAGGGTACTTTTTAGGGCTGTGTCCATTGATTAGTCACACTCCCGATCCTATAATAATATAGTCCCAAATAATATCCATGTCCCACCTGCAGCTATAGACAAGTGCAGTTTCTCATGATGTAGAAACTATTAACTGTGTAATACATTGTTTTAAGCATGCAAAAACCCAAACAATAAAACGACACATTGTGTAAGTTAAACACATGTTATAATGCTGTTTTACCAGATATAATATATTAGGCTGCAAGTGCAAATGTATTTTAATAGTTGTTGATTTAAAGGGCTTGTATTATTAAACTAGTCAGGAGCGTTGCAATGATGTCCCAATCTATATTTATGCTAATAATATTCCCCAGTCGGTTTTGACGATCCCGTTTTTCTTTTAACGGCAGAAAACCAACATACAAAATGATCATTTAAGTACATTAAAAAATAAGCTGAATAATAATCATACTGGCGGCTTCGGGTGTGACCTTACAAATGATGTTGACTTGGCATATATAATAAAGACTGAGGTTCCTCTCTTATAACGCTCCCACTTGTCACATTCAGATCCGAATCTACAGCAAATGTTAAACCAGAACGTGGCCTGCCCGGCACCAGTAACCCCTTCCCTGCCAGTGGTGGCAGCAACGCCTCGCCACGCAATAGCAACCCGAGGGGGGTCAAAGAAATCAGGGGGACCGGGGAAAATAGTGTCTATCCGACTCCTGAGAGCGCCTATCTGATCGGAACACCACCAACTGGATCCCTTGCGGTAACCCACCCCCTGGAGTGCCTGCTCTGTTAAAATATTGAGCGGGGTAACGGTCAGTTGCCTTGCTGCATTCTTTCCATGTCTCAGTGTGTGTTATTATTATTATTCAGGCTGTCTCGCAAGCACTAGCTGCTGCCAGGCGGCGGAGATGGCACTGCTGCTGGGTAACAGCGTTCAAAATAAACAACAAAACAAGTCAAACGCGTATTTTTTTTTCTTCTTTTCTTTTTATATAATGTCCCCTAGCACAGGGGGCGTGTTATAGTGTAACTGGGCTGCTGCCTCCCGCCAGCAGATCCTGAGCCCAGGCCCCTCCTTATCTCCTCCTCCTCCTCCCAGCAGTCACATGCCAGCCCTCTGCAGTCATGGAGCTTGCTTTGGGTTGCATTGGCTCATATGGATGACACGCAGGAGTTAACACTCTTGCGGGAACACCAGCCCTCGCCCAGCCCAGTTATGGAGAGAGGTTTCCCACCTCCTCCTGCCACCTCCCGAGAAGACCCTCCTCCTCCCCATCTCTCCTCCTCCCTCCCTCTCCCCCCCCCCCCCCTCTTGCTTCCCCAGGTCCCCCCCGGGCTTGCATCACCGCCAGGGCAAGCTCGCTTTCTGCAGCTATTAATAGAATGACGTCAGGCCGGGCCAACATTCCAGAGCGGCCCCCTCCGCTATATAAAGAGGTGATGCAACGCTGTGCTACAGACAGAGTGCCGGAGGTGGGAGGGAGGCAGAGAGCAGCCACACACACAGCGCGCCGCTCACACACACCGCGCTCCGGCACTGCACGGGAGAGCCGGACACTCACTCAGCTGGGCTTTGTGTGGCACTTCTGGAGCTCCTTCTGTCCCCCAGCAAGTGAGCAGCACCCTACCAGAGACAAGGTAAGGGGCGCCTCTCACAGCACAGTGTAACCTGTCCCCAGAGCTGAAGGGGTTCCCCAGTAGGCAGTTAGTAGTAACTCTGGGTCACTTTCTTTCCATTTCACAAGTACAGTATACGGTGTCTTTTACACAACCCCACATGACACAACGTGTTACCCCTTTTCTTTTATGGTGTTTTCACTTATTCTTTGGCTGGAGCCAAATAACCTCCCATTCTCATGCTATGCCTCACTTAAAGATAACTTGTGTTGCCCCCTTTAATCACTTCGCTTTCCCTATGGCGCTTTTCCTGGGGTACTTCACTAAAGTTTCGTTTACTCAAAGTTTGTGGATTGGCAATTCGCCGTGACATTTAATTTCACAGGTATGTTATTTTTATGTTCACTTAAAGTTCTTTCCATGGCAACACACACACACACACACACACACACACACACACACACACACACATATACACACACACACACACACCTGGATTTACACAGTTATCCGTTTCCTTTATTACCGTTTCCCTCACTATTAGGGGCCACACGTTTTCCTGAGATTACTTGGAAGACCTTTCACTTCTTCCTCTGCTGTCTCTTTAACCGACGAATAATTGTGATCACCACTTATAACCCCTATACTTCAAGGGACCAGATCGCTTCAGGAGTAAAGGGATTTAATACTGTGAAGTACAGTATAATTAAACTATATATATATATACACACACACGCACGCACACATTATATTGGGGTTTAAAAACATCTGCAAGAAATAAACTTGAGTTTGGGGGACATTGCGAAGGATTTCAGCGCCTGGCCGGGAACACGCGAGCAGAATAAGAGGAAATACTGTAGGTAGGAATAGGATCTTCTGCTCAAAGTTTTCATCAACAATGCGAGTCACCGATTTCCCGGAGTGAGGCACATAGCGAGGTGATAAGGATAACTGCAATAACACTATATACATAGACACACATATAGTACATATACACACACACACACACAGTTGTTGTTGTTTTGTCCCCCCCACACACACACACACACACACGTTGTTGTTTTGTCCCTCCTGTAGGGTTTGGGCGATCTGATGAAACTGCTGGGTAATACTTTCAGTTCTCTTTCTGTTGCATTTTACACACCGGACCAAAAGGTGGCGTTCAAATTCCCGAGCAAAGTCACATTGCACAGACTCAGCACAGGAGAAGTTACTGAGCTGCTGCCACTTTCTTAGCACACACATACAGTGTGTGCACAGCGCTTTACAGACCTAGTATACTGGGCAGACTCATACATTTAGGGAAGATGCATTATACTAAGGGGTCTCTGCCCCGAAGAGCTTACAGTCTAACTATAGGTGCGTGTGCGTGTGTGTGTGTGTCTCTGTAAAAAAAAATTATTTCACGAATTTCAAAGATACAATTTTCTAGTTTATTTTAAATTCCTTTAAAATAAAGTATAACTAAGCTATTTTTTATTAACATTTTTTTTTTTACCTCTGCTTATTGTAACTGGTTACACTGAGCAGAGCTGTTTTGCCTTCCTGTTACAGTACATCCAGCTGCTATTTTGGGGTATCCTAAACCCAGACAGTATCTTAACAAGTTAATTATTGTATAATGAAAATGAAAACTTGACTAATAAAAGTGTCATCTCTACCCATCTATATTTGTTTTTCAGGCTTAGATAACATGTTATCGGACAACCATGGGAGTTGTTCACTCATGCTGTGTGAGCTTTCAGACAGGGCCCCTCAAGCTTCCTCAGTAGAGGTGAACTTGTGAAAGAGAGGCTCTTGTGCTCCTGAAATCTTACCTTCTAGACGTTTGGAGCGTAGAAGTAAAATCTTGGAGCAGGATGGCACATAGGAAGAACTGTTGATTGATGGATTGATTGATTGATTGGTGCAACAAACCTTAATATTTCCAATACTGCTACCAGAACTCTGAGTAATGTTTATAGATTAATTTCTGGAGGGAAATCAGATCAACAACTCTTTTTGTGTGTGTTTTGTGGTTTGTCAGATGTTTGTTGATAGTTTAACCTTTTTTGCTCTGGCAGATAAATTGTTCAGTAGGCATCCATCTACATGTCACTAATTTCCCTTTATTTTACTGTATATGTTGCCAAAATTATGTTTTCTGTGATGAGAGCCATATGATTTATTTGCATACTGTATGTACTAACACTGTGCTGTATGTGTGCATACTTCTGAAATACAGGGCAGAGTGCATTTTCTAAATGTTCCAGACCAGCTGCAAAACTTGGGTAAAAAACGGCACCAAATTTTATTAAGGAAAAACTTTCACATTGAAACAAGTGGGATTTTCTTCTTTATTAAGTCTAGTGCAGTGTGCACTGGTGCCTTGTTAAATGATTTCCCAGTTATCTGGGATCACTGCAGGAGTTACAAAATCTTACACGACTCGAATGTTTTTTTGTAGACTGATGCCAAAGATCTTGCTGATTAATTTAGATATCCTTATTGTATTCTCCATGAATATGATTTAAGAAACTGCGTGAAACATTTAAGCACCTGCAGCAACCTAAATACAGGTGAATTTCTCTATTGAAAATGCTGATCACCTTTCCAGAATGTGCAGGGCAGTATGTTAGCAGCAAATGGCTTTTATGTATAATTAATAAAAAATACTACTTATCAGCACATTCACATGTCTCAGACAGGTCTGCAAACCTGCCATTCCCAATGATCTCAGTGCACCCAGGGATTCTGGGTAATGACATACAAATGAGCCCAGTGTCACTTTTTGCTTCTTGTCCATTGTACAGTAGCATGTAACAGCTAGTGGAGGAAGTTTTCTTGTTAGTTATCACTATTAATCTTTTTGCTGCCCTAATGACATACCGTGTACGGCACAGGCCACGGTATGTCCGGTCTTTCTGTGGTACCCAGACATATCATTTAATTACTCATTTTGTAGGGGTTGACCAGTCATTGGAGAGTGAGCCCAATCGAAACCAAAGTGGAACCCCCTCTACTTTATTGTACATCACCTGGTTGGACGCTCATGGTCATGTGATTGCTACCCAAGTAGAGGTACTTGGTGCTGCTGGATTTCAGGCATGGAAATATATATATTAGTACAAAAGTATGCTCCTTTACATTTAGGATTGACAAACACTAAAATTATTATCAGTTACGATTGATTTTGTGTGTGGACTAATGGCAAATAGTTTATAGTAAGCAATATGAGTGGTCAGCTATAAACATTTTAAGTAAGGCCAATACAATATCAATAGGTATGAGTACCTACTCTAATCTCTCCCATAGGGTAAAATATAGGTGAGAAATCTCAAAGGTCAAAATGTTAAAAAAATCAATATAGTATATTAGTGCTCAGATGGTATTTATACCATCAAAACAGTCTCCTACCGTACCTAAGGCCTGTTATATTTGTGTTACAGTATATTCTGGTAAGGTAGCATATTCATATTCACATTTTTTGTTTATACGTTAAAATGACTATTTTTTTTATTACTTCTTAATATTCACATTGTATGAATGTGATTTGTAGCTTGCTTGATCACATGAATGTTACCTATGATCATACTGTTTTGAAGACATTTTTCTCTCTTTTTTTATTTTTTTACATCTTGTGGTGTTTTTGCTTCATTATCTTTCTCTTTGTGGGTTGGGGCTCCCACTATTTCTATTACAAAGTAAGCAAAATAAAACGCAACAAGCAGGTCATGGCTGTATCTATTTATATTGCTTCATAGACATACTTTTTTTTTTTAATGGATATTGTTTATTTTTTTTCCCCCTCACCTTTTATTTAATTTTTTTAACAAAAAAAATTATACCAAGTATGTCTTTTACCTGTATCTGCTAAGTGAGTATTTTATGTCCGTTCCTTGTGAATTTATACATGTAATATGCTGCACTACTCAGCTTTAAGTCAGTCAGTGCAAGGGGAGCTGGAACACCTCATATCCAATGTGTTGGGGATGCATCTGGTGTCAACATTCCACAATAATTGTGACCTTTTTGATCGCTGATCTTACTTGTGGCTGTTGCTAAATCCTTACACAATGGAGCTGCTGTGGGATGACACAACACATTTTAGGCAGGAGCAGTTTCCTAGGGAAATTTAATATACTTCCTGGTTTCATCAGCTTAAAGTTTAGAAGCATAGACCACAGTGAAGCAATCGCATCATGCACGCTGAATGATGTCAGCATGCCTCAGGTCACATTTAGGCTAGTAAGGCCATGAACTGTCTGACCTTTTAACATGAACCTGAAGTCATCAAGAAGTGTTGCATCAAAGTTTAATTGGCTCGTGTGAGGATATTAAACTAGAAGATGGAGCAATGATCATGTACTGTATGTACACAGAGGGAAACTAAGAGGGGCAGGTCATAAGTTTTATTTATGTATATAAAGTAAGATATGTTCGTTATTTTATATGTATCTAGAGCAGACAGTGTTATTAGAACTTTATATAGGGTGGCCCGAGTTTCAAAAGTAGAAACATTCACAAGGGACACATTCAAAAATTATTTCTAAAACAAATGACCTCTTAAAAATAAATATTACAAAGGTATTTGTCTAATAGCGCCCCCATCTATGCTTATTTACAGCATCTTATTCTTTACACAGCACTAACAAGGTGTGAATACCAGAGTTATGTATCAAACTCGATGTTATGTCGTGTTGTTTTTATTCATACCAACATCTTCTCAACACACAATCCTTCACCCACCTACCCTTCTCAGAAAACAGGGTTCTCACAGTCTCACAAGCAATACACACAGTGCATTACTGTATTACATATTGCTTCCGGTAATTACAGTTTACCAGTATAGTTAGAAATGTTTACTATAAGTGAACCGACTAACTGCAAAATCCCCAGTCATATTCAAGGTTGTGCACTCCTCTGACACTCCAAATATCTCTGTACTCTTGCTTTATATCGCTGCTCAGTGCTGGGTGCTTTCTACCCATCTTTGCTTTACTATTGCCTTATGCCATAAGGTCTGATGCCTTTTGTTACTCACTGCTCCTGCCATGTAACCCCCTTCCTCTCGGGATCTGCCAAGTTACCACACGCTCCATTTTCAGGACCGATAAGAAAACCCAACATTTCAGCAGAGCAATTAAGTAATTTAAAAAACTTGACTATGTTGCCCTCTCCAAAATGCACCTACTTACCCTCATGGGCATAGCTCAGTGAGCACCTACCTAAAAAAAAAAGTTTCTGAAAATGTTATCTAAACATTTTCACCTTTCAACATTAGTTTCTCTTGCTATCACTTCAGGTACAACCACTTATTTTAATGGCACTTAGACCACTGCTTTGCAAAAAGTGTGTGTGTGTGTGTGTGTGTGTGTATCTATCCTATCTATCCCTGCTTTGACTGTGGATGTGTGCTCAGATGACTTACAAGTGTCCTTGTGTATGTTTATCTTCAATATCAAGCACAAAGATCACTGTGTTCTTTCTGCGTTTTATGTCATTTTCTATTTCATTTAAATCATTTGGGTAAAGCAGCATGTGACTTCACTAGTAAGGATGTCCTGTACATGCAGCGTCTCTCAGTGTAAACCTCGTAACTGCTAGGTAGGTCAGCAGCTACTTGCTCTGCAGGGGAAAAAATAATTCACTGTCTTTTTATTGTTATTTTTCAGTTTGTTTTTAGTCTCGGTAATGCAAAAGGACTTGTCCATTGTTAAATATTTAAAATACGTATAAACATCCCTCTTAAGCTTAGGGCTACATTAGGAAGCAAAAATGTGCTTTATGAATGAAGTGATGTCAGTCTTAAGTTGACTTATGCACAGAGTCCCAGGTTATGCCTAGCTGTGAGGAGGACATATCCCCAGCACATCCTGAGCCGCGGCAATATGTGGCTTGCGATTTTCATTGACAATCTTTTTTTTGTTTGTTTTTGTGTTTAAGTTGCCAAATATCGTAGCGTCGCAGGCATTTAGGAATGTGCTTAAAATGTAATCAGATAGCCACGATTACAGAACAAACAGCCCACAGGTTTAATTTTTACAGAGTGACTTTGAGCAGAAGTCCAACACAGTGTCAGGCATTAGCACCACACTTGCAAATACTGTACATTCATAATAGGTGAAATAATATCAAATAAATTCTGATGGTACGCTAACTTTTAATGCTTTCTACAGCAACACAGAGTTTCATGGTATAAGGCCATCTGCTGATTTAGGGGACTTTTCATAACAAAATGTTAATAAAAAAAAAAAAATAGTTGTTTTTTTTAATCCGCAGTTCATGTTCCTACACAGCCAAGGGCCATTACCAGCACACTGTTCTGTACTTTGGCCTCATTGCTGTGAAACATTACTGCAGGGTAAACTGCAGGCTTTTTTTTATTTATAGTACAGAGGGGCCATCAATTATACTTTTATTTATCTCATGGTGAAAATTCGATGCACCCACCATTCAGTGAAAGCAACATACTGTACGTTCGAGTTGCAACAAAGTGAAAGGTTTCCGCCATGTAAAACTACAGCTACTAACTATGTCTATCCAATATGTGTCTCTAAAGTTATTTTCTCATTTTAATTTTGAACGATTATCTAAACAGCTCATTGGCTGTTGTATCCTGGTGGTGAATTAAGGGCTATTATCACACTAAACAAATAATTAACTTCAGATGCTCTGCAATAGATTGTATAGTTCTCCAGCCCTGGAACGGTTACACAATGAATCCAGCACTCCCATGGTTGAGTTTAAAAGAACAACTCGGTATCAATGCAGATGAGTAAAAAGAAAACATTGGGGATTGCGCATTAAACTGTGATAGTGCCGATGGGGGCAATATCGCACAAACTCCCATCTAAGTCAGTGGGAGTTTCCTTGCAAACAAAAATTCCCCTGATCTACATCACAGTTTAATAAATTACCCCCATTATCTTTTAATTCCTCCCCGCACCACACAAAATAATCTATGCATGTTACTCTGCCTGAGGTATCAAAAAGTATACCGATAGCACACTAAGGAGTATAGTATGAATAATAATAATAATAAAGCAAAGGAAATAGTAATGGGATCCCTATTTAAAATGCGTGGTTACTTGTACTCCTCTGAGAATCTGTGTACATTGCTTTTCTCAGGGTTACAAACATGTAGCCGCAGCAAAACATGTCATTGGTAATTATAGCAGGAAACAATAGCATAGCACACTGGCAGATCGTGCTGCTGTAAGTATCAGGAAATTGAATGGTTAATTGGTGATCTGACTCTAAAAATAAAACAGGCAACTTGTGTAATTATAAGCCAGGAGCTGCTATTTATGGATCCGGTTAACTTTGTACTTTGTAATGTGGCCACCAAGTGAAACACCGTTGAGTATTCATTCTTCCATGATGATGACAGCAGTGATGATAGTTTGAAGCAGAAGTGGCCAACTCCAGTCCTCAGGGGCCACCGACAGGTCACGTTTTCAGGATATCCCTGCTTCAGCACAGGTGGCTCCGTCGAAGAGGACTGAAGTCGGCCACTTCTGCATCAAATGATCATCACTGAAGAAGAAATAGTATCTAGGGTATTTTTTTTTTTTTTTTTTTCAACAAGCCTATGAATATCTTTACAGAATTTATTTTTAAATGTTTTGTCTTTTTTCTTCTCATTTGCCCTTATACTTTAGGGGAAATGAGTTCCTATGCTGGCAGTGTTTTTTTAAAACGCAATAGACAGCTTTGCCTTTCTGAAAGTTTTTTTTAAAACGCTGCTATATTGAAAAACTAGAGGACTTCTCCACCATCTGTTATTATAATCTATACTTGGCGGGTATGAATGGAAATAATTTGAATGTAATTAATGTAACATGGAGTGGTTAAGAAGTCAGCAGGGCAATGGCGACTTACTACTGTACATATATTGTCAGTCCCGTTACATACTGACCAGCATATGAGTTGTCCTGTGGAGGCTAAGAGGGTTATTTATTAAAATGTGATGGGGCAGATTAATGAACAACCCCCCCAAGCCTCCCTGCTTTAAATGTGGTTTTATTATACAAGCACACAAAAAAACATAGACCATTTATTTATGTTTATTGTTTCTTACCTTTCTCGTACCAGTTTTGCAGCAGGCAAAATTTGATAAATGAATTGCTTCTGTATTATTTTGGACATAGTCTTCAGATCTGAGTTGCTCCCCCTTACTCCTAAATGTCAGGTCAATGTATCAACCACCCCAAAAGTTCTGCCTCATGCAGATGTTTTTTTTCCCTTCACTTTGTTTATGTCTATGAAAAGTAACAAGATGGTAACACAGGTGACTTACATTTCAGACAGGTTTAGGGCATCTCAGATTTTGGGATAATAGAACCATCCTGGAAGGTTTTCGGAGTCGTTATGCGATAACTTTGGGCCATATTCATTAAACAGTGCTATGTCACAAGACACCTTCCAGCACCCACTCACTTAAATTAGTTGTAAGGTGTCTCGGCATAGCAACTAGTAGTAAATATGCCTCTGTATCCTTCTGTAATTCAAATGTAAGGGGAGATTATTTATTTGTAGCTACTTTTATGCATCATTTGCATTGGGTCGCCAGTACAGGTCCATACTCTGCCTTCCAGTAGTGGAGATATGACATTTTCTTCAAGTATATATGCCTTCTGTTGTATAATGTCATATGGTTACCAGCAATCAATTTATTAGAACTCCTACGTTTTAAATAAATGCTGCTGATACTGACAATATATGTTATGACTGATATCTCTTGATATGTTTGTTCATTACTATTACTGTAAATAGTTTCTCAGGTTACTATCTGCTGTGCTGTAAAAAAAAAAAAAGTTGAACTCTGACTCATCGTTTAAGAAATGTCTTTACAAAAAATATTATCAACGAGAACTGGTGAATGTGTAAATTCCACTGTTTGGCAAGATGGGAATTGCTACCTCTTTTTTGCATAACAAATAACTCGCCTTTGAGCGCCACTTAAATGCACAACAGGACATTGCAGATGTTGAAGCAGCAGTCGGATCGGCATTTTTTTAAAGAAACTTATTAACATTTTGTTAAACTCGCACAGACTTGTGTGGGGATCGCTTTTTTTTTTTTTCTTTAATCTGTTCGTAAACGGGGTTCACAAATCTCGAGATAAATGTAAAGAAATACAGGATGCAGCAAATAAAGATACCACATGTGGGCACATTCATATTTCTCAGTCCGGTCTGTAACCTTGTCTTTCTCCAGTATCTCTTGCCATACAGTGCTTCCACTGCAGCCAGGGATTCTGGGTAATGACATGCAAATGAGCACTCACAGTGAGTCACTCTTTACATCTTATCCAATTTTACATTGACCCCTATAAGCGTATCCCTGTCGTATTACACAGCTTTTCAGGACAGCCAGTAACCCTGCTCACAGACAGCTGTTTCCACCATTTCGTACCTCATCAGTACGAGGTTAGATGCTGGCTATGCAACGTAAAGCTGGTAGTGGGTATGACCAGACTGGGCTCTGTCCTGGGACCTCTTCTCTTTTCTCTATACACACTCTCTCTAGGTGATCTAATCACTTCTCTTGGGTTCAAATATCACCTCTATGCTGATGACAGATAAATTTTATCTTTCAACCCCTGACCTTACACCTGCTGTACAGACCAAAGTTTCTGAATGTGTCTCTCTGCGATATCATCCTGGGTGGATGACTCAAACTTAACATGTCAAAGATGGAGCTCCTCATACTTCCTCCCAAGCCTGGCCCTACTGCCCCCTTCTCCATTACCATTACTATATTAAAAGCACGCTGCCTAGGGGTCACATGTGACTCCTCCCTCACATTCTCCTCTCACATTCACAATGTAGATCAAACCTGTCATTTTTCCTCCATAACATTGGAAACATACGCCCTTTCCTCTGTCCCTTTACTGCTAAAACTCTAATACGGGCCCTCATTCTCTCCCGTCTCTACTATTGTAACCTCCTGCTGTCCGGCCTTCCTGTCTCCCCTACAATCTATGCTTAACGCTGCTGCCAGAATCACTCTGCTCTTTCCTACATCTGCCTCAGCGTGTCTCCTGCTGAAATCCCATAATGTGTTATAATATAATATCACATGTATTACTGCTGTGAAGCGCTAATTGCATGGATCATGCTATATAAATAGAGACATACATACATAGATTAAAGTTATGGTGGGTAAAGAAATACAGTAGAAACAAACACAAAAAAAAACATTTTCTGAATCCATGCATATGCAATGTTAAACCTTTTTAAGATGTAGTTATTTCGTTTTTCTAGAATTTATTTTCGTTTGAGAGCAGAACGATACAAAAAAGGGACTCGAACAAATCCAATGAAATGTTTCTATTTTATCTTTAAATAAGAATATATATTTATATACTTCTTTTTTTCTTTCAGAAAATGATGCTCCAACACCCAGTACAAGGATCTACTGCAGAAGTCAGTGCCACAGCTATGATTCCATGTTTGTCCCCAACAATGTCATTTGGTTTTGAAGATTTCACCAACTTAACCCCTCTAGTGAAGGAAGAATTAAGATTCGCCATCCAGAACAAGCGCCTCTCCAACAGAGCGCCTTGCACACTGGATACAGTCATTGTATCTGAAGGGCCCATAGAAATGTCCATCCCTAAATCAGAGGTACGTATTTTATATACAAAAACCACATAGATCTACATATCTGTTTGGAGAAAGCTTCATGTAAAAAAAATGTCTCTGGAATTTTCCTTACAAGTTACCTTGCTGCACCACTGGCATTTCTGCAGTGTTTTCTTCAGTATAGATGTGAGGGTGGAGGTGGTGATCGCTGTAGCTTTTATGCCCGATTAAGAGGTTTACTAGAGGTCCTATGCGGCTGCAGGACAGACCAGCTCTGTGCTACAAAATAGCACCAGTGCTTTGCAGTCAGGATATAATTATGCTCTTCTTTATCTTCCTTTCATTCAGCAGAGATTTCTAAAGGTGCATTGTTCATTTGTGTGTGGTCAAAAGTAACTATTCCATTAGAACCATTCTATTCCTTCCGATATACTGATGTGTAGACACTTCTTAAGGCTCCTTTAAAATCAAAGTATATATTTGGAATGATATGTAGGTAGTATAGTCAAACTCTACAGCTCCATCCTCCATTCCTACTAATTAACATAAAAATGTGATTATTTTCTTGTTAATGGCCCACACTTATTAAGCGGTGCTGTCCCATAACACAATTTCCAGTTCCAAGAGACATCGCTGTAAGGTGTCTTATGGCATAGCACCACTTAGTTAGAATGACCTATTTTCTTATGTCCAACATAGAGTGCAGGATGACTGTGATATACAGGTCAGGTCTTCAGATAAGGAGTTGCATTTAAGAAATGAGTGACTCGCGCACTCAACACCGTCAGCTATCATGCTACTGTTGAGGTTGTGGCAGTAATCTACCAAGAAGATACAATCAGAAGCTGCTTGTTCATAACCTGTATGATTTCTGAAATCACGCCTGCCACCACTTCTCCGGTTCTTTGCCTCCTCCAATTCCGCGTCTTAGCCATTCATCGTAAAATAGTTTTGCTCTTTTGAATTGTCCGTTTCATATACTGTGATAAACCTAACTCCTGGCGACCTTGCGCAGTTCTGCACTCTGGTTAGTAGTCACGGTTATTGCCCTGCCGCTTTTCTCACAAAGTGTTCTATTAACCCCGTCACTGCCGGTGGTTATGCTGGCTTGCAGACATCCTCTACTATCTGCCACTGAGTTGCAAATCCAGGAGTGGATAAAATGAGGAAGGAGTGAGGTAGAGGTTGCTAAGATGCAGAAACCCAGAGTCTGTTTTGGGCACCCTTCATGCATATACATAGCTGTTGTGTGCAGGTGCCAAGGCCCAGTGCCAGACTTGCACATAAGCCAACAAAGCTTATCTTAGGGCCTCGGAAGATCAAAGTTCAGCCCGGCCAAGGCCCCACTACCGTGCAACTCACACGCACCTCTAAACCCCACCCCATTCTCTCCTCACACCCCATTGTCTTCATTTGCATCAAGAACCCTGCCCTGTGTAGTGTTGACAAGCAAGCACATGTAACACATTCTCCTGTCTCTTGTCCAGTTTGTCCCAGAAGAGGATGAGAGGAAAAAGAGGCGACGAGAGAGGAATAAAGTCGCAGCTGCAAAGTGTCGAAACAAAAAGAAGGAAAAAACAGAATGTTTGCAGAAGGTAAGAATACGAATCGGCAGAGCCAGCTTCACCTCGAGCTCGTCCAAACACGACTGCCCCTTTCCAGTTACTCTGCGCAGCAGGAAATGGTCAACCCAACTGGTACTTGCCAAGTAATCTAACACATGGGCATTGAGAGAGCACCAAAATTCTCGCTGTGGACCGTATTGAGTTTTCCATGGGCCAGTTATTTTTTAATCTGGTGACAATGGGCCGTGTTTGGTTTGAGACGCACAAGCTTGTGTTGCTGGTTGCGGTCATACGGAGTAGAGTGCTAAGGAGTGATGTTAAAGCACAACTTTTTGATTGCATCGGTTCATGCAGAGTCATTTCCTGACTCTGTTGACTGAACGGTGGGGAAATCCTGCTAAAAAAAAAAATGGGCAGTGAATTATTTTTTTTTTTTTGCCAGTTGCATCAATTATCCATGGCACCATGTCAACGTTAAGGATAAATGACATGCCCCCGGAAGTGTATAAATCCAGAGACGATGCCTATAAATCCATACATAATTATTTTCACATTTGTCTGTGTTAATCCTAGTAGTTGTAGACAGAAATGGAAGAACTTGGCAATATCTTTGAGTCGCCCTGCACAGTAGCGCCATCTCTTGGCAGCGTAGTAGTACTAATCTGGCACCTGAATTTCAGTGCAAGTCGCTTTAGCATGCAGCGGTTTCTTTCTGTGAGGTGCCCCCTCAAACTAATTTTGTAATGCGCTGATGGATAATTTACTTTTTATTAGCCAATCATTTTTTTTTTATCATTTATTTATTAATGTAATAATCAAAAACTGTTCTTAAATGTTATATATAAATATACTAATATATACTTTTGTTTTTTGTTTTTTTTTAAATATAAGCACTACCGCAGTAGTATTTTTAAATAGATATATATTTGTATTAAAAAATACTACTGCGGTGGTGCTTATATTTAAAAAAAATAAAAAGTGTATACACACTCACATATACTGTATGTATGTATGTATGTATGTATGTATGTATGTATACATACACAAACACACACACATTTTTTTTTAAATATAAGAACTATCGCAGTAGTATTTTTAAATACATACAATGAGTATCTGGGGTTCTGCAAAGTAATAATGGCTTTTCAAGGGGTTGTATGAAGTCACAATACATTGAAAGGTTCTGCAGTTTTTAGGCCCATTTCCACAAACGGGTGCTATGCTTTAGCTAAACTTTACTGCTTTTGTTACGAATGGGAAGCTAAAGCTTAGCCCCCTTCTGTGGATCTGGGCTGTACAAGGTTGAAAAGTACTGTTCAGTGAATCCTGCATTGTTGCTCCTTTGCAGGTTGTACATTTTCTTATTGGACCACAATTAATTCTTACATGTGACCTTTTAAGATTTTGAAGTTTCGGTTTTCGAGATGTTGACATTAAGCACTAATCTTCTGCTCTGCTTATTTCCGATAAGGAGTCAGAGAAGCTGGAATCTATCAACGCAGATCTGAAAGCACAGATAGAGGAGCTGAAGAACGAGAAGCAACATTTAATATACATGCTGAACCTCCATCGACCCACCTGCATCGTCCGAGCTCAGAATGGGCGGACACCAGAAGACGAGAGGAACCTCTTCATTCAGCAGATCAAAGACGGAACACTTCAGAGCTAAATTACAAAGGGGATGAACTGAGCATCCAAACTATTGTCACATGCAGAACTCCTAAAACATCCAGAAGCCATGAGGACTTGATGTGCATCGGAGAGATCTTGTTGCTGCAGAATCCTTCCTGGGAAGGGCAGGCTTTGTGAAGAATTAGGCATGACCCTGCCGCTGGCAGGACTTGCTAACCAGAAGACTGGATCCTGACGTGGTGGAAGGCTATCTTCTGCCTAAATGCTAGGTGTCCCTTCTTTGAACTGGTGTTCTTGGAAGCTATAGCGAACAGTAATATACTGTACCTTTTGGGTTTTAACTAGAATCCATTCCCTAGTCTTGTTTCCTAAAGAAGCACTATGTGATTTTTTTTTTTTTTCCACACATCAATGTGCAATTTTATTCATCTTTGTTGGTGGAAGCAGAAGCACAAATATAAACATTTTAGTGTTTTCACGTTGACAGTTTGACAGTGCTTCATGTATTATGAGTTACTGGCCCACAAATGAAATTAACGGCTTTCTATTGAAACCCACCGGTGGTGTTGTAAACAAAGATCTAATTCATCGCCTTTACCTTAACCACGCAGAGACCTGGCACGTGTGGTCTCAGTTATTATTTTTGGGGGAAGTAATTTAATTGTATTAAACATCCCTAAGCATTAGAATTGTGGTTATTGTATGGGCAACCATGCCAAATTGTTTCTGATTCCTAGATACAGCATCATTCGTTTACTACTTTCGCTGCCAGAGAAGCCGGCTTATCCCATTCATTTCAAGCCACTCTGGCAGCAGTAGAGTAAATTAAAGTATGGGAGAAAAATGTATTGGAAGTAATGTAATTTATATTGAACATAGGACGGCTTGAGCAATAAAAAAAAAAAGTACATGGGGTAAGAAGTGAGTGCTTCACGCCAGTGCATGTGTGACTCACTCACTGGAGAGTATCATTTCAGCACACCACTGCACCAAAACACAATGGATGGCCACCCCAACAACCCTACAGTTTTGAGATCACTTCATTGTGGCAACACGACTCTTATCATTCTCTAGAGCTATGTATCATTGTCCAAATTTAGTGTTCTTTTTCTTCTCTACCAGAGGTACCGGCAACACATTGCTTTGCCTTTAAGCAGAGAGCGTGTTCCACGGGCAGAAGTTTAATTTAGCTGTGGCAAATTTGAACATGTATCCATCTCCTTTTATATACTTCAGCCTCTACTGCGACATTGAGTGATTTTAGCAATTAATGGGGAAGCAGTTCCTTATTGCAGTGATATATATATATATATATATATATATATATACAGTGTTCGACAAACCTATACATTTGCTTGCCCCGGGCGAGTGGATTTAACATCGTGGCGAGCTCCTATTGGCCCAAGCAGCACACAAGTGGTACTAGGTGGCGAGTAGATTTTTTTTGTTCGGCGAGTAGATTTTTTTGTGATTTATCGACCACTGTGTGTGTGTGTGTGTGTGTGTGTGTGTGTGTGTGTGTGTGTGTGTGTGTGTGTGTGTGTGTGTGTGTGTGTGTGTGTGTGTATACACACACACACACACACACACAAAGGCAGATGTCACTCACAATAAAGGTAGAAAGCCGGTGCTTGTCCCATATAATATTGAATAAAATGTAGATTCCTTACCAGGCAGACCAGGAGTCCAAGACCATGCAGCAAGAACCGAGACAGCACTCAGATTGATATCAAATATAGATGTATTGAAAAAAAGGCACATACAACTGACGTTTCGGTCCCTTGAGAAAGGTCCTGTATATAAATTTTTTTTTTTTTTTTTTTTTTTTACTAACGTTTTTTTTACTAACTTTGGTGTCAAATGAAGGTCTAATTAACAAATTTCTTCCATTTGCCATGGACATTGATACATAGCCCAGGTTTTCTATTTTAGTACATGCTTCCAAAATCATGAGCTAATCCATGTTGAAATGGCATATACCATTGAAATTCTTGCAGTGAACCATTTTCGCCTCTCGCGCAGTGTGTTTTACTTCACAATTTAGACTAAACCAAATGTGACCTCAAATATCAGCAAATGCCAGAAAAGTATAATAGATACCTAACTTTGTATTTGATTGTTATATTCTGCAACAGAACTTCTTTAAACGTTGTCATTGGATCCGGATATATTGTAATGTCCTATTCTCTCACATCTACGTTTTATGACTGGGGAGAAATTGAATGAATGAGTATTGAAAGTCATCTTTGAATGAAGCCAGGAAACTGATTTTTTTTTTTCTAAAGAGAAAAATTGGGGGGTATTGAACATTCATTGTAATCTAATTGAGTGCTGTGTATGTATATCATTTAAAATTAATCAGATACCGAATTTTTTTTCCCCCCTGAAATGTTAATGAAATAGTGGGGGGAGAAAAGGCTATCATATTAGTTTATGGTAGGTGCACTGAAAATTGGCTTCTCTTTAATGATAAAAATGGACAGATTTCTCTGCTTTCAATGTCTTGTACGGTTCTTACTATATATAATATATATATATATCCAAATATATTACATCTGACGCAGGCGTCATGTAATTTTGTTTGGCTTTTGTTATACTCAAGTGTTTACTGGCATGTATAATGTTAATCATGTTAGCACTATTTTATTATTTCGTTCACCACGTCTGTTTAACATCTGCAGGTTTAATTATCGTTGTTGTAAACTGCTCACGATATTACAGATGTGAGAAATGAATTGCATGTTTTAGTGTATGTTCACACCAAACTTACGACGCTATAAAAATAAGGTACTTTAAGAACCTTTTTGTTTTCTATATTGAGGTTTTTGTGTTTTGATACTTTAATAAAAATATTAATAAAAGCAAATTATTTTGGGTTTTTTTATGTTAATGGAGCAGTTCATAACCTAAAAAAAATGTATTATTCTTTTTACCCGGGTTTGAAGCAGGTTAAGCTAAGGGGACCCCCTGCTTCCTGACAAACATACCTCCCAGTGGGGGAGCCGGTATCGGCAAAGTTTAAAGTTGCCGCGTCGTGTGGGCCAATAGGAAGCCCATCCTGATGATGTCACGGCTTCCTATTGGCCCGCAGGAGCTTTAAACTCCACTATTACGTGATCCCTACTGGCAGAGCGGCTACCGGCACCCCCTACAGACGTAAGTATCTCCAGAAGCAGGGGGTCCCCGCAGCTCAAATTAATGGGGTTCAGATCCGGAGACCCCTTCAATCATATGCTAAAAAAAAAATTGCAAAAAGAACCGCATGCTTAGATTGCCTCTAAAGAAAGTATATGGTGAGGTATTTTACGTTACGTACTTTAGAATTCATTATTAATATTTTCATTTTGATCATTCAGAAAATGATTCTTGTATTTTAAATGACGAGTGTTGCCAGTTCCTCCCCCCTCCCCCCCCCCCCCCCCGGCCCCCCATAGCTTAGCTCAGACCTGATCACTCGTGCTGGGATATTTCTGCAGCATATTTTCTTCAGGTAGGTTTCAGCCCCAAATAAAAGCAGTATGTTCTAGTCATATTTTTGTTGTATGTACACATAGCTGTATATGGAGTTTTTCAGATGCAAGTCCGTGCATTTTCGTCATCGCAAACTAGATAGCGCAGATGTCAATGATAGATTAAGGGCCATATTAAACCGTGCTACACCACAATACACCTTCCAGTATAAGGGGCTGCCTTACATTCAGTGTTAGGCGGAGATTATAGTAGGCACGCATGCGCGATGGAGCGCATGGCGGCGCGCGTGCCTGTTGCCCGAGCGATGGGTGAACTGAGCTGGAGGCGTGGCCGAGGATTGACGGACGTGTCACCAGGCTGGTTTGCCCTCATTGGCTGAACGCTCGTGTGACGTGTTTCTAGAACCTAAATCTGTGTTATGATGCATTATCTGCTGTGTAATTTTGTTAGACAATATGGATTGATTCCCTGTAGAATGAGTGTCGCTTATCCCCTGTCCCTATTGCACCGAGTCTAACATCTAGTTAATTATTAGAGTAAGCTGAAGTTCTATCCCTTCTCTTCCCCTTTTCCCCAACATTGATCATTTTGTTAGAGAATAGAGACGCAGCAATCTTACTGGTCCTTGGAAAAAGTAGTGTTTATACCCAAAGGGGTGCGGTGATGGCTGCAGAATAGAGATTACCTGTAGACACACGGCATATAGGGCACTGATTCTCAACCTATTTTGAACAGGGATTTTAAAGTCTCAGGTACCCCTGCTCTTCAGACCTCACTCATCCCCTCGCTTTTATATGCAACACTCGTGCTCCATTTCACATGCACTCACCCACCCTCTTTTTACACACTCCCCATTCACGCTCACACATCATACTCACACTTGTTTCCTCCACAATCCTCATTTATTACCTTTTTTTTTTTTTAAATTTTTTTACACAACACACCCTTTTACCTTCTTTCTTAATCACACCACATTCACTCCTCTCTTACTTGCACCACACACCTTTCCCCCACCCGACACAAAGCCATTAAACTCCCCCACATCGCAGCATTTACAAAGTGCATCTCCAGGCAGTGCAGGACACACCCGTTGAGCAGCCAGCAGAGGGTCACAGCACACCAGCACAACCATGTAGACAATAGACACACTCAACCTGACGGGGAAGAGATAGTTCTTGTTAGTTGCTCAGACTAAGATTTGCCAACACGGAGGAACCTAAAAAGAAACAAACGTAAAGGGAAATAATTTCTCACAGGATAGAGGTCTTGTAGAAAACCAAAGAACCTTGTGAGCAAACAGAACTTGTCTATGATCAACAGATCAACAGATATTGCTGGGGAAAGTATATTTCTGGTGTCGGGCACAGCACACCTGTGAGCAAGTGACACGGGTTAATACACACAGCTATCTAACTGATCCATTTGTCACCTATGCAAGGTCACTCAAATGAATAATATCCCCCCTCAAACTGTCACAATATCTATCTTTACTTGCTGCCACTACCAAAGAGATAACGATGAACTTGCTGAGCCTTTGGTCTCTCTTTACTGAAGAATATATGCACTTAACCCACACAAATCTGGTGTAGCAAAATGTGTCTCAAACTATAATCACACTTCAAAATGCGCAAAGTTCAATCAGAGCCCAAAGGAATAATAACTTTATTTCATAATAAGAACTTTACTTTATGTAGCATGTTTCTCTCAATGGGACGCAAAGTGCATCACAATTACAACACAGTGCGCAGTACATAGGATTTCTTTTTAGACAGTCAGAGTTAGTGTCTTTACTCACTAAGCCACTCCTATTATTACTTATTACATTTTAGATTTAATATACAAAAATAATACAGTGCTTAGGTTACAGAAAAATATTACAAAAACACAGTACAAATAAAAGGGAGTAAAATAGATTTATCTAATTACGTTACCGCATAACATAATCAGTTACTTCAGAGTGGGCTTGAAGTTGAGAATAGGGAAATCCATGTGTGCAATAGACAAAACACACCCCTCTATGTTGAATTTCTGACTTCATATCTAAATTGCATGGCTTATATTTTAACCTTCCTGCATTGGAACACAGCATAATCCCACCCTCTGGGCGTACATCCCCAAACCCCCACCCCACCAACCCCCCAAATTTCCCCCTCATCAATCTGCAGTCAGTGACATTTTTATGACTTAAGGAAAAAAAATAATTTTAAAAAGCTGCCCGGACATATAAAAAGTCCAATATCTTTATTCCTATACTACGCAAGGAACGCCATCTTCACTATTACACCAGTCTCAATGGACTAGGTGCAGTACTACATCAGAAACATTCAGAAGGACTCCGGCCCGTGGCCTATGTCAGCCGTAGCCTGACTCCCAGTGAACAAAACTACCCCGTGCACAAGTTAGAGTTTCTGGCTCTCAAATGGGCCGTCGTGGATAAACTCCATGATTACCTCTACGGAGTCACCTTTGAAGTGAGGACGGACAATAATCCCCTCACTTACTTCTGGATGCTTCCAGTCACCAATGGCAGGCAGCGCTGTCCAATTACAACTTCCCCCTAAAGTATAAGCCAGGGCCCCTGAACATTGGAGCTGATGCCCTATCTCAAAGACCAGGATTAAGTGCCACTCCCGATGACGATCAATGGGAAGAGATTCCGGGGCTAGCGGCTAGCTATATACAGTACGGCTGCCATTATCAATGACCAAGTGGCCTTTTCAGAGTTAAGAGTTGCGTTTTCTTTAGGGTGTCAGTCCAAAGCCATCCCTGCTGCTTACTGTGACCCCAGTGAGATGCACATAACCCCAGATAAGATCATATCATGGAAAGATATGGTCCAATATCAGAGCCGGGACCTCATAGCCGGTGTCATCCATCAGGCCGTTCAGAAAAAATGGCCTTCCCTGTTAAAGCGTGCCCCTAGTGAAGTGGTCGCCATCCTTATGCGCGAAGCTGACAAGTTCGAGATAGACACCGGACTACTCATAGGGTGGTGCGATCCCACAATCACCCAAACAGACGACAACTGGTTCACCCCAAGAACCTGCAACACATAGTCCTGAAGGCGCTACACGATGAGCACGGACATCTCGGTGTCAAGACGTTTGGACTCGTCCGAGACCGGTTCTTCTGGCCAAAAATGTGCGAGGCAGTGGAACAACATTGGCGACGATGCTCCAGGTGCATTCAGCGCAAGACCCTCCCGACCCAAGCAGCGCCCATGGCCCATTTGAAGAGCTCAGGCGCTATGGACTTAGTGTGTAAGGTCTTCGTGTGCATTGAGCCTGATACGTGAGGAATATGCAATGTGTTGGTCATCACGGACCATTACACACGATACGCTCAAGCCTTCCCGACTAAAGACCATAAGGCTATTACAGTGGCAAAGATCCACTGGGATAAATATTGTATGCATTATGGCCTAACCAATCGCCAACATTCTGATCAAGGTCGGGACGTTGAGAGCAGTTTAATTCGGGAGTTGCTAAAAATTCTGGATATCACTAAGTCCCGGACAACCCCATACAATTCCGAGGGCAACGCTTTGCCAGAGCGGTTAAACCGGACATTACTGGACATGCTGGGCACGTTAACCGGGGCACAGAAGACAGAGTGGAGTCGGCATGTGGAGACCTTGGTACATGCATATAACTGCACCCGCCATGAGTCCACAGGCTTCTCCCCCTACTTCCTTATGTTCGGCGAGAAGCCAGGCTACCAGTGGACGTACGTCTAAGAGTATGCATGAATGGAATACACAATTCCAATCATTTCCAGTGCGTAAAGAGACTTCAAGAAAGTCTACAACAAGCGTATCAACAGGCCGAAAAGTCTGCTGAAAAACTTAATGTTGGCAACAAAAGGCGCTATGACCATAAGGTCAAACACCGGTAAATTTGCCCTTGAGACGTCGTGCTTCTCCGCAACTTGGGAATCCCGGGAAAGCATAAATTAGCCGATCGTTGGCGGGATGGCGTCTACGAAGTTGAGTCACAGATGCCTGGCCTTCCGGTCTACCGCATCAAAGACTCTGAGGGCCAGGTAAAGGTATGGCACAGAAATCATCTGCTCCCCATTCCGCAAGTGGGAGATTATGAGTCTGAGATACCGGCTAATCCCCTGGATGGTGAGCCGAACTCATCAGAGGTTGGTCAAGAGACTGTAACTGACACCACCTCTGAGGACCCTATGGAGGGACCCTCTCAAAGGGGCCCCAAACTCAAGGGGCATCTCCCGGAGGAGCTACGGGTAAAGGGCCCCATAGACAAGCACCTAATAGGGTGGCTCCAGCGAGCCAGCCTCTGGATCCACAGAGCCCGTGCTTTGTACTTCAACAAGACTGTTCAGAGACATTACTCCCCTCAAGGGAAGAGGCTGAGCCTCAGGACTATGCTAGTTACACTCCAGAGGGAGTGACCGAAGAACAGCTCCGCCGGAGCCAAAGAGTTGGTCAGCCTCCAATGAGGATGACCTATGATCAATTTGGGGCACCCCATTATGAGGCTCAGCAGTGGGCCCGCAGTAAAGTGAGATCCCTCATACTGATGTTCAGTGAAATGTATAATCTTATGTAGAGCTAATATGACGTGATAAGTTGTATATATGATCTGCATTTTTATTGTGTAACTCATGAGTATGGTTATATTATGTTACGCTGTTCCCAAGCGGGGTCGTTGGTATTTTCTACCAGGGGGAGGATATAGCCAGGTCTCCCATGGCCCTCCGGGCCCTCCCCTTACCTCCAGTGCACGGGGGGGATGTTGTGGAGAGTGAAGGTGGTGACAGGCTCGCCGGCGGCGCCCTCTGCGGGCGCTGCCATCTTGTGTAAGGGTCACGCATGCGCAGTGGTAGCAGGAGTCGAGGCGGCCACGACAGATCTCGCGTATACGCAGGGAATAGCGCGCGAAGCCCCGACCAATCAGAGGAGGCTCTGGGCAGGGACTGCCAGGCCCATGAGCCTTAGGGAGGCACCACCTGACAAATAACAGCCAATAGGGTTCTAGGATCCTCCTCAGAAGGGAACTAGAGATTGAGCCAGGAGAGCACGTTAGGCAGTCGGGATCCGGACAGAGAGGGTGTAGGTAGGGTCCAGGGAGCAGTGCTCCTTTGGACTAGGCTAGGTGTCCCCCAAGGTCCCAGATAGATCCCCTGAACCCCAGTAGATACTGTGAACATTGCATACTGTAGGGAAAGGCCTCAGATAGGGACCCTCTCCACAGTAGTAATAGTGAGATATGCTGCAGGACATTGCCTGAAGGAGAAGTGCGGCCTGTTGCAAGGGAGCAGACCAAGACTCCTGGATAGAGACTATTTATAGGGGTACCATCAAGCTGGAGGCCCCTCCAGAGGCAACAACCTAAGGATTCATCCAGGAATTTTCACCCACAATTTTCAATTTGGCCCAGTATCTGAAGAGGAGATTACACAAGCGCTCCTCAAATTACAACTAAGCAGCCAATGTGGACCTGACTTACTACAATCTAGGTTCCTAAGACTTGGTGCCCCAGCCATTGCCAAACCAATTGCTTCCATAGTCAACTCTATCCTGTCTGCAGGCCATATCCCTAAGACCTGGAAAACTGCTAGAGTTGTCCCAATCTTCAAAAGTGGGGACAAAAACACTGTCTCAAACTACAGACCAATCTCCCTTCTCCCAATCCTATCCAAAGTCATGGAAAAATGTGTCCACTCCCAACTAAGCGATTACTATACCAAGACAAATTTCCCTAGCCAATTCCAATCTGGCTTTCGCCCCAAACACTCTACCGTAACTAGCCTGCTAAAAGTTTGCAATGAAATCCAGTGTGGAATGGAACGTGGTCAACTCACTGGTGCAATATTCCTAAATTTTGCAAAGGCTTTTGATACTGTTGATCATGTTATCTTGCTTAACAAACTCCAGAGCTCTGGAATAGGGAAACATGCTTTAAACTGGTTTCAGTCCTACCTATCAGGTAGATCCCAACATGTGTCCATCTCAGGCTCTAACTCCAACCCCCTGGATATCACCAGTGGTGTCCCGTAAGGCTCTGTTCTGGGGCCCCTACTCTTCTCAGTGTTCATCAATGATCTTCCCACAGCTTGTAAGGAAGCTTCAATACACATGTATGCAGATGACACAATCTTATATGCACACAGCCAGAGCCTCTCCAACCTTGAACACGTACTTCAGTCTGACTTTTTGAGACTCGAAAACTGGATTTCCCAAAACAAACTGTTTTTAAACACTGACAAGACTGTAACAATGGTATTTGGGACCAAGACTAAATTTTTAAAGCTTCCAGCGACTGAGCTCCTGATTAGAACCAACACTATCACCACCCTAACTCCTGTTACTAGTTTCAAATACCTGGGCATGTGGTTGGACTCCCACTTAACATTCGGAATGCACATTGATACCCTGACAACCAAGACCTATGCCAAACTAGGGGTACTTTACAGGTAAAAATCCTCCCTAAGTCTGCTGGTCAGAAAGCGTATTGCACAGCAGATGTTAATGCCAATTATTGACTATGGAGACATAGTATATGGCTCGGCACCTCAAACCCACCTTAGCAAACTTGACACCCTCTACAATTCAATTTGTCGTTTTGTTCTCCAATGCAACTATAACACACATCACTGCGAAATGCTCAAAGAACTAGATTGGTCATCACTCGAGTCTAGGCGCAAAGTTCACCTTTCCTGTCTTGCCTTCAAATTCTTTATGGGCAAGCTACCGAGCTACCTGAACAAGCTCCTCACCCCTACCACTTGCAGCACCTATCATCTGAGATCAGACTCCAAAAGACTGTTCATGGTCCCAGGGCTCAACAAAGTATCCGGACGTTCCTCCTTCTCTTACCGTGCACCCCAAAACTGGAACAACCTACCAGAGACTCTCACATCCACCACCAGTTTAAGTTCTTTCAAATCTAAGGCTGTCTCACATTTTAATCTGGTCTGTAACTGTTTCATACGCCCATAATATTTATTATCTTTAACTGTGCATGCAATGTCTTGTATATAATGTATACCCTGTTCATTTATGTAACTATTTGTAACCATGTATTATTTGTCTTAACTCTGTGCCCAGGACATACTTGAAAACGAGAGGTAACTCTCAATGTATTACTTCCTGGTAAAATATTTTTATAAATAAAAAATAAAATAAAATAAAAGGAAAGGAGCAGCAGATTGCGGCGCGGAACCACATCGGTGATCCGAGGAGTTCTACTATTTGTCCTGGTCTGGACTAAGACCAGGGAGGTATTAACCAAGTGTACCAACGGGCCCCAACACAGGGAAGCGCGCTATTCCACACACACTCTTTGGGGGAGGGATAGCTGGTGGACACTCAGGGTTAAGTGCCCATGCACTCCGGATCTTTGGGGTTGTATTGTATTGTATATCTTTATTTAAATAGCGCCATAAATGTACATAGCGCTTCACAGTAGTAATACATTTTGTAATCATATAAATAACAAATAATATAAATAACAGGTCATGGGAATAAGTGCTTCAGACATAAGAGTAACATTAAGGAAGAGGAGTCCCTGCTCCGAGGAGCTTACAATCTAATTGGTAGGTAGGGGAACATATAGAGACAGTAGGAGGGAATTCTAAAAAGTGCGTCTGCAGGGGGCCAAGCTTTATGTATCATGTGTCCAGGATTATCCAGTGTTATTCATATGCTTCTTTAAGCAAATGTGTCTTAAGGTGTGTCTTAAAGGTGGATAGAGAGCGTGCTAGTCGGGTATTGGGTAGTCGGGCATTCCAGAGGTGCGGGGCAGTCAGTGAGAAAGGTTTAAGGTGGGAGAGAGCTTTAGATACAAAGGGGGTAGAAAGAAGATATCCTTGAGAAGAACGCAAGAGTCGGGATGGTGCATAGCGAGAAATTAGGGCTGAGATGTAAGGAGGGCCAGAAGAGTGTAAAGCTTTAAAAGTGAGGAGGAGAATTGAGTGTGAGATGCGGGATTTGATCGGAAGCCAGGAGAGGGATTTCAGGAGGGGAGACGCGGAGACAGATTTAGGAAAGAGTAGAGTGATTCTGGCAGCAGCGTTAAGGATAGATTGTAGGGGAGACAGGTGAGAGGCAGGGAGGCCGGACAGCAGGAGGTTGCAGTAATCGAGACAAGAGAGAATGAGGGCCTGAGTCAGAGTTTTTGGCAGTCGAGTAACAGAGGAAAGGGCGTATCTTTGTGATATTGCGGTGGAAAAAGCGACAAGTTTTAGAAACGTTTTGAATGTGAGAGGAGAATGAGAGAGATGAATCGAGTGTGACCCCTAGGCAGCGTGCTTGGGCTACTGGGTGAATGATCGTATTTCCAACAGTAATGTGGAAGGAGGTAGTAGGGCTAGGTTTGGGAGGAAGTATAAGGAGCTCTGTTTTTGCCATATTAAGTTTCAGTCGGCGGGTGGCCATCCAGGATGATATTCCAGAGAGGCATTCAGAAACTTTGGTCTGTATACAGTAGCAGGTGTAAGATCAGGGGTTGAAAGGTAAATTTGTGTGTCGTCGGCATAGAGGTGATATTTAAACCCAAGAGATGTGATTAGGTCACCTAGAGAGAGTGTGTAAAGAGAAAAGAGAAGGGGTCCCAGGACAAAGCCCTGAGGTACCCCCACAGAGAGACCAATAGAGGAGGAGGAGGTGTTAGCAAAAGAGACACTGAAAGTACGATGGGAGAGGTAAGAGGCGATCCAGGATTGAGCTTTGTTCCGAATACCAAGAGTATGGAGAATGTGAAGGAGAAGAGGGTTGTCCACGGTGTCAAATGTTGCAGAGAGGTCGGGTTTACAGTCGGGAGTTCTAACTGTGGGGTGATATCTTGCGGGGTTGTGTTATGTGGATGGTATATAATCTATGCATAGTAAATACTGTTATCATATCTGTGTGTATTATTGTGTATATTGGTTCCGGTGAGGGGCTCCTCCCACTACGCTGGGATCCCTCGCCAGTGCAGGCGCTGCAACGTGAAATTAAGTGCATCCCAAGCTTCCAGTGGCGGAGGCTCAGGCCTCCTGGTAGCCAAACAGGTGACAGCAGCACATGTAGTTCTGTACTAAGGGGGTACAAGGGCTACATATATATTATAAAATACTTGTCTAACTTTTTAGAAACTGCGTCAATCCGCACCATTTAACCCATTAAACAATTTTTGGAGTAGGGCTCTCCTTACCTACTGTACTAGTTAATGTTATTATTATTATTTATGTAGCCGGGTCCCCTTCCTTACCTCCGGTGAAGGGTAGCTGCTCTGCTGCTCAGCTGATCGGCGGAGTTCCGTGCGATCGGGGAGTTAGCAGGGAAATGCCATTTTGTAGAAAGGCGCGCATGCGCAGTGTTGCTAGCGTGGTGGCCATCTTGGATTGGCTCCGCACGGACCGAAGCAGGACTACGAGTCCCAGAATCCTCGGGGGAGGGTGATCACGAGGGTTGATCCAACCAATGGCCTGGATGCAGCCTGAAGGAAAAGGATATCCTCCGCAAACCATTCTGACGGAAGCGATAAGGCTGCGCTTACTGTGCTGGCAACGGCTACGGATGACGTCACCTGTCTCCGTAACCATTTTAAAAGTTGTCATTTGAGTTTTGAAGATGTCTCTCGCTACAAGGGGAGTGACGTCAGGCAAGGGGGAAAGCAGAGGGGAGGAGACAAGAGCAAGGGGAAAGGTTGAACAGAGAGGAGTTGTAATTTCTGTTTGTATGCTGAATTTACTTTAATTTTACTTTAAATTATGGGAGAATTTACTATTTTAAAGTTGTTAATTTAGTGTGTTTCACTTGACAGACACTCACACACACACAGACACAAACACACAAAATTACACACACACACACACACAAAATCACACAATCACACACACATAATCAGACAATCACACACACAATCACTCACACAATCACACACACACAATCACACACAAATCCCCCATCTCCCTGCGCTCCCACACACACACATTCCCCCTCTCCTTGCATCAGAAGCTATCTGATTGGTTGATAGCCTGTCACATAGTGAGACTGTCGCTGTAAAAATCAAATTCTACTGACTACAGAGATTTAGGCTGCGCTTATAGTGCCGGCGACGCTGCGGCAAAACAAATGCATTGCCACCGGCGCGTGCGCTTATTGTAAGCACGACGCGAAGGAGCGACGGTTTGGTCGCGATCTCTGGAAGTCATCTCTATTTGATTTTTCTAGTGACCATAGCCTGACGGTCGCGTCCCCGGCACTATAAGCGTAGCCTAAGGCCGCTCCATCGCTGTCGCGCCTACTATAAGCGCATGCGACAGATTCAATGCATTTGTTTTGACGCGACGTCGCGTCGCCGCACTACAAGCGCATCCGGTAGTGTCCAGGGACCTGTAGTTTCCTAGACTAGGCCAGACTCTGCCCCTAGGCTCAGCCAGGCCCTGAGCCAACCATAGCTCCGTATTGTAGGGAAGGCCCCAGATAGGGACCCTCCTCACCTTATCATTACCGCTATACTGTTGTGCCGTCTACGCGGCGGACTGCGGCCTGGGACCAGACTGCAGTGTTTAGGGACATTTGTGTGAGACACTCCGGCTTGAGCTCACACCACGTCGAGGCTGGGACCCTTAGGGGAGAGGGGATTACTGTCTGAGGCCTCACTGCGTGGGACCTGCGTCAGAGAAATTCCAGAAGCTGCCCCTGGTGTACTGGAGTACCCAAGCAGGTATCACAAGTGCACCAACAGTTCACATCACAGAGGAGGTAGCGCTTCCACACACTTTGGGTGGGCTTGCTCGTGTGGACAACGGGTTACAGGTGCTCAGGGCACCCTCAGTACTTTGGGGGACTCAATCATGGCAGTGGTTGCATTGCATTTTACTCTTATACTATTGTTGTATGTGTGTCAGTAAATACAAGTTATATATTATCTGGTGTGATACTGTTTATTACTGACTGTATTGGGTCCTATGAGGAGTCACCCCGCCAACGCTGGGATCCCTCATAGGTGGAGTCGCTGCACTGAGAGAGAGAGCTCACCCCAGGCTCCCAGAAGCGTAGGCTCAGGCCTCCTGTGAGCGTACAGGTATCAGCAGCACACGTAGGCGCCCGCGGTTTCCCATAGGCATAGGGAAAGGGGGCTACATTTATTATTGTTATTTCATTGTTATCGTCTTCACAGGCCGTTGTCCCCCACCGCAGAACATGTGGGAACATTGTGTAGCCCTTTTTCTGACGCCTCCCAAAGGGACTACTGATCACTGTACACAACCTGCGGTTCCAGGAGATCTGAGCCTCCGCTAGCTGGGAGCCTGGGGTAACTATTCTAGCGCAGCGCCTCCACTTACCCAGGATCCCCGTCATGCAAGATTCCCCTGGGCAAGAAACATACCACCACAGTGCGTGCAACCAAGTTTTACTATGCAATCATACCTTATACTCTATATGACATCACACATAACATATTCTTATACTATAATGCTAGTCTTGGCATCAATACCTAACACCTTTATAACTGCTATGGTCCTTATACTATAGTGGCTCGGCCACACATCTAGGGAATATTGTCCTGTACAATAGTGGCTCAGCCACGCTCTTATAGAGTATTGTCGTGTCCCGTCACCGCGTGCCCCACACACCGTGTCCTTGAATTGTATTACGTGGTATAGGCTCAGTCCTCTAGCCACTCGCTAGTGTCCCTAAAGAGTTTAGCCTAAGGCGGGATCAGCGCCTGATGACCGGTGTTGGTGCACTTGTTGTTACAATATACCTTCCGGTCACGGCGGTGACCGGTACCTCTTCACAAAGGATCAGATGCCTCCGACCCTTGACCTCCAGATGTCGCAGTGTCCAGCCGTCTGGTCCCAGATGACTGCAACCGGCCGCAGCTCTGTGCTTTGTCCCTAGGGTGACAATCACTTCCACTACAGGGTGTCCCTGCAGTACAGCAGCGTACTGTGACTCAGGGGATGCTCCTATGGGCCTGAGAGGATAGCTGGCCTATGCAGGCGGGTCACTGACCCCCTGCACTCACACTACCTCCTTCAGCTCCGTCCAGATCTCCTCTGACTAGCGTGGTCTCTCCCCCACGCTTCCCTTTCCTGCTCCCATCATCCTAGCCTTCTGATTGGTTCTTCACATCAAGTGACTGCCCAGGAGCTCATGGGAGTTGTAGTTTCTCCACGGAGCCTCTCTGCCTTAATATGCACAGAGACACAGCTATTGCATCAGCCACTGCCTGTCTGACTCTGCTCTGACACACTGCAAAACTGTTGCAGAAACTCCACATGCCTCTCACTGAACAGAGTCAAACACCAACTGAACACACATATGAGGTTCCTACCATATCATTACATTCTCCCCCTTGCAAAATCCAACGTCCCCGCTTGGGCTACACCTACATAACTATACACAGAATGTTATATAACCAAAAATAACGCAACACAGTACATCTTACTTATTGCTCTATATTAAATTGCACAGTTCAGTGAACATTACCACTACCGACTGTACCCTGCGGCGAGCCCATTGCTGAGCCTCATAATGGGGTACCCAAAATTGATCATAAGCCATCCTCATTGGAGGTTGACTAGCTCTTTGGCTTCTGCGAATTTGTTCTTCAGCTACCTCCTCTGGAGAGTAGCAATTCTCATTTGGCATTTCCAACTCTGCCCTTGAGGGGCTTGATAAGTCTACAAAGTCTCTTTGTGGCACAAAGCACGGGCTCTGTGGATCTAGCGGCTGGCTCAGTGTCTCTGTCGTTGGACCAAGGGGCTCTTTACCCGTAGCTCCTTCGGGAGATGCCCCCACGGCCGGAAGGCCCCTTTGAGAGGTTCCCTCCATGGATTCTCAGAGGTGGCATTTATTACAGTTTCTGGGCCAACCTCTGTATTTTCATCTTCTCCATCTATTGCAATAGTGGGCACTTCCAATTCGTTGTCCCCTACTTGAGGTATGGGGAGCAGATGATTCCTATGCCATACCTTTACCCGGCCTTCTGAATCCTTGATGAGGTACACCGGGAGGCCAGGCATCTGTGATTCTACCGCATACACCCCATTTCTCCACCGATCAGCCAATTTGTGCTTTCCAGGAATGCCTAAATTACGAAGAAGAACAGCATCCCCCGGGCGAATCTCTTTATGCCTCACCTTGTGGTCATAGCGTCTTTTGTTGCTTGCATTTAATTGCGCCGCCGTCTTTTCCGCCAATTTATAGGCCTGCTGTAGACTGTCTTGTAGTCTTTGTACATATTGAAAATGCGTCCTGTTGGATACCCCATCGGTAGATATCCGCAGTCGCACATCCACGGGCAGTCTAGCTTCCCTTCCAAACATCAAGAAGTATGGAGTATACCCGGTAGACTCGTGGCGAGTACAGTTATATGCATGCACCAGTGTCTCCACATGCTTGCTCCACTCCGTCTTCTGAGAGCCTGTTAGTGTTCCAAGCATGTCAAGTAGCGTGCGGTTGAACTGTTCAGGCATAGCATCTCCTTCTGGGTGGTATGGGGTCGTTCGTGACTTAGCTATATTTAGCAACTTCAGCAGTTCTCTAATGAGAGTGCTCTTGAAATCTCGGCCTTGATCCGAATGTAGCCGGTTCGGTAATCCATAATGAATGAAGTATTTTTCCCACAATACTCTAGCCACAGTCACCGCTCGTTGCTCTTTGGTGGGGAATGCTTGGGCGTATCTTGTGTAGTAATCACTAGTACATTACCGATGCCCCGGGAGTCTGGCTCGATGCATAAGAAGTCCATGCACACCAAATCCATGGGGCTGGAGCTTTTCAAATGTGCCATGGGGGCAGCCTGAGTGGGGAGAGTCTTCCTCTGTATGCAGCGGGTACACTGTCGGCAATGCAATTCCACGGATTCTCTCATCTTCGGCCAGTAGAATCGGTCCCGAAGTAACCCGAATGTTTTTCGACACCCAGATGGTCATGATCATCGTGTAGGGCCCTGAGGACCATATTCCACAGAATCTTGGGCAGGAATAGCTGTCGCCGGTCGGGATGATTATGGTAGGGTATGACCCGATACAGGAGGCAATTGTCCAGTTTGAATTTCCCGAACTCGTTCAACAAGAGTTTCACCAATTCTCTGGGGGCTTGCTTAAGAATAGAGGGGTTTCCTTGCTGCAAGGCTTGGCGAGCTAATTCTACCACTGGGTCTTGAATTTAATGTTGCACTAGCTCGTTCCAGGAGATGATTTTGTCTTCCGTAAGGTTCATTCCCTCCAAGCCTCGGTAGGCCCGAGGGACAGCACGGGATTGACACCCTAATGAGTCGGCTACTCTTAGCTCCGAGAATGCGACCTGATCGTCGACTACTGCAGCTATGGAGCATAGAGCCCGTATACCAGGCCCCGGAATTTCTTCCCACACCTCCTCATCCAGGACAGGCTGGAGCCCCGGTCTTCGTGAAAAAGCATCGGCCCCTATGTTGGTGGGCCCTGGTTTATACTTGAGGTTGAAACGGTAGTTGGCCAGCGCCGCCAACCACCGATGACCTGTCGCATCTAATTTGGCGGACGTGTTAATGTACGTCATTGGATTATTGTCTGTCCGGACTTCAAACTGTACCCCATACAAGTAATCGTGTAACTTGTCCACTTCTGCCCAGTTGAGGGCTAGGAACTCCAGCTTGTGGACAGGATAGTTCTGTTCACTTGGGGTCAAGCTTCGACTCGCATACGCCATGGGGCAGAGCCCTGTGTCATGTTTCTGATGCAACACTGCTCCCAGTCCACTAAAACTGGCATCCACGTGTAGCACGTATTCGCGGTCAGGATCGGCATAGGCCAGCACTGGGGCCTGCATTAGACTGGCTTTCAGTTTCAAGAACACTTGCTCACAAGCAGGGGTCCATTTCTCTCCAAAGGGCGTTTGCACCGTGATGTTTTTCCTGCCCGTATCCTCAGGATAGATCTTTAAAAGGTTATTCAGGAGCTTAGCTTTGCTAGAGTAGCCCTCCACGAAGCGCCGGTAGAAGCCACAGAACCCCAAGAAGGATCGGAGTTCTTGGACGTTACTGGGCCTGGGCCAATTCACTACGGCCTCTATCTTCCCTGGGTCGGTGGATATCCCTTCAACTGATACAATGTGGCCCACGTAAGTCACGGACGTGCGGCAAAATTTACATTTATCCAGGGACAGTTTGAGTCCCTCCTTCTGAAGTCGATCCAACACCTTCATTAGCCGCTCCTCGTGCTCCTCCAAAGTTTTCCCGAACACTATAATGTCATCCAAGTATACTAAGCATTCTTGCGGGTTCATGTCTCCCAGGGTCTGTTCCATTAACCTCTGAAAGGTTGCAGGGCCCCCGCAGATCCCTTGTGGCATGCGGATTAACTGGTAGAACCCTAGCGGACAGATGAAGGCTGTTCTCTCCTGGTCTTCCAGATCCATGGGCACTTGATAGTATCCCGACCTCAAATCTAGTACACTGAACCATTTACTTCCCGTCAAGGCGTTCAGAAGGTCCTCAATGCGTGGGAGGGTATACTGATCAGGTACCGTACGATTGTTCAGTGTCCTATAGTCTACGCATAGATGTACCGTCCCATTCTTCTTGCGGACCACCATGATGGAAGAGGCGTACGGACTGCGTGATCCTTGAACGATACCAGCTTTCTCCATTTCGGCTAGTAATCTCCGCACCTCTTCCACATCTCGGGGAGCTATGTGGCGGGAACGCTCCCGGAACGGGGCGGTGTCGCTCATCCGAATGGTGTGGCGGGCACTGCGACTGCACCCCACATCCATATCACTCGTGGAGAACACCTCTCGTCGTTCTCCTAGCTTGGTCTGCAGTCTTTTTCTCCAGTCCTCTGTTAGTGGCGAATCTCCAAAGTCAAATGCCAACAGGGGAGTTACTGCATGGGTGGTGGCCGCCGGCCATTCCTCTACGGCCTTCTTTCAGGTATCACGGGATAGATTCTACCCAGAGACTGCCGACGATCAATGCACATGGGGTACGGGGAGATGTTCTGCACATATACCCAGGTTCTATTCGGAATTTTCCCCGGCAATTTCTTCACTGAAGCTAATATTTCGTAGCCAAGCCGCTGATCATCCCATGTCGTGCTCTCCAATGAGAATAGCTGATCCTCCGGACGTCTATCCGGGTAGTGGCAGGCCGCGATCATCATTCTCCCTTCCCCGGGAGGGATCTGGGTCACGCCCCACTCTTGACTGTACAGCATTCCATGCTCCTCTTCAGTCACGATTTTACCGCAAGCCTCTTGTAGTGCCGGACACGTAGCGAGAGCCAGCAACAGGGCTTCGCCCGCTTCTTGTAAGTACATGCGGATCACCGATTGCACAATGTCTGTGTTGGTTCCCATGATTATCGGGGCACTGGGGTGGTCTTGTGGTTCTGGACACACTAAGGCTTCCACTTCCATGGGGTGATGCTTACCGGTGTTCAGCTGGGGAATGTCCAGATGTACCTTCACCACTCCATCGATGGGGTAATCTTCGTGACTCAACCCTCTCAACCGTAAAGAGTCAGCAGATAACAGCGGCAGCCGGTGTAAGTGTTGATCGTAGAAGGGCCGATACACTATGGTCACCTGAAACCCCGTATCCATCAACGCAGAAGCATAGATGCCTTCAATCAGTACCCCGACGATAGCGGCTGGTCCGATCCGATTACTCGTCGAAGGCTGGGCCACGGCTCCGCCGTCCTGGGGAGTACATAGCATGGACTTGGCCGGTCGAGACGCCGTTTTCCGTAGGGAGGGGCAGCGCGCCCTAAGATGCCCCATCTTTCCACAAGCATGACACCGGAGTTGACTGAGGTAGGCATCACTCGGATGGGTGGCGAGTTTCGTCCCGACACAGGGCGCTCCCGGGCAGCTGTCGGCGCCTCCGAGTCTTCCTTGTTGGGGTCCCCACTCTCGGACGTCTCGGCTTTAGCTTCCGACCTTTTGGTGTCCTTATTCCCACTCGACGCCTTCTTCCCTGGGGTTAAGTCACGCCCCAGCAGCACAGTCTCATGTGCTTGGACCCGGTCCATTAGGTCATTAAACGCCCAGGCTTGTCCGGGTACGAGGCAGCCGCTGACACGTACGGACACCGGATGCAGTGGCAGGAGCCCCCTCAGTAGCTGGGTGGTGCGCAGTCCGTCGGCATCCACCTTCGGCACCACCCCCTTCCTCACCAGAGTCCACAGATCCAGATGCAGACGTCTAAGGAAGTCGGACACCATTTCTCCCTCTTTCTGAGCCAGAGCATGGAACTTGGCCATCGAGGGTTCAAACTGTTCTCAGGGGTGCGGTCAGAGCTGCTAGTGACGGCACCTAACGAGCCGGGATATCCCCTCAGTGGTGTGGACGCAGCCAGTGGCTCGGTGGAATCCACTTGCACTATTGGACAGTGTATGCCGGGAGCCTCGGGTAGCAATAGTACTAAGGACAGGGCTTTGGGGCATATGTCCTGTTCAGTGACATATAGTATTTTGCGCCAAATCTGTTCCCGGTCGTCATAGTGATCTTGCATTCGGGCAGTGTCCATGAGCGGGAGTTTCCTGACATGGTCAGTCACGGTGCCTAGGGAGAGGATGGAGGGAACATGTCCCAGGCCGAAAGCACGTGTCAGGGGAATTTCATGCCGCTGGGCCCACTTGCGCACCTCGGGCTGCGAGGGCACAAACATGATGGAAAAAAAAACTTGTTGCACAATTGAGAAAAATGTATCGGGCTCCCCAGGTCTGAGCTCTCAGCAGCGCCCCAAAATGTAGCCCTTTTTCTGACGCCTCCCAAAGGGACTACTGGTCACTGTACACAACCTGCGGCTCCAGGAGATCTGAGCCTCCGCTAGCTGGGAGCCTGGGGTAACTCTTCTAGCGCAGCGCCTCCACTTACCCAGGATCCCTGTCATGCAAGACTCCCCTGGGCAAGAAACATACCACTACAGTGCGTGCAACCAAGTTTTACTATGCAATCATACCTTATACTCTATATGACATCACACATATTGTTATACTAAAATGCTAGTCTTGGCAGCAATACCTAACACCTTTATAACTGCTACGGTCCGTATACTATAGTGGCTCGGCCACACATCTAGGGAATATTGTCCTGTACAATAGTGGCTCAGCCACGCTCTTATAGAGTATTGACCTGTCCCATCACCACGTGCCCCACACATCGTGTCCTTGTATTGTGTTACGTGGTATAGGCTCAGTCCTCTAGCCACTCGCTAGTGTCCCTAAAGAGTTTAGCCTAAAACGGGATCAGCGCCTGATGACCGGTGTTGGTGCACTTGTTGTTACAATATACCTTCCGGTCACGGCAGTGACCGGTACCTCTTCACAAAGGATCAGATGCCTCCGACCCTTGACGTCCAGATGTCGTGGTGTCCAGCCGTCTAGTCCCAGATGACTGCAACCGGCCGCAACTCTGTGCTTTGTCCCTAACTAATGTATAGTAGGGTGACAATGACTTCCACTACAGGGTGTCCCTGCAGTACAGCAGCCTACTGTGACTCAGGGGATGCTCATATGGGACTGAGGGGATAGCTGGCCTATGCAGGCAGTCACGGACCCCCTGCACTCACACTACCTCCTTCAGCTCCGTCCAGATCTCCTCTGACTAGCGTGGTCTCTCCCCCACGCTTCCCTTTCCTGCTCCCGTCATCCTAGCCTTCTGATTGGTTCTTCACATCAGGTGACTGCCCAGGAGCTCATGGGAGTTGTAGTTTCTTCACGGAGCCTCTCTACCTTAATCTGCACAGACACACAGTTATTGCATCAGCCACTGCCTGTCTGACTCTGCTCTGACACACTGCAACACTGTTGCAGACACTCCACATGAACACACATATGAGGTTCCTACACTCCAAACACCAACTGAACACACATATGAGGTTCCTACCACATCCTTACAATTGTAAACAATAGTAATAAACTTGCCACGATCCTTACACGTAGCTCATGTCCCGGGAGTGACTGACCTGTGTATGCATGAAAAACAAAATACATGAGGCACACCAAATGCCATTTTCCTTGCCAAAGGCTACTGTGCCAACCGGAACATTGTTCCCTTGTGGCTAATAAACCGACTTGTGCCTTTCCTCTCTATACACTTGTAGCCCCCTCACTAATTCTACCCCCCCCCCCCCCCAGCCTACCACATAAGTCCTGGTAAGAGCAGGCATTGCTAGGGTTAATAGTTAGCTAGTGAGATCACCTCCCCTCAGTTGCTAAAGTGTAGCAGTTTTACTGGCACAAGTCTGGGCTGGTGGAGTTGCAAGGAGAGGGGGAGGGATAGTGTGTCCCCTCCTGCTGTATGTTATAGTGTGGGTTCTGCAAAAGGCAGGAGTCTTTCCCTCACCTAGGGAAGAGCAGGTTCATTCCTCCCCTTAGGGGGTGAGGACCAGGGACTGCTAAGGGAAGACTGCCTGGGAACCCAGCTCCTGGGAGGCACAGTCAAGACTAAGAGAATAGAAGTAAGCCCTTCCTGACTGATATTCAGGCTGAAGCAGTATTCTGGGATGCAGGGTGCTAGGAGCTAGGAAGCCCAAAAGATTTGTGGTGGACTAGAGGCAAAGACTGACCCAGAAGTACTTACCTGAATAGGAAAGGGGCACTGAGGGAACTTGCCCTGAAGAGACCATTATACAGGGACCTGTCTAATGAGGTATTGTGCTCTATATGATGATAATAATTGATCCTGTGCAAGCCTGGAGCTGGTGTGTGCCTGTCAATAAAATACCTGTGAGTTGCAAAAGATCCTGGCGCCCTATTTCTTATCTTGTCCTCCAACCCACACTACCCTCCTTTACAGCCCAGGCCTCAACCTGCCAATGGGAACCCTGATATCACAGGTAACTGACCAAGGAGCTGACACTCTAATCCCATCGGGAGCGGAGCAGGACTTTGTTCACACATGTACACCCTATCTCCTGCTGGGGGGGGGGGGGGGGAGAGAGAGGGGGATAGGGGTGTTACATATTTCTAACCTGTGTATGTGACAAAAGTAACTACCACTAGATGGCGCTACTAACAAGCCAATCGGCCTAGTTTGAGCCTAGAGAAGATCCCTACTTAACATTGTGCATGGCTAGTAAAATACAGGTGTCAGTGTATTAATTTCCACCCCCCCAGACATTGCACCAAGCTACAGCCATCCTGGCTTTATTGGAATTTTATCAAAGGCAAAAAAGCATGTCAGACTTGTTATTCAAAAAGGATTAAAATAAACAAAAAATTAGGACTGAAGCGTCTGAATCAAGAAATCATTTTGCCAGTTGAGATTAACGTGGGTTAGGTGCCGTTCCATCCTATATTCGGTTTTTTCTTACATTATATTTGTTTCTTCCATGTATTAATTCATTCGCAATGGGCTACAAGGCCAAGATCTGAAACACACGTTGACGGTGATTAGGATCTGATGCTCACAATAATAGTTATGTTACCTTTTTTTTTTTTTTTAATAGGACTATCTTTAAAAAAACAAAACATTTTTTCATTAAAAAAAAAAAAAAAAAAAACGTTGTTTTTGATAAAGACACCCATCTTGGGTGAATAGCCAATATTGTATAGTAATGAATATCAAGCTGTAATAAATATTCCAATAAGTGCTGTATCCTTATGGGGAGGAACAATGTGTTCCAGGCCCCTCTGACAGACACGAGGATAATTTGTCTCTTGGATGTGCACACACCTTTGGAATCCCAGCGTCAAATGACTCTGCGGACGTCGCCAACACGACGTCAGACGGCATCGCGTTGCCATGGAAACGCGACGTCATGATGTCATTTGACGTCATCATGTCTGCCGTGGCAACGTGGGGCCGTGACGGCGCATTGGTTACGTCGCGCGGCATCATTTGACGCTGGAATTCCAAAGGAGAAGCATAGCAGCAGCAACTAGGCGGCCGACAGAGCTAAGTGCCTTCCCGTTAGGTCCGTTAGGCCTGAGAGCACGGCAAATACATATGGGGACGGAAATTTTTGCCGCCCCAAAATTTTGACACCCTAAGACCAGGCCGAACGGTGTGTCCGGTATTTTTCCAAGCCCAGTTGCACATGCTCTACAACAGGGATCTCACAATTATTACTGTCAAACTCACCGACCTCTCCACATCTGCTATCCCCAGTGGTTTCTACTACTTCTCTTTATTTCACTTTTTACTTTGTCCAAGGCCTATATTTAGGTCAATTTACTTTGTCACGAGCATAATTAGGTAATTTCTCACTTCTCTAACACCCTCCCTACAGTTGCCACTTGCATGTCTCCATCCCCATCTGCTACCCTTCACAATTTTTCCCTGGAGCATTTCAGTTCTGCAGGGGCCAGTAACACATTGCTATGTACGTTTACAGTTCCAGTTCTTGACAAATATTAATTTTAAGGTATCACAAATCTGCAAATGTAGTTTTCTGTACTGAAATCCAAAGTGGGTGCATCCTTATGAGAGAGTAACACCATTCTATTCGGCACACTGACCTGTGGCCTAAACCGAGACCGCAGTTTCATGAGCCACTACACAAGAGAACTCTCTTCCCATGAGTGCTAAATCCCATGTCTATAAATACTGCACTGTATGAATGCACACACACCTGTCTCTTACAACTGGCCCGCAGGAGGGCCATCAATCAGCCTGCGGAGGGGCTTTAATCGACCCTGGGGGGAACGGGGGGGGGGGGACACTCAGCAGAGGATGCCAGTAGGGGGGGGGGGGCGAGGATGCCTGTAGTGCCGGGGTGGGGGGGGGGGGCATAGGATGCCTGTAGGGCCTGGGGGCCCGATGGTGCCTTTAGGGCCTGGGGTGGGGGGGGCTGAGGAGCCTGGCTGGGGGGGGGGGCGCTTTAAGGCCCGACTGCCCGGGTGTCACTGCAGACGGGCCACGGAGGATGCTGGTAGGGAGGGGGAGGAGAAAGGATTCCGGTAGGGCCTGGAAGGGGTGGGCAAAGGATGCAGGTAGGGCCAGGGGGGGAGGGGAGGCAGAGGATGCCGGTAGGGCCTGGGGTGGGGGGCTGAAGAGCTGGAGGCCTAGGGCCCGGGTGGCTTTGGGGTAGGGAACTTAGACATATGGGGGTCCTGCAGGCTGAAGCACACCACTACCGGGCGGCAGCAGAGGAGCCTGCTGCAGATGGCCGCGGTGTACAGGCAGGACAGAGTGCCGGGAAGGTAGGATGGGGAGAGGGGGAAGGTAGGACGGGGTAAGGTAAGACAGGGGGGGGGACAGTCAAACGGACAACACACGAGTGACACGACACTACAGAGACAAACACAGAGTATACTGTACACAGACACACACACAACAGTACAGGGTGATACAGTCAGACCATCTGTATTCACTTGTGTGTGTATTTTGAATAAGCTGCTGCACAGCCGGGAACATTCAAACACGTTTCTCCCGCCTGTGCAGTTGCTTATATTAGCTACTAGTCCCACGCCCCGCCCATGAGAAAGGCCCTGATTTTTTTCTCACACGGGCATTTTTCTTTCTGACACACCGACAGCCTGGGCCCCCTGACTCACCGGGCCTGGGACGCCAACCCCCGGCAGACCCACCCTGTTGGCGGCCCTGCCCCTGACTCACCGGGCCTGGGACGCCAACCCCGGCAGACTCACCCTGTTGGCGGCCCTGATTGTGAAGGGGATTGGGGCACACACTTAACTAGTATAGACCAGACTACTGGTGCTATCAGAGTCCCTATAAGTTACTGTACAAAAATAACATATTCATGGTTTGCCTATCTATCTGTCTCTCTCTCTCTGTCCCTGTCTTTCTCTCTCTCTCTCTCTCTCTCTCTCTCTCTCTCTCTCTCTCTCTCTCTCTCTCTCTCTCTCTCTCTCTCTCTCTCTCTCTCTCTATATATATATATATATATATTATATATATATATATATATATATATAAAAAAGCAATTCAATTTAGTTTACTGATTGTTTGAAGAGCTTTTTATAACATTTAGCAGTTTCACTAAAAGTTTTGCATTGTTTTGCTTTCTTTATAATGCTCATAACGTAATCTTGCTAGTGCAGCAAAAGTTTGTAAAACTAAAAACAACAAAAAAAGTTATTTTTTTTTAAACATCAACAGTATAGCACAGGGGTGGGCAACTCCAGCCCTCAAGGGCCACCAACAGGTCAGGTTTTCAGGATATCCCTGCTTCAGCACAGATGGCTCAGTCTTCAATTGAGCCACTGCTTGAGCCACCTGTGCTGAAGCAGGTATATCCTGAAAACCTGACCTGTTGGTGGCCAATGAGGACTGGAGTTGGCCACTCGTGGTATAGCATGGCTCCCCCTATTTTATCATGTTATGACTTTAAGTAATTCTTACTCCGAGTAATGTTTATAAGAAATAGGGAACATTTGTACTTCTCCATAAAGTGGTAATTTACCGAAAAAGTGTAAATTTGCCCTTTAAAAAAAAAAAAACGTTCAAAATGAGCAAATACGAAAACAAAAAGGAAAGTACAGCAAAATGTGGAAGTACTAGTAGGGGGTTATTTTTACACTGTGACTGTCATGATCTGCAGTATCACAGTTTAATGCGTAACCCCCATTGTATTTGCTTCTTTCAGGGTTTACTGTGAAATCTCTATAATTCCTAATGAAATGTATTGAATTGATTAATATTGAAAGAGAAAACATGAATTGACACAATAGTCACAAACATTTACTGTATGATTAATTGGAAGGGTTACACAAATTAAGAAAGTAATATTACTTTTAAAAAAATGCCTGTTGTCCTGTATTTGGACACTTTGTCCAGTAAAAAAATGGCAGGTAATACTGGACATGTGTCTGTCTGGTATCACCTCTCTGGACATAGTGACCTGCCCGGCTTGGGCGGGCCGCAGGATTTCCCAGAGCAGGGAGAGAGCAGGGCTGTTGCTCGGTGGCTGGGCCCCTTCCGCCATCCTGATTGGCTGCTGCTGGGTAATGCAGCCAATCAGGAGGAGGTGTGGTGCCAGGAGCCTTCGGGGTGTGGCCAAGGAAAGGAGGAAACAGCATGGAGCGGTGAGAGGTGTGTGTGTGTCTCGAGCGTATCGCTTCTTTTACCATTGTGTCCAGTATTTTTGGAGAAGCCACCTGGCAACCCTGTATACACATATATGTGTGTGTGTGTGTGTGTGTGCGTGTGTGTGTGTGTGTGTTTATGGGCCACTTGAAACAAAAACTCACTTGCTCTTGCTTAATTTTCTATACATACTTGAAAACGAGAGGTACAGTAACTCTTAATGTCTCCCAGCTACAGAAGGGCGCCAAGTCACATGAATAGGAGATGATGCGTGCTAAGATTCAGCACCCGTCTGTGCATCTGCGTCAGTGTATCTTTCCTGATAAAATATTTAGAAATAAATAAACTGTTGTCTAAACCCCTCTACCTATAAGGGGGTAATTCTATACCCACAAAGCAGCTGCATGGTCAATGGGAATTTTTGTCTAAAAACAGCCCAAAAAGCCACTTAGGTTGGTATAGAATAAGGCCCTAAAGGTACGTTTTTCACCAACCTTACTTCTTCTAAATAAGCTGAAAATGTGTGTTTCATAGTGTAATACGGCCAGGGCCTCTGACAGATTTCCTGGGGCCCAGGTCATTTAACACCTCACTCGCCACCTCTATTTCCTCCCCTCTTCCCATGTCTTTCTCTCCCCTCCGTCTCACTCCCTCTTCCTCACACCCCCCTTGCCTCGCATGTATTTATCTCCCCTGCGTCTCACTCTTACTCCCTCTCTTCCTCACTCACTCCCTCAACCCCTCTCTCCTCTCACTCGCCACCACCTTCCGTCAATTACCCCACTCTCACTCAATCCCACGCAACAAAATACATACCAACCCCACTGCCCCCCATTCCATATTAAAAGACCCCCACTCCCCCCAATACATATTAAAAAGACCCCCACTCCCTCCAATACATATAAACAGACCTTCGCTCCCCCCAATAACTCCCCCCAATACATATAAAAAGACCCCCGCTCCCCCAATACATATAACAAGTCCCCCACTCCCCCAATACATATAAAAAGACTACCACTCCCCCAATACATATAACAAGTCCCCACTCCCCGCTATACATAAAAAAGACCCCCACTCCTCCACCAATACATATAAAAAGACGCCCACTCCCAAATACATATAAAAAGACGCCCACTCCCAAATACATATAAAAAGACACCCAGCCCCCCAATACATATAAAATAAAGTAGACTTACCTTGGGAATTGTCAGGCTGAGCCCGATCGCTGCGGGGGTCCGGCGACCAGAGCTGCAATTTGGGGCCAACCTCTGGTCAGGCCAGGCCTGGCTCTCCATCAACTGCAGGCCTCTTCCTCACTCTGTGTCCCACGCCGAGCTTCCAAAGTCAGCGCGCACCGGAGGCTGAGGCCCAGCTTACTTCCGGCGCTCTGACGTCCGAGGGGCCCGTCGCGTGCTGCCACAGGTTGGAAGCTCCGCGTGGGACACATAGTGAGGAAGAGGCCTGCAGCCGATGGGGAGCCGGAGCCAGGCTGCGACCGGCAGCCGGGTCTGGCCAAGGTCGGGCCATTTTGCAGTTGCCGCCGCCGCACCCCCACAGTCACCGGGCCCAGGACACTTGTTCCTTCTGTACCCCCTTGCATGACTGTGTGCGTTAATAATAAATAAATAAAAACGCAGGGCGGCTGCAGGGCATCCGGTAACAGGTCTCTCTGACGGTATTTTTATATGTACTGGGGAGGGGCCACCGGCCTAACACCCCCCCCACCCCCCCCATAGCAATTCCACCCCTTCGCAGCCACAGGTCCTCCCGCAGCAATGCCCCCCCCCCCCCAGAAGCAGCCAGAAGCAGCCACCGCCTGCCCCCCAGTAGCAGCCACCAGCCCCCCCGCCCCCCAGTAGCAGCGCCACTCACAGACATGTTTCAACCTTGATTGGTATCATCAGTGTGAGGTTGGTTGATACCCATCAAGGTTGAAACATGTCTGTGAAACTTGCTTTGCTAGTGCCAGGTTTAAAAGCTGTGTGAACAGCGATACATCAGCTTAAATGGGCTCCATGTGAATGGATATTCCAGGCAAAAGGTGACACATTGTGTGCTCATTTGCATGTCATTTCCCAGAATCCCTTGCTGCAGTGGGAGCACTGTATGTGAGGTGATAATGGTTGAAAGGCAGGGTTGCAGACCTGTCTAAGACATGTGAATGTGCTCACAAGTGATATTCTTTATTGACTATATGCTAACGGTGGAGGTTTTCAGTCACCTTTTTCACCCACCATAACTAAAAATGTATGGTGTGTATATATACAGTTAGGTCCGGAAATAATTGGACACTGATACAATTTTCATAATTTTGGCTGTGTACGCCACCACAATGGATTTGAAATGAAATAACCGAGATACAATAGAAGTGCAGACTTTCAGCTTTAATGTAAGGGGTTGAACAAAAATATCATATGAAACATTTAGGAATTGCAACCATTTTCATACACAGTCCCCTTATTTCAGGGGCTCAAATGAAATTGGACAAATTAACAGATCATAAATAAAATGTTCATTTTTAATACTTTGTCGAGAATCTTTTGCAGGCAATGACTGCTTGAAGTCTGGAATGCATGGACATCATCACACGCTGGGTTTCCTCCTTTGTGATGCTTTGCCAGGCCTTTACTGCAGCTGTCTTCGTTGTTGTTTGTTCGTGGGTCTTTCTGCCTTAATTTTTGTCTTCAGCAAGTGAAATGCATGCTCGATCGGGTTGAGATCAGGTGATTGACTCGGCCATTGCAGAATATTCCACTTCTATGCCTTAAAAAACTCCTGGGTTGCTTTCACAGTATGCTTTGGATCATTGTCCATTTGTAAAGTGAAGAGCCGTCCAATCAACTTCGCTGAATTTGGCTGAATCTGAGCAGACAATATATCCATATACACTTCAGAATTCATCCGTCTGGTTCTGTCTTCTGTCACATCATCAATAAACACTAGTGACCCCGTGCCATTGTAAGCCATGCATGCCCATGCCATCACACTGCCTCCACTGTGTTTTACAGATGATGTGGTATGCTTCAGATCATGAGCCGTTCCAAGCCTTCTTCATATTTTTTTCTTCCCATCATTCTGGTACAGGTTGATCTTAGTTTCATCTGTCCAAAGAATGCTGTTCCAGAAATGGGCTGGCTTTTTAAAATATTGTTTGGCAAAGTCTAATCTGGCTTTTGTTATTCTTGAGGCTGATGAATGGTTTGCACCTTGTGGTGAACCCTCTGTATTTGCTCTCGTGAAGTCTTCTCTTTATGGTAGACAAGGATAATGATATGCTTACCTCCTGGAGAGTGTTCTTCACTTGGCTGGATGTTGTGAAGGGGTTTTTCTTTACCATGGAAAGGATCCTACGATCATCCACCACTGATGTCTTCCGTGGACGTCCAGGCCTTTTTGTGTTGCAAAGCTCACCAGTGCGTTCTTTTTTTCTCAGAATGTACCAAACTATTTATTTGGCCACTCCTAATGTTCCTGCTATCTCTCTGATGGATTTTCTTTTTTTTTGCAGCCTAAAGATGCCCTGTTTCATTTGTATTGAGAGCTCCTTTGACCGCATGTTGTGAGTTCACAGTAACAGCTTCCAAATGCGAATGCCACACCTGGAATCAACTCCAGACCTTTTACCTGCTTAATTGATGATGAAATAACAAAGGAATAGCCCACACCTGTCCATGAAACAGCTTTTGAGTCAATTGTCCAATTACTTTTGGTCCCTTGAAAAAGAGGGGGCTACATATTAAAGAGATGTAATTCCTAAACCCTTCCTCCAATTTGGATGTGAATACCCTCAAATTAAAGCTGATAGACTGCACTTTAAGCCCATATTCATTATTTAACTGTAACTTGAATTTATTTTGGTACACAGCCAAAATAACAAAGCTTGTATCAGTGTCTAATTATTTCCGGACCTAACTGTATATATAGTGTCAAAAGTTGTATACAAAGTGGTTATGAAGCAAAGATAAAAGTTGTTAAGGAGCTGCACAGTGTACAGGTGCAGTCGGCTCTATTGTCTCCCTGCCCCACACATGAGCCTGTGAACCACGGGCCAAATGTGGAGTGATCACAGCCAAGTGTGGAGCAGCGGGGAATTGCTCATCAGTGGGTTCCCTGCTTCTGAATGGGCTCCTGCTGCATTAATTGTACCGGGCTGCATCAGCCTGGAAGAGCTGTGCAGTGAGAGCATACAGAAGCAGTCCCTCTCTCTGCGCAGCTCTAACAGGCGATTGCGCTGCTTTTATTTTATTTCGATTACATAGCATTGAAGCAGGGGTTCTCCGGAGCTGAACCGCATTCATTGCAGGTCCGGGGACCCCTTGCTTCCCGAGTTACAGGCCCCGGTATGGAGTCTCTGTATCTCCTGCACGTTTGAATATCCCGGTCACATGGGCAGTGATTGTAAGCTCTTCAGAGCAGGGACTCCTTTTCCTAAATGTTACTTTTATGTCTGAAGCACTTATTCCCATTATGTGTTATTTGTATTATTTGTTATTTATATTATTATGTCACGTGTATTACTGCTGTCAAGCGCCATGTACATTAATGGCGCTATATAAATAGAGATATACATACATTCTCTGAATCATATAAATATTTATGGGTGAGCATACCATTTCCTTTACATTTTTTTCTGAGTGCTAAAGGTTATTCTTGTTTGAATACAGCTGAACTCTTCTCCCATTCCGAAATGACATACTGTATACACAGCAGATTGAACCACTACATGGTTCCAAAGCGATATAAAAGGTTGATCTCTGCCTGTTCTTTTTTTCTCAAAGCATTCTGGGATTTGTAATCCAGGAGCCTCGACCTATAGGGAAAGGGACAGCCTCTCTGCTGGGCCGAGATCCTCAGACCTCTTTTCCCCCTCTTTGTCCTCTTTCCTGTTTAGGTGAGAAGGGGTTATGGTTGAGTGGGAGTGGTTGGGCTGGGTGCCGGGAGGCAGGCTTCATGGGGGAGAGCCTCCTTTTATCCCACCCCGAAAAGAAAGCCGCTACCCTCCTTCCCTTCATTTTCAGCTTTGTTAGTATTGTATAACTGTTATTGCTTCATGTTTATGAGTTTGTGTTGATAATGTATATAACAAAGAATAAAAAAAGATGGATATTAAAAAATAAAAAAAACAAACAAGTCATTTGGTATTTTGGTTCAGTTTTATATATGGGCACAGCTTTGGGGAATGTTTGGGTGGTGATACTCTGGCAGCAGGACTCTGGGACTGGGTCTAAAGTGAGAAGTGAAGCTGTTTCCGTTGGGCAGTAGGTACTGGTGGCTTACCCTTGGTGGTCTTTGGGTGTTGCAGGAGCCAGTGTTCTGGGCGGTACCTGGCGGCAGAGGCTGGCCATGGTTGGCTGCCATTGGGTCAGATATCGGCTTAAGGGCAGGCTAGCAGGGTGGGTAGCAGTTTTCTGTCTCCATTTGGTTTAAAGAAATTGTTGTTTATCAATAAAGCTGCTGCTCAATTTCTCCTCCTTGGCTACTTGGGGGTTACGTTTGGGGAGGTAACAGAGGAAAGCTTGTTGCACGGAGCCTCCAAGGTCATGTAATTCTTCATGAGAAATTCACAACATTTGATCAAAACAAATCTGAAAAAGTAAATAATGGATCAATCCCACCCACATTATATTTTTTGGGGGGGGATAACATAAAAAGTCCAAGAGCACTTAGGTCTGCATACATTGTTTTACATTTCAAATGCCTTTGTTAAAGTACTTATGCACGCTGATCAACAACAAAACGGATTTTGATTTCCATTTTTTTTTCTAATTTCAGGCAAACTTCAGGACCCTTCAATATCTGATGGCCCTACAGTGCATCTCTCTGCAGCGCATCTCTCTGCAGCGCATCCCTCTGCAGCGCATCCCCCTGCAGCGCATCTCGCTGCAGCGCATCTCGCTGCAATACATTTGTGGGGCCCCTGCGGTACTGAAGGTGTTGCATCAACAAAAATAATATTTAATAAGTGAGTCGAAAGACCACGGTGTGATGTATCAAGGCAAATTTGGGGCAAAAGACATCATGGTCACTTTGTGTTTCTTTGTGTCAATGTACCACAGCCTTTTCTCCCAGTGCGTCAGCTTGCGAGTGTGTGAGCGTCAATAAGAGTTAGGGAGGGGTTACGTCACCTCTTTGTCTTGCACAGGGTAAAAAAAAATCTGTCCAGTCTGGCTAACAATTCATTTTTAAATGTAAAAAAACACTTTCTTACAATTGACAAAACTGCCAACAGAAAATGCAGCAATGCGTCAAAACACACATCTGCGTGGCATTGTGTTTATGTTGATACTGGAGCTGTGCAAAATCTCCGCGATAGATCGCGAACTAGGTGAAATGCTCTCATTTGCACATGGGCATTTTCACATAAATCAGCCAGCTGCATTAAGAAACTTGCCAAGCTTTACAAGTCAATGGGCAGCGTCACCTCGTTAAAAACGTTATGTACTGTCGTGTTCTGTAACTTTTGCACAATACTGGTGAAATTTGGTAAAATTGGCAAAATTCATATGAAATTCTTCCCAAAACGGCAACATTTGGTTAATTTTGGAGCAATGTGAAATTTTTAGAATAACGCCAAATCTACGTAAATTTGTCAAAATAAATTATCTGCGAAGCGCTTTTGAAGACATTTGCACATTTCTATTTGATACGTGTCCTTCCCTTACATTCAAACACCTGATTCTACTTTGTAATCTTACATTTAAGTTTTTTAACAGAAATGACAAACAATGTAGCATTTGTTAGGGTTAATTTAGGAAGGATTTTTGATACATAAATTGCTTTTGTTAAGAGGAACACACATTGTCAGTACTGTATCTACCTTTTTAATTGAAAAAAAAACAACAAAAACTCTACAACAATGACAAATTGGTGTAAATGTCCTTTGCATTGTTTGCGGAAGGATATTACTCCTTAAAGCATTGTTATTGTAAAGAAAACGCCATGTTTAGCACCACTTAACGAACGGACAAACTCAGAAGCTAGGGGCTGTTTCGCTTGACAGGAAGCCTTGTGGCTTTAAGTTACAGTAATACATGTCTGCTCTGTAATGTACTTTCTAATCTGTAGGTGTTAGCCTGTCATCAGCTGGTTTCTGTAAAGTGAATGCCAATCAGAGGCTGAACCAGGGCTAATAGTGTCACGTCAAAAAAATTGTGGTGAATTTTTTTACACTCATTGAAGGCTTCCTGACGGCACTGGAACCTCCACTTGGTATTCTGGGAAACGGTTGAGTGAATACAAGCAACATGTTACAAGCCATGCAGTTTGTAATACAAAAATAGAGATGGAAGATAGCATGCACAATTAGATGAATTAACACTCCTTCTTTGGTACACAGAGATGCTTAACCCCTTCATTAATGTTCGTGGCAACATTTTTTTAAAAAGGCGCAGTAATTTCCAAGTTAGTGATTGTGTGTTTGTGCCCCATCTCCTGTGTCAGTCCTATGATATTCTTAGGCTTATGGCCTTCTGTGTGATAAGTGAAAAAGAAAAAAAAAACTCTGCCAGGACTACCCCCTGCGCCGAGAGGACACTGTTGATACACCGCCTGTTATCACCCTGCTTGTTCATGTGTGCAGATTCCTTGAGGATCACAGGACTTACCATTTGAACATTTGGCGCCAGGTTTTTCTTTTTTTCTTCTGTGTGATAAGTTACGATTAGGGGTTTCCTTTCTGTATGTATGTATATATTGTTTATATGTAACCTCTCTCTATTTATAGGCCCCAGACTGACACCTAGTGCTGTGGTGGGGCCCCGAGTCCTTTATTGCTAATAAAAATGCCACATGTGGCCTTCTGATGGGGGGAAATAAGTACACAGCGTGTGTGGCACAACTGCTTTTATATAATTATTACCCAGTCTTAAGAAGAGGGCAGGTTGGCCAGAGGGGGGGGGGAAGGGAAATTACACCCCCCTGCCCCCAACCCTGGGCCGGTTGGAATTGAACATTTCGGGATGGTGCACAGGAGGTGAGGAGGAGAATCATCAAGGAGGACATTGAGGAGTCGTCTGGCCCTTCTCCGGAGGCCTCGGAAGCAGAGGTTGTGGTCTAGAGCACTGGACCGACGCTGGTTAGTGTGGAACAGCCTGAGCCTTTGTCGACTGTGGATCGGCATGGGGATGAGATCACCTATGAGTGAGAGAGTGCTGGAGGCGAGCCTATTGACAGGGAGTTGACTCAACTACATGAGGCGGCCCCACCGTTTGTACCGAAAATCGGATCACCCCCAGTCGCTGCCATAGTACATGGCTGTGTGCCATGTGAAGAGCCTACTACCGGAAAAAGTGGAGGAACTTGAGCCATTGCCCTGGCATGACCAGGCGTTTTTGGGCTACCAAGCAGGATGAGTAGATGCATGGTGGGAAGCAGGCAAGTTGACAGAAGAACAAGAGACAGAGCTTTGTAGAAGTGTGCAGAAACTATGGACGATAGACTGTATTATAGCCAAGATGTTTTATGGGACATGTCTCCTGCTCCTGTGGTAAAACCTCTAGTGTGGGTCTTTCCAGGTGTCCCTTATACTCCTCTGCTGACCCGCTTAAACCGCGCTAATCGAGTAGTGCACGATAAAGTGCGGTTTATGACAAAGGGGGAGGATTACCCATATGTCAGTGACGCAGTTATGAGGGTGGCTGAGGATAGGCGCGCACACAGGATAGATGATGCAGTAAACCATTAAATATTGGTACATGGGGCCCTTGAGCTGAAACAAAATGTGGGAAGAGTAGCCACCATTTCGCGCCAGTATGGCACATGGGGTGCAGTATATATATTGACAGAGTAGAGTATGTAGATGAGGAACTAAACGGATTGACTCTGTAGAAGTACCTGATGGGAGGGGTGGTATGATCTGCAAGCTTGATCCTGCTCCTTACTGTTAATATACAGGGGTTATGTCAGTTGCAAAGGATTCCCACATAGAAAGGGAACACCAAGTTAAAGAGTTAATATGCATGTTCTCTGCCACCATGTTTTGCCTGTTATCTGAGGGCGGTGTATGTGTGTATCTACTACACTAAAACCTGTCATTGTCTTACGTTATAAATACTGAATAAAGTATGTTACTTCACATGTATTTGATGCATCTACATGTAAGCTACTGTTCTAAGTAAGTTTAGGTTCCCCTCATAATTTGGGGCCCTTAGATAAAAGATAGTAACTCTGTTAGGTACGGATGAGTAAAGTCAGTAATAACAGAGAGAGAGTACTCTTGCACTACTCTGTATAAGAAAATGTATAAGTGTCTTGGGAGACCAGGCATTTACACCTTTTTTTACCAGGATCCTACATTGAGCAAAACATGTATAGTGAAATAAAATTGTGATTTATTCGCATGAAAAGGCATACACACACTGATACACAAACTACATAAGAAAAGATACACTTACTTGGGAACTGGGATCAAAAACGAGACTTTCCTAGCTGCTGTGCACTCTAAAACCAAGTTTTTCCTTGACCGGGACTTAGCTCCAAACGTTCTGGAACTAAAATCGACTTGAAATCCCAACCGCTACGTTTGTTTATGAGAACTTGACCGCAAAATGTTGGACTTAGAAAATATTCTGAGTAGATTTTTTCTGAAGCTGGTGCCTTGCTATTCGCTCAAGAGCAGTTTTTAACAAATTCAAAAAGCCCGTCGCAGTTCTGGCACCGAAAATCTCTCGACTGATTGGCTGAGGGGTTTCTGATAGTATTTTGGAACTCATTCACAAAATACTATATCCTATCACAGCGTTGCGGTCTCTTTCAGTCTCAGATTAAGGCCGTAAACATTGTATTTCTCTATACAGGGGGTTTGTTTGCAGGGATAAATCATACACCAACAGGCCCACCTTTAAGTCAAAAAGAAAACATAAAATAAATACCTATTCCCATTAGAGAAAATAACTCAACTTTGCTTCAGCCCTGACTAACGACAGCTTGCCAACTATACTGGTTCCCATCTTAAAACATGCCCTGGCATATGCACCCCACATGAGCAGTCTTAAGCACACAGCAATAAAGGGTTTTGCTTATCTGTTAGTCCATTGGAGCAGACGTCCCCGCTTTAGCACAGCCTCGCGTCCTTCCTTCCTAGGGGACCTCGGCCCCACATGAGCACAGAGAAACTCTCCTCTGTAAATGCAAAGGACAGGACATCCCTGCTTCAGCACGGTCACTCGTCCTTCTTTTTCCACTCTGCTACCGCTTCAGTACATAAGGACAGTGACTCTGTCACAACATGCACAAATTTGCCACCTTAGTCCCTTGCTATTCAGATGCCACCCGCTGGGTCAGGCTCCTCCAAGTCTGGTGAGACAAATGGTAGCCCGGATGACTTCCATTCACCCCAAGACATGTGTACTTGAGCTCTTCCCTGCTACCCAAAGGGTCTTCACACCTCAGGCATCCTCTGGTGGCTTTCAACTCCGATATCCTACAGCCTTACTGGAACCTACTTGGTAGCTCTGACAGTCTGTCGGAACATTGGTTCTGAAAGTCCCAGCTCATATACCATGCACAACAGTATATATACCATATTAAACAAACTGTTAATAAAATATACTTTATATATCGTAAGTCTCTGGGTATGGGGAATAGAATAGAAAGCTGCACTTTATTTTCTACTTGCCTATATTCCCCACACACTAACGAATAGACTTGGACTGGACTTTAAAAGTTCCCTCATAACCTTATACTTATGGTTGGACTACCAATGAACCCCAATACATGTTCTGGGCTACCTGGGCATTAACTGTGTAGCCCCTTAACCTAGGGACCCCTTATAGTTACAGGGACACTTTACATCCTTTTGCCCCATTTACCTTTCTGGGCTGTGCTGAAGCAGGGAAGCCTAGCAGTGAGTTGTGCAAGCGCTCTCAAGGGGAGATACTGCCAGGGCAATGTGTCTACATATATCCAGGAATCAGATCTGATTCCTGGGTACATTTTTAGGGGAACTGACAACTCCGGACCCCAACTACCTAGGCACATTCTGACAACAATTTCTCCGCAAACCCCCCTTGAAACTCCTACCCCAGCAATCTCTGCTTTGTGGCATCCCTGGAAAGGCAAAAACATAAAACTTCTTTATTGTCGCACATTTACACAGTATACATGTACAACGGTTGGGCTCAAAAGCAGGCACTCTTGAAGCCCAATACATGGATCAGAGGTAACCAACATGCTTAAACCTTTATTGAGAGCCTGGTTACCCCCTCACCGACACAATAGGTATTATACATTGCAGGGCTACAGCATTCCTAGATAGGAAGGCTGTGCTTATAGAAAGCATCAGGTTATAGTCATAAATATGACTTTGTATGTTATAAGTGAAAGTAATGAATCGGTTTACAGCATGAGTAGGCTAGTATTGCTCATATTGTGTAAACTAGATAGTAAAAGATGTCTGTGATATAATGAGCTAGTGCTATGTGTAAGGCCTTTGCCAGGGTTCCTCCTGGCGTGCGGAGGCGCGCTGAGGCTCAGGGAAAGCAGGTGCTTTCCCTGGCCTTAGACAGCGTGCCGTCCGGGGGCGTGTCGGGGGCGTGTCGGCGGGCGAGCCAGTGACGTCACGGAGCTGGCTCGCCCTCATTGGGCAAACCGCTCACGTGACCGGCCCTGCGCTCCGGCGAGCGCTGAAATGTAAAATTCTGCTAAGACCTACGCTTCCGCGCGCTTGCGGAAGCGTAGGCGCGCCCCTACTAAAGCCGCTCTCATTGCGGCTGTAGGGGCTCACAGGTAAGTACAAGCGCGCCTCAGCACGGGTCAGCGCATAAGCGCTGACCATGCCCGAGGCCTAACCCTTCCATGATGTGTTATATAGTTAGGTCAAGAAGTCATTTACTGTTCCAATATTTACTATTGTATATTGTATACAGTTTGTGCAATGTTGAGGGCAACATTGTGTTTAGTTAGGGGAGAGTGTTAGAGACACTTGCCTGCATTGAATGCTGTGATTGTTAAACAGGTTACATTTCAACAACTATTGTTGCAATCTCAATGCATTGTCTTCCTGGTACTCTGGAGGTTCTTACATTTTTATGTACTTATGTACTTGTAAGTATTTCATACTTATTTGTTTCTACACTGCCTGTGGAGTTCCATTACGATCCCTGGCTGTGGCACGAGCTGTTCCAGATGAGTATCATCTCATATGAGTTTGACTGACTCTAAATGCTTTTATCCTAGCTACACTTGTGTGTGCTATTTTACATTAACGATTGTTGAGAACACATTTTGCACAGAATAACGCTATGTGTAACGCGCCTCTCTTCTTTTCTTTCTTCTACAGATCAGGCCAAGATCTCCACAGGGGCCAACAGTAAAAGGGACTTCAAGAATGTTGATGAGAAGGTGGGTGGCCATACCCATCAGATGAGTAGTACTGAATTAAAGTATTTAAACTTTATACTTATTACCATATATGTTTTGTCAATTGGATGTAGCATTGGGCACCCTTGTCTTTTGTTGTATACATTTGTCATGCTCAGTAGCACTCATTTTGACATAAATATATATTCATGATGTGGTGGGTGTGGGAGTTTGAGCTAGCTGGGAATGTGTGTTAATCAATTTCTGACTGGTAGCAGTTGTAATGGAGTGAGAAAAGCGTAAATAAAAAACACAGTCTGAGGTTATTTTGAAACAGAATAACACGTGAATTTATTCAAGTCAAGCGCACAACGGAGACAGCTTTTGAAAAAAAGCTCTCTCACAATAACACGATATGCCATATATTTATACCCTAAAACCTAAAGCTCCACCCCTTTATGGGGGGGCTTGCACATCACTAAATATGACATAATTTTGTAATACATAACAATGCAATACATAACAAATGATGGAAGTGTGCGTCACCTAAAATGACATAATCTTGTAATACATAACAAAAATGAAATGATACATACATTCTTTAAGGGGTTGAATGTGAGAAATGATTTCTATCTCTGAGTCCACCAGACACTCAAATGCTGAGAAGTTGGTTCTAATTCTGATCTCACTTCTCAAGACTTTACCTGGCACTTAAATGTGAGAACTCTTCTCTAATTCTAATCTCACTCCTCAAGGCTGTATGGCCCCTCCCTTCTTCTGCAGCTGGGCTGGTCAGAGCTGGTAAACACTGAGAGCGAAAAATCTTTTAACCTACTATAACTTTCATGCAGCTTTCATACAGACAGAAGACAAAATGGAAGACACAAGCACAGCACATTACAACGTAATTGACAGACAAGGACTAGAACAATAACAAGATGGCTAACAAAAATAGTCAGACAAAATGGCTGCTTTGACTCTAATGTTGTTATATCAGACCCCCTAATGTCTCAACTTCGTCAGGAGGTAGGTGGCACCTCCCCCCGAGCTCACTCCTCCTCACCTTTTTAACTTGGGAGGTGTTTTCACTTTGCTGCAAGAACATGATCTACTATGGTTATTTCCCCTCATACAGAGGTAAAGGGAAGGGTTCACAGTGTAGTGTAAGACCTGCATTTTTGATTATACCTTGACGTTTGGTATGCAGGCTTATAACACTTTGGCCAAAGGGTTTAACTAAATAACCAAGTTATTAGTATTATTACTATTATTGAAGTATTTAAACTTTATACTTATTACCATATGTTTTGTCAATTGGCTGTAGCATTGGGCACCCCTGTCTTTTGTTGTATACATTTGTCATGCTCAGTAGCACTCTTTTTGACATAAATATATATTCATGATGTGGTGGGTGTAGGAGTTTGAGCTAGCTGGGAATGTGTGTTTTTTTGGTTAAGGAATAATATAATTATATAGTGAAATTCTAGGGAACCCTAATCCTCTTTGCCCCTGTCTCTCTTCTCTCACTCACTTACTCTCCCTCCATCCTCTCTCACTCAATCTCCCCCTCTCCATCCCTCTCGAATACAAACACAAACACCTCCCAACAATCCTACCTGGAGGCGAGGAGGCCTCCGGTGCTGTGCCGGACCCAAAGACGGAAGTTGGACTCAACTTCCGGCGCCGACCAGTGTGGCGGCATGGGGGTCTGTAGTGAAGACCGGCCCGCAGGTTCGGGACTGTTGTCCTAGTTCTCTTACCTCCCCCCCCCCCACCTATCGGCTATGAAACCCTTGAGGGAGGCCTGCGGAACCTCGGTTGAAAATGACTGGAATAGGCACATTAATAAACATAGACACACTGACAGTCACATTAATAAACACGTAGCAAGGGGGAAATTATGCCAAGCACACACACCCAATTTAATGCATCACATTATAATATGCACATTGTGTAACTAATCAGGTTAAAAACTTTGGTAAACCAAGCTTTCTGCTTGCTCTAAATACTGGACATTAACCATTCGAGCGCCAGAGGGGTCGTGGTGCCTGAGGGATCCTCCTCTGGTTCCTCACTGGTTAGATCGCGTCAGTGTGCTCTGTGGGAACGCAGGATGCAATCAAACCCGGAAACAACAAGCCGTTTGAGCATGACGTAGTCACTAAGTCATGCCCCCCCCCCCCCCCGGAGTGCCGGTCCCCATGACGTAGTGACTAATGCAATAACTATAAATCTGGGGTCATGTCTCAACGTTTCACTACTGTAGTATTAGTGAACAAAGCATAGCATATTTCTCAAAGAAAATTATAGGCTTTGCGACAGATCGTGTTCAGGAATCACATGTCAAGTTGACTATAAAGAGACTATAATTATCATCAGCTCTATAAGTTTTATTTCATATTGGGAAAGGGGAGGTCACTTTCAAAACAGATTCTCTTTTCTTAAAAAAAAATGACATTCAAAAAAGCAGAAGTTTAGGTTTCAAAATAATAAAAGACAGGGGAGCCCAATGCTACATCCAATAGACAAAATATATATGGTAATAGGTATAAAGTTTAAATACTTCAATAATAACATTTTCTTGGTTATTTAGGTTAAACCCTTTGGCCAAAGCTTCATAAGCCTGCATACCAACGTCAAGGTATAACCAAATTAATGCAGGTCCTAACACTGAACTGTGAACCTTTCCTTTTACCTCAGTATGAGGGGGAACAATCATAGTACTGTAGATACTGTTCATACAGCAAAATATATATGATGTGGTGGGTATTGGGGTTTGAGCTTACTGGGAATGTGTGTGTTATTCAAAATAATAAACTAACAATATTCAGTGTCACCACCACCAAACGCAGAACACTGCTAATTGTGTTAATTACATTGGCTACAAGTAGCAGAATAGCTGGCATTGCTGCTGTAACACATTTTCCTTGTATGCTTTTGAAGTACGTTTAATATGACGAAGCAACTACATTAAAAGGTGAAGTGAACTGATTCAGGCCCGTTCTATACAGCAGGCGGCCGTGCGGCCTCGCGTTCCTATGCGAACGCTCGCGCACGTGCCGCATGCCTTCCGTGTATATAGAGCCGGGAGCTGCAGGTAAGTGTATATGCGTGTATGTGCGTGTATATGCATGTATGTGCGTGTATATATTGTGTGAGTGTAAGTGTAAGGGGAGTGTAAGTAAGATTTTTTTAAATTAAAATAAAAGTTTAATAATTTTTTTTTTTGGTGTGTGCATTTATTTACCCCCCCCCTCCCACCCCCCCACCCCCCCCCCACAAACCCCCACCCCCCCCACCCCCCCCCCCCCCCCCCCACACACACACACACACACACACACACACACACACACACACACACACACACACACACATCCATACAAGCACGCATACACTCATACATACATACACGCATACACACATATACATACATTTGAGCGCAGGCAGCGGCGCGAAAAGATGAATTTCTTCTTCTTCCTCTCTCCCTGCAGTGCGCGTGCGCGGCACATCTATAGAAAGGCTGACTAACGTCAGCCAACTAAAAATCCGCACGCACGGCGTAGCGCGCGCCCGGCACTATAGAACGTGCCTCAGACTTCTCTAGATATCTTATCATCTCAATCACCACAAGTCACACACAGCGAGTCAGTTATTGCTGGTCATAAAAAAATTAATCTGATAAATTTGTTTTAGCAAAACTGAAACTGCATGGGGCAAACTGTGGAGATTCGTGTTGAAGTGTTTGAGAAAGCATTTCGTAGATTCTGAGAACTGTGACGTCTTTGATCCAAAAAAACCCACTCATCATTATTGCTGAATGATGTGGGAAAGAGGTTCTCACACGTCCATATTGCAGACCGCTCTAATATTGCTAATCATTTGAAGGAAGGGCCCCTAATACTTACACTTTGTTCTGTTCATGAATATAAGGGGAGGGGGGGGAGGAGAGAGAGGGGGGGAAGGGAGAGAGATAGAGAGGGGGGAGGGGAGAGAGGGGAGCGGGATCATTACATCCCGGGCAACGCCGGGTATATCAGCTAGTTTATATATAAAACGTGTATATGAAAGTCAATGTTTATTAGGGATAGAATATGCAAACACTTCCGGACAGGCCCATTCTGCCCTAAAAGTAACGACTCTATCTTTTTCCTTTTAATAAAAAAAACCATTGTTGGACTTCACGAAGGGCTAGAATCCTACCTTATTTTAGTCACATATCTCAGCTCATGTGATCCAGGCGTTTTTATTCAGTTGGGAGCCCTGATGATATAATAAGTCTGAAAACCTTGAAAGTTACAGAAGCTAATTCCCCTGAATGAATTCAAATTATGAATGCCCTAGTAAATATTAAAGGGATAAATATGATCTTCTCAGAAAACCTACTGGTTCATAATTATCAAACTTATCGCCAACAAAAGATTAATCAATATTGGGTTATTAATAGTTCATAATATTCTATGATTAAAACACTCGTGATCTGTTAAACCTCATTTTGACTATTACAGCTCACTCAGATGAGTAGAGAAGTAGCATAAACATGCAGTGGCACCCGGTGCAGCACCAGTGAGTGGCCAAACATCTCAATTCACCCAGGGTCAAACAATGAAGGCTATAATCGTACAAATGATGAACAACAGAGTGCATTGTCTCCCTCCCACGCGTTTCACGCAGCTAGTGCGCTTTGTCAAAGCTGCTGCTCCCGATGCCACTGCATGTTTATGCTACTTCTCCACTTGACCATACCTGATCCAGGAAGCGCGGCTCCAAGGGAATGTGGGAGTCTTCAATACAGCTGCAGAAGTTGCCTGCACGCAACCACCAGGACCGATAGGACCGGCACAGCTACTGAAGGACACTCGCCTAATACAGCAGTACGGGAGAGGGGTGACTACAAACAGGTAACACTTTTTGATTCTCTGCCTCCAGTCCCCCTCTATACTCCACACCTTCACTTCCCTCACCCACGGCATCACTCCTCATCAATAAGACTCTGTGTGAGCAGAATCCCAGAGAGCAAGACAGCAGCATATTCACTCTCAGATGAGTAACCCATTTCTAATAACCTAGATTTAACTTTTGTGTATTAATTAATTCGAGCTGTTTTGCCCCTTTTAATTTTATGCGAAAGGGTAAAACAAAGCAAAAAAGTGGGAGTAGATGGTAATATTTTGCTCAGATTGCACATTAAAGGTTAGCACTATTTCCATGAGACTTTGTTGATGTACATGTATACGTAAAATGGAATACAATCTCTGTCACACACTGGAGTCTACCAGTGTTATCTGTTATCAATATTCAGTATCTCACTCCTTTTGCAGTGTCTAATGCATTCATGAATACCCTGATCTATAAATAGTTACTGATAGAATTATCATGATCTCTGACTTCTCAGGAAACCTATTGGTTTATAACGATCTAGTTAGGGGGTGCGCAAACTTTTGTTGCTGCGCCCTCCTGCCTGCTCTCCCCCGGGGCATTCGACACCCCCCCCTTACCATAGTGCGGCATCAAATGACGGCGCGGGGTCATGTGACGTGACGTCACATAACCCCGCAGCGTCGTTTGACACCGCGTTGCTATGCAGAAGCGTCCCGATGCCGGCTGAATCTCTGTAAGTTGAGTTGCAGAGGCATCGCTCGGTCCCCCAGCAATTAATTTAAATGCCTTGGGGAAGAGCGCAGGGCCTCTGCTACCGCCGTGTCGTCGTCCCCCTTGAAAAATCTTGCGCCCCCCATTTTACGCACCCCGATCTAGTTTACTACTATGAAAAGATCAGCAATATCGTGGTAGGGAACTCTATAAGAATCTAAGGCAAAAACACCCGTGCGTCTTTAAATGTTTTTTGGAATGTTTGTCTTTCACAGTCTTCAGAGAATTAAACATTGAATAATTTACTTTTGAACCTCCCTCTGGATTTACCTTTTGTTTATTAGTTCATTATGACTGTTCTACTACTTTTTTTTTATTAAGCATCAACACAAAAAGGGGACTGAGCAATGTTATTTTATTTACACTGAATATTGAAAGCGTATGTGAATTACATGACACTGGGATGATTTATTTGTAGGTGTAAAAGTGCATAATATCTCTGTAACATTGTGGAGCCTATCAATAAATAGATATTTATTTATTTTTTTAAACATTGTTTATGGAGTTTTTGTAACTTTCTTTTTAACGACATGTCGAACTTATGAACATTGCCACTTGAAGTTTATTTTTAACATTGCCACTTTATTTATTTGTAAAAATGTTTTTACCAGGAAGTAATACAATTTCAAGTATGTCCTGGGCACAGAGTTATAAAAATACATGGTTACATAAAAAGAACAAAGTTATACAGTCACTTCACAGACATTTCATGGACATGGTGAAATAATTTATGATTAAGGAAGTTCACTGTATCATAGACACCAATGTACTATAAATTCACATTTCTCTTTGCTGCCTTTGATACTGTTGATCACCTCCTGCATACTCTCCACTCTATTGGCCTTCCATGATGCAGCCCTCTCCTGGTTCACGTCCTACCTATCCAACCATGTTTCCCTGTCTGGTGTCTCCTCCTCTTCACTCCCTCTTTATGTTTTGGTCCCAAAAGGCTCAGTCCTTTGCCCTCTGCTATTCTCACTCTATGCTTCTTCTCTTGGTGAACTAATACAATCTTTTGACTTTCACTACTATCGCTATGCTGATGATACCTAAAATTTACCTACAAGACTTCTCCTCTGGAATTCCCTACCACGCACCATAAGACTCTCTCCCAACATTCAGACATTTAAAAACTCCCTGAAAACTCATTTTCCTTTTCAACAAAGCCAATCTGGCATACCCCTAACATTCATCCCCATCCAATACTATTGGAACCAGCTGAGCGGCTGGACCAAACTCCAAACCAACACCGTCTAACATTCTCACCCCCAAACTTTAATGGGATCTGCCGTGCGTCTGGACCATACTCCTCCCTGAGACATACTCCGTCCCACAATGTGTAGCCACTTTACCTTTTGTGTCAACATTGCCCCTTATTCCCTCTGCATTGTAAGCTTTCAGGAGCAGGACCCTCATTACCTATCTATCTGTTTGCATTTGTTTGTCCTCACTTGGTATGTCCTTCTGTGTATGTAATGTACATAACTCTGTACCCCCACTGTACCGCGCTGTGGAATATGTTGGCACTTTAAAGATAAACGATAATAATAATGAACAATTAATTATCAATCTAATGTGGACTAAATTGGAAGATCTTGATCCAGAGGTTGGACTGTGGGTATGATACAAGAGAAAGCTAAGAATTAATGTACCGCCAAATAATGTTTGTTTTTCAATCAAGTAGGGTAGGCTGCTTCCTACTAAAACTCCTGGGTGAGTGGATCGCTCTGTACGGGGCACTCACTGCAGTGATCTGACTCCATCACAGACCATCAAAACCAGTGACCTACTTCCAAGCTATGATCACCTTGGGGAAAAACCAGTTCAACCTTCAACCTTCAGGAAAACAATGGTTCGTTCAAACGGTAGAAAGAATCATATTTCACTTATCAGATGTCAAGATAAGCCATTTCAATGTGTTTAAGAGCTAAATCTCAATCTATCTAGTGCAAAATAATGTCACCAGATTTATTATAGGAAAACATCTGATTGCCTTTAGTGGGATTCTTTTTCTTTGATAGATCTGGTGCATTTTTCTGCAGCCGAGAGACTGCGGTAAGTAAATCTCATGATACTATGAATTGCTTTTCAATCTCAAACCAGCGATTTTTTTTACGTTGCTGTTATAGTGGGTGGATCCTGTAGAGATTCAATCATTTTTGGGAAGTGTCAGATATTTGTGACCTGTTCCAGTCATGTTTGTTCTCACGACCAAGTCAAACCACATTTATTTGTGCATTAAGTACATTTTGGGGGATGTTTTATGATCAAAGGTCCGTGCTAATGGCTGAAGCTTTGTCAGCTGTCTGTGATACTGCTGACCCTGACATATCACTGACCACTTCTTGTTCTTAGTTTGTCTGTCAGATTTAGGATGGTTGCATAAACGAAATTAAGTTAAGGACTGAATTATAGTGTCCTACTGGGTCAGTGCTCTAACTGTTATATTTGCACGCAACATATGAGTGGGATAATAGATTAGGTACAATATGCTTGTGATTTGCTTATCTACTGTATGTATACATGTCCACAAGATGGTTGGAGGTGTTCTTATGGATCTTGGGTAGTAGTTAAAAAGTGGGCACAACCGGAAACTTGGGGATAAGGCCATCATAATAACGCTGATAAATGATAAATGCCGAGCGTAAAATGCGATCCAAATCAGTCCTGAATTGGACAGTGGGATGATGGATCACATGTAAGCTTGGCGTAGCAGAGAGGATCACGCAGCTGTTTCAAGCTTCTTTTTAAAGAAAGATGAGAAGTATCTCTTAACACTTGTTCCTTGGAACTGATTGCAATTCTTCTTGATCATGAGAAAACAGTACTGACTGAAGTGACCACTAAAATTGAGTCTGTACAAAAAGATATCAGCAATGTTGTCCCACTTGTAATGACGCTAATAGAAGGTGATTTAGACAAATATGAGCAAGAAGTCCTAGAATTAGAAAGAAAAAAAAATTCGCAAGAGACGTTAGCGACTTTGAGAACAATCTGGTTTATAAGTGGCGCAGGGGAAAGAAGGGTATACAAACCTCTCGTAGTGGTAGAGATAATTCTCTCTCATGTGAGGCTCTAACCACTGATGCTGATTCTTCTGACGCTGAAGTACAGCGCACTATAGAATCTACTGTTGGTTTCTCTGGATCTTCTTTTTTAGGGAGTGGTTTCCCGCCCAAAGAGAGGAAGAGGAAAACAAGGCGGGGCAACAAGACAGCTCAGAGACAGAGAGACTTTTGGGTACAAATCCCAGAACATGCCCCGGCCACAGTGGTAGACGATGAGTTTAACATCATTAATCTCTCAGACATTATACATGACATAGGTTGCTTTTTATGTACTTTCAACTTTTGTTACTCAAGATTCAGACCACTATTGATTTTATTCTAATTTATATTTAGCGTGAATAGACCCTTTGGATTTACGTGGCCCCTCAAATATGTATTTTAAACAAATGTTCTTAGCATTTGGAGGCCCCTCAAGTGGTTAGGCCGTACGCTGTAGCTTATTTACCTTTTATGTAAATCTACCATTTGTGGGATCACTCATGGTGAGTAACGTGGGCACCACTTGTGGGATCACTTACGGTATGGTGAGTAAGGTGGGCACCACTTGTGGGATCACTTACGGTATGGTGAGTAAGGTGGGCACCACTTGTGGGATCACTTACGGTATGGTGAGTAAGGTGGGCACCACTTGTGGGATCACTTACGGTATGGTGAGTAAGGTGGGCACCACTTGTGGGATCACTTCCGGTATGGTGAGTAAGGTGGGCACCACTTGTGGGATCACTTACGGTATGGTGAGTAAGGTGGGCACCACCACTTACGGTATGGTGAGTAAGGTGGGCACCACTTGTGGGATCACTTACGGTATGGTGAGTAAGGTGGGACCACCACTTACGGTATGGTGAGTAAGGTGGGCACCACTTGTGGGATCACTTCCGGTATGGTAAGGTGGGCACCACTTGTGGGATCACTTACGGTATGGTGAGTAAGGTGGGCACCACCACTTACGGTATGGTAAGGTGGGCACCACTTGTGGGATCACTTACGGTATGGTGAGTAAGGTGGGCACCACCACTTACGGTATGGTGAGTAAGGTGGGCACCACCACTTACGGTATGGTGAGTAAGGTGGGCACCACCACTTACGGTATGGTGAGTAAGGTGGGCACCACCACTTACGGTATGGTGAGTAAGGTGGGCACCACTTGTGGGATCACTTATTGCACTGCCCTGCTTTTGTATTTGACTATTTGCAACAGCTTTCTCTGGAACCTTTTGCCATAGGTTTTTTTTTGCACCTATTACCATACTTTATTTGTCATTTGTTTACTCTTTTATTTTTTGGCTTTTATAGAGTGTACTACCACTAGCACAGGTTTTTATTTATGTTGTATCTATCTCTCCTTCTCCCTAACACATTCCGGAGAATAATCTTCAGAGGGAGTGCATCTGTAGGATGGCCAAGATGACGGTGCACTCCACGCATGCTTCTAACTTTACATAGTAGGCAAAGAAGGGTGGTTAGCCGTGTTGGTCCTTTCTTCCACGTAGTAACAAAGGAGGGCGAGTGAGTAGGAGGTATGATACTTTTTATTGGGCCAACAAGGAGTTGACATGTTACAAGCGTTCAATCCTCTCAGGGTCCTTATCCCGATAAAGAACCCTGAGATGTTGGAAAGCTTTTAACATATCAAGTACTTGTTGGTCCAATAAGAGGTATCGAAGCACCCACTCCCTCTCCTGCCTTTGTCACTCACTTTACAAGCATTCTAACTCATCAGGCCAGGAGAGGCAGGAACCTACACAAAGCCATGTACAAACATTTCGGGAACGCTGCTGCTACATATAAAAAAACACATCGGACTATCTTTTCTGATGTTACAAACAATGCTGGTGTAAATTCAGACAACAAAAACACTCCTATGACGACATTGCAAAGTAAAGTTCCATAGGGCGTCCATGCAAACCTTATAAGAATAGCTATTTTGTATACTGCAGGCAGCTATTGTCTTCTCCCTCTCCCTGAATATATTTGTTATAATATAAAGTAAGACTGAGTATTGCCTCATAGTTCAAACCATCTATGCCTCTAAGGGCCTTATTCACTAAACATCGCTAAAATCAGCGCATTGCCGAGCGACTCTGCATTGTTTTACCGCACACTAAAACGTGTCAAAATGGTATTCACTAAGAAAAAACACAATTTTTGAAGTGAAACTTCTTTGCAGGCACCAAATCTCCTTTCCAGGAGACGGAAGTAGGTTATGGAAGTGATGCCAGTGATGGCAGATGAGACATTCGGGCCACGCATGCGCAGAAACAGCCCTCACAATTACCTCACCAGCAGTTTGGTCGTCCGCGGCAACCAGCACGAGCACTGAGGCCGGCGAATGCGCTCAGGAGGAGAGTGGTGGCGCCGGCGAATGCGCTCAGGAGGAGAGTGGTGGCGCCGGCGAATGCGCTCAGGAGGAGAGTGGTGGCGCCGGCGAATGCGCTCAGGAGGAGAGTGGTGGCGCCGGCGAATACGCTCAGGAGGAGAGTGGTGGCGCCGGCGAATGCGCTCAGGAGGAGAGTGGTGGCACCAGCGAATGCGCTCAGAAGGAGAGTGGCGGTGCTGGCGCATTCGCAGAGCCGGTCAGTTCCGCTGGCATATGCGCAGAGGTGCTCATGTAGCTCATACGGTTAATCGTATAATTGGTGCACTGCTAGAGAGAGGGCAAAAGGGGTGTGCCAGAGTCTGTCCCGGAAGGAGATTTTACTTTGTAAATGGTTGCTATAGAAACAAAATTTCTTGTTACATTAGAATACATTAAAATGTCTTTAAAAATTTTTGTTTTTTTCAAAAGAAATGCTACAAGTATTTTCTCATAGTACAGAACTGATTTATTAAAAAAAACCAGATGTAGGATATTGCTTGAACTGCAGCTTTACGACACTTTCGGAGATGGAGCACATTAATTGGCCTAGCCTTTGGCCAAGGGTGCAATGACTCATCAATCCCACTGTGACAACCGCTCTGAGGATGTACCATTCATCTGCAATTTAAGGGGGAGGTACTTGTCTACTTTAATTTTAAACACACACGTTTTACATTTCAGTTTTTTGTTTAAATAATCTTATCAATAATTATCTTGATTTATAATAAGTCATTAAAGTTATCAAAAGCGACCTCATCTTCACTCCACATTCAACCTTTGATGAATGTCATGAGTGTGAAACCCACTGACTGCATAAGACGTAGGTTCCAGCAGAAAATGCACGTATCTTACCACCATGTTTCTTAATAAGTAGAACTCACATATTTAACTCATTCAATCCTTAGTAATTAAATACTTTGTCAATGGGTTGACTATTACCTGTAATAATAAACACTACACTGTAATAAATAGACCACTCTAATACCTCATTTTCAATCCAGCAACATGCATATCTTACACTGTTTAGTATTGGGGGGTTTCACACGGAGGGAATATTGCATATTTGTAAACATTAAGGGTTCCCCTTTGAGGTAAAACTGGTGCATAAAAGACATCTTCATCGTGTATCAAGTTAATACAGGTCTGCGGATAGAAAGAAAGGGGTGCAGGGAGTTACGGGCACACATTTCTTTGCATTGACAGATCAAACACCAAAACCTTTATCTGTGAGATGTAATATATATTTATTAAGTGCACTTCTCTACCTGAGATCCATTAAGCAACAATAAATTATAAATCCACCATATATACTCTGCCCCACAATGAGACGCCACTTCACCTTTTGTTTGAACATTGCCCCTTATTTCTAGTACAGTGTAAGCTCCCAGGAGCAGGGCCCTCATTCCCTCTCTGTATCTGTTTGTGCTTGTTTGTATGTCATTCAGCTTATGTAATATACATAACTCTGTACCCCCATTGTACCGCGCTGCGGCATATGTTGGCGCTTTACAAATAAACAATAATAATAATAAATAATAATATACCAGACCTGTAATTGCTGCATTATAGTAATCTATTGTTGTGTATATTCAGCCATATTGTGGGCAGCTGTAATGATAAGTATACGGTGTTGTATTACATGGTAGGATGGGATGATAGATACAAGAGATATATCGTGCAATAATGTTCTGTGAGGGATATATGACAGCTACTGTACATGTGTGCCCCCTATTATCTTGTATAAATATAGATCTGCATCTAGGGCCAGTGGGATACAAGTATACGGTCACTTGGAAGTACGTGGACCATGTGAGCTTTATTTAAGTCTGCACAATAGAGAGAAAAACGTAGGTGCTCCATAACCCATAAATCATACTTTTTAAACGGAAGTACTCACTGTGACACACTTTCCGTTACTTTTTCAATTTCCACCACATGGCTCATGGCGTTCAAGTGCTGGTAATGGCATCTGAGCTTCCCATACTTCATGTATTGCAATAGAAGGAAACGTGATGACGTAGCATTCCGTTCAAAGAGGCAAATTCAAATTGTCACCGATGTGGTCCCAGACTGAGTGAATATCAAAAATCTGCAAGCTTTATTTGACAAACATCCATAAAAAAGTGTAAATGGATCCAACACACACACAGTATCCCAACGCATTTCACGCTGCTCACAGCTCTACTAGTAGACCCTCTGATGAAGCACTGTGGGCCGTGTGAAACGCGTTGGGCGACTGTGTGTGTTGGATCCATGTACACTTTTTTATGGGTGTTTGCCAAATAAAGCTTCCAGATTGTTTATATCCAATCAGTCTGGGACCACATCTGTGATGGTTTGAATTGGCCTCTTTGCACGGAGTCCTACATCATCAAGTTTTCTTCTTTCTAAGTCTGGTCTAGTCTAGGGGCCGTCACTCTTTTAATGAAGTGACGAGTGAAGTTGCGAAATGTGTCGCAGAGGTTGTTTTGGAGGAGTTCTGACCCCGTTAGTGATTTGTAGGAGAACCGGAGTGACATCACCATAAGCTGCAGCACGGGAGTCACGCCAGACGGCATTACCGCCGCGCAATGCGGATCTAGTGATTACTTGCAGAAAAGCCCGTACTTTATGTACCTTTTTATTTTATTATTTAATAAATACTGTTTACAGTCTGCACTATGTGGGTTGTGTTTGTTGGCGCTTCTGTTTTTTAGTTTAATATAAACTTATTAAGGGCACTTCTTTACCTGAGATCCAGTAACCAAAATAAATTCACCATGTACTGAAGACCTGACTTATAAATGTTGCTTTTTGATAATCTGCTGTTATATATACTCTGCCATATTGTGGACACCTGTAATGATAGATACAGGTGTTTCTGTTAAATGATAGAATGTGATGACAGATATGAGATATCCTCTTGCTGTAATGTTCTGTGATATTGTTGACTGTAGATAGACATGATAAATACAGATATTGTGCTATTTTTTTGACTGTCACATTCGATGTTCTGTCATAGTGTGGGCTGTTGAAGAAATACTTGCAGCTGTAACAACACATTTGGTACATACAGTAATATTGATGGCATTTGACATGATATCTATAGATTCTCAATCATATGAGCAGCTGAAAAAATAGACACGGATGTTTTTTCACATTGGGGCCGTTGTATTAATAGCTGTAGTAGATTGTCCTATTGTGGGGTGCGGAAATTATAGATATGACAGAGATGCTCTTTGTCGACTGAAATGATCAATTTCATACATACTGTACACATGATCCGGAATATTGTCCGTGAGCTGTAACAATAGTTAGAATAGACCCTGATGGTATTGCAGTACATAGGATAGTTTCCCATGATCTGACATGTTAACAGTTAGTTGTTCTACTAGTTATGATAGAAATGAAGGATCTGTCACATTGACGTCAGCTGTACTGTATTAACAGATACAATACAAATGGATGATCTTCCATACTGATAGGTAGTAGTAATAAGTGCAGCTGTGCGGCCATCTTCCCAGGCAGCCGTTCCAAACAATTGACATGAATGGGAGTTACCAACTCTGTGTAAATGAATTGCATGTGGTTTCACTCACACATAACAGCTTTGGCATTTTAGATTGTAATGTAATTGTAGAGTCCCAAAAACATGTTTGAAGAGAAGATAACAGCAACATAGCTCTGATTCCCCGTTAAACATTTGCTTTGACCATCCCATATGCTGTTTGTATGCAGAAATGTCCTGAAAGGTTGAGTTTAGTTCCAGGAGACGTTAGGACGTAGGTTAGCATACAGTAGTACTAATGTAGAGGTGCTGTCATCGAGGCAAGCAGCTGGTGACAGCATCTGATACTCTAGGCACAGTCACAAAGTTTACAGCGCAGTGTAGAAAAGGACATATTTGCTCATGGTCCTTTAACACTTGACTCAAATGTTTCAATTCATCATTGAGTTTCCCAACCTCCTTTCTTAAAGATGAATTCTCCTGCTCAAGACATTCGTATTCCTGTCAAGAGAAGAAACAAAGTGTGACAATGTGAAGTGTTAAGTAAAGTACAACAGTGCTTGAAAAGTAACATCGGTGAGATGAAATCACGAACGTAACAAGGGGGTTATTAATGCAGCTCTGTACGGGTTATGGTTCCAGAACGGGCCTTAACTCCAGTTCAAGTTGATGGCGATTAACAGCCATTTGGGTGCGTTAACCCATAATGGAGGTTGATGAATCTGGGGAGAAATATCTATGCTGAAGCCACCTTGTTATGTTAAGTTGCAGGGGGTGCGCTTCTTGGAACTGGGGCAAAGCGTTCGTACCGCTCTGCACTCCACGGTTGAAAAGTATCTCTGTAGATGTGCTATGGTTCATACTCATTCAATGAACGGAGCGGAAAGCTTCCTGACTAGAAGACGGGCACATAGCATATGGAATAAGGGGCACAGACAGAAATGTAGGGGTTCAAAATGCCATTTCAATTCAAAATTCAGTTCTAAGTACAGAGAATTAAATGCCATTCAAATCATTGAATCTAATAGTGAGCGGTGCTAGTGCCTTGCAGTGAGTGACACTCAATGTGAATGAGTGACACTTGGCAAGCATATTGTGAGCATAATTCAGGAGAGAGCTGGCGCTCAGATTTAATCCTGACTTGTTGTGCTTTTAAGCGAATGTTGCAAATGTCACCCTTTTAGGTTTGGCAAAAAAAGTTTACTTTTGATCCAAAAGTTTGCAACAAGTTCGTGTAATGCTAAAATGTCAAAGGGTATTTGTAAATGTATTGCACACGTATTGCATGTGCAAATTAATTTAAATTCTTTTCACTTTGAAGATATGATCGAACTTCAAAAAAATCCAATGAAAGTGGCATGGCTGCTGTATCGGCACTTTAACAAACGTGAGACTGGGAATTTCATGGCTGCTGTATCAGCACTTTAACAAAAGCGAGACTGGGAATTTCATGGCTGCTGTATCGGCACTTTAACAAAAGCGAGACTGGGAATTTCATGGCTGCTGTATCGGCACTTTAACAAAAGCGAGACTGGGAATTTCATGGCTGCTGTATCGGCACGTTAACAAAAGCGAGACTGGGAATTTCATGGCTGCTGTACCGGCACGTTAACAAAAGCGAGACTGGGAATTTGAAACAATGGCTGTTTTGCTAGAACTGGTTCTTGCAAACTCCTCAGACAGCTCGGTCAAAACTGTGGCAAAGCACATTTTGTCAGGTTCTCGTGTCTCTAATGGGCAGAACCAATCATATTGTCCTTAAAAAATAACACATTTACTAAAATATGAACGTTTTTTTGCTTTTGTCTTACATAGCAAGGATGTTTTTTTACTCCCCCGATGTAAAGGATTTATTATTATTATCATTTGTTTGTAAGGCACAAACATATTCCGCAGTGCGGTACAATGGGGATACAGAGATTTGATACATTGAGAAACAATGCCCCTCCCCCGAGAGTGGAAGTCAGATTTCTGCACGTAGCTCTTGGTTCTTTCTATGGAATCTTCCTCTTTTACATACATGGTGATGACATTGTGATAACATCTCACACAGTGAATGAGGACAATGAACGCGTGTGGTTTGATTTGTAAAAGATATACTGTACTTCCCATGTACACAACTTCAATACAAAAACTTCAAAACAAATGCCTGCCAGAATTGAATAAAATAAATAAAATGTGAGATCAGGATAAAAGGATAAAACAAAAAATAAAGGGCTATTTGTACGGGAAAAGCATCACAAAAACTTGAAATACTGAGAGAGAGAAAATCAGTATAGTTCTCCTTCCACTGAGGGCCTGTCATTAATGGAATGTATTGTTTACAAATATGTAACTGGACACGTGTGCAGTAATGGGAAATCGAGCCAGTAGCAGGTTTTGAGCTGTTGTGTAAATAAAATGCATTTAGGGAAGATTGAAGCAAATAATTTATTGTGCAGTATATTCCGAGGAATACCGTTGCCAGTGAATAGGTTACGCGGAGGCTACACCTTTAAAATGTGAGTGCATTGGATCGGATATTTACATACACATCACACACGAGATAAGACACACTGCACAATATTGTGTTTCATCTTTCTTTCGGGGTCAAGAATCTCTGCGCTCCCGTAAAGATTGAAGAAAAATTGGATAACAAAAGAAACTGTTCATTTAAAGGGTTGTGAGCTGTGTTTTACCATCTATATATATATATATAATATACTTTTTTTTTTTTTTTTACCCTTTTCACATCACTACCTGTGTTTCCTTTATATTATGACAGTTTCATATCTTTAAATACACTTGTAGAGTTACGTATGTTGTCATTTCTTTTATATGTTCACTATTTATCACTAATGTTTATAATTGATTAACAAGAGCAGCGCCCATCACACTTTTTGGTGCAAATGGTGACAACCTAAAGGCCATATCTACTATGCAGTCTTCTGCCATTACACACCTTCTAGCGCTGGAAGAACACCTTAACGTCCAAGAAAGTCAATGTTTCCTTCCAGTAGTCTTCCAGCACAGGGAGGGGTGTTATGGCAGACCACTGCATAGTAAATATGGGTCTACATATACCCCTTGGTATAAAGCAGCAATCCAAGCACATCAGGGTTTTTCTGCGTTATTTATTTATTTATTTTTATTTTACATAGTATTGAAGCAGGAGGTCTCCGGAGCTGAACCCCATTAATTTCAGCTCCTTGCTCACCCGAGATTTTTACCTCCGTATGGGGTGTCGGTATCTCCACGCTGTTTAAAGGTCCTGGTCACGCGGGCCAATAGGAAGCTGCATCGGGTGACATCACGGCTTCCTATTGGGCCGGGGGAGCTTTGAACACCGCCATTACGAGAACCCCAGCTCCCCAGCCAGAGCTGCTACCCCACACCCCCCAACGGAGGTTAAGTATCTAGGGAAGCAGGGGGTCCCCGGAGCTGAAATTAATGGGGTTCAGCTCAAAAGAACTCCTGCTTCAATCCAATCGAAAAATGGAATAGATCACACACACACAAAAAAACGTGTTATGGTAGAGAACTGCGTAGTAAATACGTCTCTATATCCCTTGGCTTAATTGCCCTGTATTCTTGTGCTGCCCTTTTCTGCTGCCAGTGAATGCATCAACAACTCAACATTGCAAAACAAACAATGATGTCTTTACGTCATGTAATTTGTCTGCTTTCTGCGTCTGTTTCTTGCGACTTCTCTGGGCGGCTACTCTGTTCTTCTCTCTCCTCCGCACCTTCTGTCACTCACATCCGAGCCCTGAAAGACAGAAGCACACAGGAGAGGGGTTGCATGGGAACATGCACACAGGTGTACACCGCAGAAGGATATGCGATTAATACCACGTAGTCGGCAATTCAGAAAGGGAGCACTTGAATACTGTGAGTTCAAATGAAAACACTTAAGAGTCTATGTATCAGGAGAATTACGGAGTGCGTTTCGCCATTTTTTGTGGAGCACCATGGCATCAGATGTAAGAAAACCGTTTGTTATATCTGGTACGGAAATGTACTTAATCTCGGTGATGGTTTGTTGCGGGTTGCAGGTGCTACATCGAGGCACCACATTCTAATCTGTGTTCTATGTAAGGTGCGTGGGGGTGCCTGATATCCTCTCACATTCCTGACTTCAGTGGGCAGGTCAAGGTTACGTGGTCTCTAGACCAGCAATCACATGATGCTGATGCCGCCTCTCCGTGGCATACTGGTTCTATGGACATTTTGTGGACACTGAAAGGATAAAGAGAGGGAGGTGATGTACGTGAAAAGTGACATGATTCCAGCTCTGCCAATGTGGGCTGATTTCAAAGGGAGAGGAGTAGAAAGGATGAAGACCAGTTAGCAGCTTAGTTAAGGGGGGTAATTCTAGATCAGCTGAAAACACAGAGTTCAATGGGGAATTGGCAGCTTCAGAGTATAAAAAAAGTACGCCTCAGTTAATGGGTGCAGGAAACTAGTCACACACACGCACGCAACGTAACGAGGGCTAATTGTAATTTTGGGGGCGGGACTAGGGGCATGGCGATGGGCGTGGCTAGGTGGCGAGTAGATTTTTTGGTTCGGCGAGTGGATTTTTGGGTGATTTGTCAAGCACTGTGTATGTGTATGTATGTATGTGTGTGTATGTGTGTGTGTGTATGTGTGTGTTTATGTGTGTGTTTGTGTGTGTATATATATTTATCAAAGTGCACAATGTTAATAAATTATTTATTCTCACGTCTTTTTTTTAATTTTTAAAATATTATATAATATACACACACACACACAGCTTCCCCAGTGACAAACAAACACACAGACCACATCAAAGTGACACACACAGTTACCCAGTGACACACACACACACACACACACACACACACACACACTGACAGCTTCCAAGTGACACACACACACAGTGACTGCTTCCCAGTGACAAACACACACAGAGAGACAGCTGCCCAGCGACACACACACGGTACCCTTCCAAGCCTGTCGCTCACAGCAGCACGGACCCGCACACACAAAAAGTGTGTGCGTCAGCTGCACGAGCGTTCGCACAGGCGCGCGCGCGCCCAATATATTACGGACCTTCTTCTTTTAGGAGGAAGTGTCCTGCAGTATTGGTCTCCCCAGCGGGGGATGAGCGCTGTGCACCTGAGGCAGTACATAAATCCAGTGACTGCACCTATTTCTTTCCTCTACAAATACATGGGTACATTAGGTGAACAGGGTTATACATGAAATATATATATATATATATATATATACTGTCATTAAGGTTATGGTGGGTAAAAAAAGTGACAAAAACCCTCCACAGTAAAGCATAAAGCAACTGTAAATATTACTGTATGTTCATTTGCATGTCTTAGACAGGTCTGCAACCCTGTCTTTCCCCATTGTCACCCAGCATACAGCGCTTCCACTGCAGCAAGGGATTCTGGGAAATGACATGCAAATGAGCACTCAGTGCCACCTTTTGTCTCAAGCTCGTATTGCACAAGCCAATCCTCAAGCCAATGCATGCTGTTTTAAACACAGCTTTTAAACAGAGGCTGGGATGAGATGCAAAGCCATTAGACCTACTCACATACATGTTTCAACCTTGATGGGTATCATCAGTGTGAGGCTGGTCTTAATGGCTAGCAGGTTTGAGACTAGACTAGGTAATCACCACTGTCATTAAGGTTATGGTGGGTAAAAAAAGTGACAAAAACCCTCCACAGTAAAGCATAAAGCAACTGTAAATATTACTGTATGTTCATTTGCATGTCTTAGACAGGTCTGCAACCCTGTCTTTCCCCATTGTCACCCAGCATACAGCGCTTCCACTGCAGCAAGGGATTCTGGGAAATGACATGCAAATGAGCACTCAGTGCCACCTTTTGTCTCAAGCTCGTATTGCACAAGCCAATCCTCAAGCCAATGCATGCTGTTTTAAACACAGCTTTTAAACAGAGGCTGGGATGAGATGCAAAGCCATTAGACCTACTCACATACATGTTTCAACCTTGATGGGTATCATCAGTGTGAGGCTGGTCTTAATGGCTAGCAGGTTTGAGACTAGACTAGGTAATCACCACTGTCATTAAGGTTATGGTGGGTAAAAAAAGTGACAAAAACCCTCCACAGTAAAGCATAAAGCAACTGTAAATATTACTGTATGTTCATTTGCATGTCTTAGACAGGTCTGCAACCCTGTCTTTCCCCATTGTCATAACCTTAATGACAGTTAAGGACAGTTAAAAGCGCGGCGCGACGGATTGGTCGCGATCGCTGGAAGTCATCTCTATTTCATTTTCCAGCGATCGTCGCGTCGCCGGCACTATAAGCGCAGCCTAAGACATGTGAATGTGCTCACAAGTGATATTCTTTATTGGCTACATGCTAACGGGGAGTTTTTTTTGTCGCTTTTTCACCCACCATAACTGCAATAATCTCTCTCTCTCTCTGCTCTCTCTCTCTCTCTCTCTCTCTTCCTCTCTCTCTCTCCTCTCTCTCTCTCTCTCTCTCTCTCTCTCTCTCTCTCTCTCTCTCTCTCTCTCTCTCTCTCTCTCTCTCTCTCTCTCTCTCTCTCTCTCTCTTCTCTCTCTCTCTCTCTCTCTCTCTCTCTCTCTCTCTCTCTCTCTCTCTCTCTCTCTCTCTCTCTCTCTCTCTCTCTCTCTCTCTCTCTCTCTCTCTCTCTCTCTCTCTCTCTCTCTCGTCTGCTTTCTCTTTGCAATGACAATTATGTAGATAAGGGGCTGACTCAATATACTGCGATTGGCTAAAAACTGCCATCAACTGAAATACTTTGTGTACTGAATCAGCGCCTTAGAAAGAGGAAATGTGGTTTAAGAACGTACTTCGGTGCTCAATGGCGCTCCTACAATAGGTCTAACCAATTAGTAACAATTAGTAACAGTTATACCTAAGCGAGGGTACTTTCACTGGTATTCACTGGTATTTTGGGCTTGGTTTTAAAAAAACTAATAATCGTTTTTTAGTTTTGCCCTAGCGGAATTTGGTTTTGGCTTTGGATTCTAAGAATTGAGCAAAATGAAGGGAAAAATAAAGGGAGGAACATTTTTTGAACGTCCACTTTTTTTTTGGAAAAGATCACTGTTTTATTTTTTCGTTTGCGAACTTAAAATGTTGAGTATGACTTTTTAGGGGGGTTTAATTCAAATTTCACTTGGATTGAAAAATGTGTCCCAGTTTGGACCACGTGAGCCTGCTTATCTTTAGTTATATCAGCGCAAAGTGTGAAAGTTACTAAGAACATATAGTCTAACTATTAAACAATGTCACCATTTACTGAGTTTTACCATTTACCAACAAACTAAGTTGTACACATTCATTTTTGCACATCCCAGCTGCTGGTGATAGCCATTTTTTTAATTCCAAATACAATATCTATTCAAGGCAGGGTTGCTACCACTCCAGGTTTGACCCGGAGACTGCGGGTTTTGGCCACATATCTCCGGGCCACGAGTTACCTTGTAAACCTTCGGGTGACGCCCTGTGGCGGCTGGCGTCCTCCATCATCTCTCCCGGCAACTCCTGTCAATATGGCCACGCAGCATCAAATGGCGCCATGACAACGTGAGCTCACGTGACACCTTGGCGCCATAAGGTATCCCCTTGTCATGGGAACTTGACACCGCATGACGTCGTGACATCATGCAGCGTCCCATTGTTATGGTAACGAGGCGCCATTTGATGCCGCGTAGCCATGGTGATGGGGGTTGCAGGGGGAGACGTCGGGTAGGTGCCAGAGGATGTTGGGAGACGTGGCCCCTAAAGGCAAGTGCTAAATTAAAAAATGTTATCTCCGGGTTACCCTTCAGTAGAAGGTGGCAACCCAGATTCAAGGTCATTTAGTGGGAGAACCCCTGGTATTTGATGCTGGTGCCTACATTGGTACCTAACGTCTCATTGCTATGTATAGAAAAATGAATCAAAGTATACATGGGAGGGAGAGGAAGGACCTAGGACAATGTCCATGTGTCTTGTCAAAAGCAAGCACGAGTAATTTGGTTAAAGGAGCAGTCCCTCCTATCATGAAATAAAACTAAGGACAGCAGCATGTTTCGTTGGTTGAATGTTGTCATTGGACAATATTCAGTAAGTATTTTTTTTAAATTGTGTCAAACTTTTATATTTTCCATGGTAGACAACAGCTTTGAAGAGTTCTACAATAAAAGTGACACTCTGAGAGTGCTTGTTTCCATGTGATTACCCAGAATCCTTTGCTGCAGTGGAAGCACTGTATGCTAAGAGATCATGGGGAAAAGCGGAGGTACAGACCTGTCTGAGATGTGTGAATGGGCTCACGTGTGATATTTTTATTTGGAGAGTTCTTTCAATTTGTATCTTTGGGTAATAAGACTATTTGTCAGTCCTCAAAACTTGAGGTGAACTGCTGTCTTTGTTTTGTCTATTGTTTGTGAAGTCATTATTTATAAGTAAATAGCCTTCGTTAACAGACCTGTCAATTCACACGGTTTAACCCCGAGTTGCCCCCGTTTTTTATGGTTTCCCGGTGCAGTGTTGCACTTGTGCCTGCAGGGGTTAAGTTGGGGACTAGCAGATACAGGGAGTGTGAGCTTCCTGTCACTAAAATGCAGCTACTTAGGTGCGGCAATAAGACCGCCAATTGAGGAACTTAGGAAGCTGTGTTAGGCTGCGCTTATAGTGCCCGCGACGCGACTTCGCTCCAAAACAAAATAATTTACTCCGTCACGAGTGCGTATAGTAAGCGCGACGGGCGACGGAGCGACCAAAAATTTGGAAGCCGAGTAAATTTGATTTTTCAGAGACTGTCGCCACATGTGACTGTCTCTGAACCAATCAATGACCCCGTCGCTAGTGACGTTGCTGAAAGTTAAATTATAACTTTCGCGGGTGGCGACGGGTGACGTCATCAGTCGCGTCGCCGCCCCCTGCACTATAAGCGCGGCCTTAGGGACACCAGCAGGATGCAAAACTGCAAATGAGGTACCCCCAGCATCCCGCTCCCTAAGACCCATACCCACCTTCTCCCTCACTCGGGCCTCCAGTGTCTCCCTCGCAAAGGCAGTGTCCACTCCTCCCTCAGAGTGAGGCTTCCATGGTCCCGGACCATTAAGGCCCCCACCTCCCGCTCCCTCTCATGGCAATGTACACTCCCTCCCCCACCGCCCGCTCCCTTCTTTGGGCCATCAGCATCTGACTGCTGCTCCCTACTTAAGGCAGTGTTGACTCCTTCCCTTAGAGTGAGGTCCCCATGGTCCTGCTCCCTTAAGGCCCCCACCTCCCACTTCCACTAAGGAACCCAGCATCTACCACTCACTCCCTGATGCAGTGTCCACACCCTCCCACCCGCCCGCTCCCTCCCACCCGCCCGCTCCCTCCCACTCTCAGGACCCCAGCACCTGCTCCCTTCCTTAGGCCACCAGTGTCCTCTCCCTCTCTCCCTCCATGAGGCCAAGGCCACTGATAGCCTTTTCGGGACCCAGGACACCCGTGCTGTATGAACAATGCATGGATTGTTGAGCAGAGAAATATTAACGCGGACCTGGGCGGAAGACGGGAGGCGTGACCTCGGTGGAGGAGGGTCAAGCTGGTGAACGATCGCAGAGCCACCGGGCCGCTCTCCCCCTCTCCCCCCCCCCCCCCCTCTGCGGCCCTGCCTCACACTGTGAAAGAGTTTCCAGGGCTGGCAGATATGTAAAAGAATGACTTTGATGGCGATTGCATCTTTCTAAGGAAGCTGATTACACTGATAATTGTCTCATTTTATTTTTTATCCTGCTACGTGGGACTCTCCCTTTAAATGAGAATTGCCTACAGTTGAATGCTGTAACAGATGATATTTAAGATAAGAGCAATTTACATGTGTCATCAAGTACTCTGCCACGACCAGGATTCATTTAAGGCCTTAAAGCCTCAGGAGTCCTAGGTTCCACCTTTTAACCAGAAAAATATACAGACTAGAGAAACACACAAGATAGCAAAACGTTTCCGAAATTGAGGGCAATCTTTTCAAAAGGTTCTATTAGAGCTCAAAGACAGTACTTATTACATTTTAGATTTAATATTACAAAAGGCGTTTAGTGCTTGTCACAGAAAAAAGATTGCAAAATGACATATAGTACGGAGACAGATTGTATTTTATAAACTAAGGAGTAAAGCAGAAAACCTATACATTACTGGCAAAAGCCTTGTAACAAGTCCTTCAATGGGTCATGAAGGGAACATCTGAGATCCAGGCACACAATGTCCTAAGTAGATCTTGTAGGGTTCACCCACATCCCCCCAAAATATTTGTATCTGTAAGGACACCAGATGCTTTCACAGGCCTGCAGAGGGGAGGCCTGTTTCCCATTTGTCCCTTCCCCTTATGAGACTTTTTTGTGACCAGCTTGTTTGGCACAAGAGAATTATTGAATTTCCAATGTAATCAGAGTATAAAATACTCCATAACTCTCTCTACATAATCACCAGATTAATGGTACCCGCATCCTTGCATTCTGGGGAATGTGACGAATGCAAAGGGTATCATATGCAACAGTTTCTTTTATTCCCCTGAGGGGGAAATGACTTCTCTGATACTTGTAGAAACTATATCTTCACACGTTTTACATCACAACCACAATCGTGCCCAAACAGCTTTCCCCGGGGACCTGTACTAGAGTTTTTCACTGCCCCCCCAGTGCCAGAGGCCTTTCGAGGAGACTCCCCCCACCCCCATCTCTTTCCCTCTCTTGCCCACCTCTCTCTCTCTTGCCCCCACCTTTCTCCCTCTCTCTCCCAATCCTATCTCTCTCACTCTCCCCCACCTCTCTCTCTCTCTGTGTCCCTCTCGCCCTTACCTTGGGGAGGCCTCCGGTGCTGTGCTGATCCGGAAGTTGCATGTGCGTGTGGGTCTAACCCACTGCAGGGGGAAGAGACAGAGGCCGGGCCGCACCACTGCAGGGGGGGGAAAGAGAGACTGCCCTGCTGCAGGGAGGGAGAGCTGCCCCCCCCCTCGCTGCAGCCACCTTGCCCTGGACAACTGTCCTGGCTCTCCTCCCTGTTGACGGCCCTGTCTGTAATGATTTGGATATAGTGTCCTTCCTATCAGCGTTGGTAAGAAATGAAACTGATCATCTTTTGAAGCACTACAATCCAGATAAGCATCTTCTCTCTTGACACCTTGACTCATCAAGGACTCATCACACCTCATCAACTGTCCTCTTTGTCCATATAATATACACAGTGAGCTAAGGTCAGTTCCTGAACAAACAGAATGCAATCTTAAATGTTTGATTGCCCTTCCAGCTATGAACAAGTGAAGTTCATGATACAGACCAGTATTGCCAAAACTAAAGTTATCTTAGTAATGAAGTTAACCTCTTGGCTGCGATACTGGACCTAAGTTTTAACTTTTACATGGCTTTTCCTGGCTGTCTTTTGTGTAACAAAATATTTGTATTCAATTGTAGTTGTTCTCAAACTGACTGTAAAGCATTGTAATGCTCCCTTAAGTCGAGTCGTGTATTTACTTAAAAATTAAATGGATGATGATGATGATGATGATGATGATGATGATGATGATGATGATGATGACATGGCTTTATCGTGACACTGTTCCTCGTCTATTTTTTTTATCGTGACCCAATATCATTTTTCTTCAATACAATAAATGACATGATGCCCTATCTCAGTGGTGTGCAAACTGGGGGGAGCACGAGACGTTTTGGGGGGGCGCGGCTCACTTACCCAGCTTCCGTGTCCATGACAACTCGGTGTCAAATGACCCCGCTGCATCATTTGACGCTTGTTGCCATGAAGACGCGGCATCAAATGATGCTGTGGGTCCCGTGACATCACATGGCCCCAAGGCATCATTTGATGCCGCAGGGGTTTGGGCGCGACACAGGGGGAGAGCAGGCAGGGAGGGCGCAGCGCAGGAAAGTTTGCGCACCCCTGCTCTATCCGGTCAGCAAAATACTGTACTGTGGTGTTATTTGACTCTTACCTCTCCTCCAGTAACAATAATGCTCTGGCTAAAACTGGTCACTTCTTCCTCCTCAATACTGCTAATATTTGCCCTTTCCTCTCTCACTCTACTTTCAGAACAGTGTCTGCTCGCCGCCTCTTTAACTTCCTCTGATTGCTTCCCAAATTCTGCCTCCTCCTCACATCTAGGCTCTACGCTCCTCTTCCCCTTCCTTTATCTCAGCTTTGATTTTTTGCTAGACCTCATGACTGCCTCTTTGGCACCTCAGCCCCAATACTGTCTTATGGTCTTTTTCCATATGAGACAGATCAGATGGATAACGTTGTTTCCTGCGGAAAATCCCCAGCAAACTCACCGGCCACTTTAGTGCATATAGAATTACTCGCTTAAATATTTTTCTATTTATTGCCCCTTACCCGCGAAACTCCCTCACACTCAGTGTACAAAAAAGCACTTTCTCTCCCACCACCTTCAAGTCAAATTTGAATACACCTTCTGAATGGAGCATTTCAATAGCCTGGACCGATGGCTACTTCTCTCACACCACAACAGGGGCACTGAGCACTTCCTCCTGTCTCTATATGCCTTCCTAAGGCCCGGATCCACCAAAGGATGCCACTCTCTAGCATTCCTCAGCTCCTAGTCGTATGAGTAATAGGTGTGCAGAAGCATAGCACCCTTTTGTGGATCTGAGCCTTAGATTGTAAGCTCTCTGGGCGGGGATTAATGTTCCTATTAAGTGCTTTTTATCTTATGCAGTTATTGTATTATATTTGCCTGTATGCTAATGGCTACAGTATTTTGTAGAGCACTGTGTACATTATTAACACTATATAAATACAAATATACAAACATAAATATAGATGCTAAGAGTATACATTTTAATTTGCATCTTTTAGCATCAGTTCTTGGTTTATAGCTTGGTTGGGAAACACTTGAAATGTATCCCTTTGGTCCATCATGACCAGGTTGGCTTTATATCCACCATACAAGCGGCGGATAATGTAAGGCAGCCAACACAGCTGGGACACCTCTCTTGTTCCTATCCCTATATGAAAAGGCCTTTAATAAGCTAAATTGGGGCTTCTTGTATTAAAACATATGGGCTTCTCAGGAAAATACCTAAAAGCAGTCCAAGGACTATATAGACATCCCTCAGCCAGAGACAGATGTGCAAGCCTTATTTCCGACAAAGAACATATAGTTAATCGCACAAGACAGGGTTGCCTCCTGTCTCCACTGCTATTTGTATACTCTATTGAACCACTATCAGCCACAATCAGATTAAATCCTAACATCTCTAGGGTGATTATTTGTAAGGAAGAATATAAAATATCTTTGTTCAGTGATGACATGTTTTTGACCCTATGTAAGGAATCTGGTGTCTAAGCGCCGTCAGCGCGACCATTACTCACCTCCCGTCGGTACTCAGGCGTCCAAGCGTCTGCAGCGCAATTCCCACATACCTCCGTTGTCTGCCACTGGCACTCTGGCTCCTCGCCATCACACGAGTGCACCAACCGAAGAGGTGCCTGTTGAACCGCAGCCTCTGTGTGTGTCCCCAGCTCCGCGCTGTATGCGCACACGTGCATCTGTCTCTGACCCCATGCGCATACGCGCGTCAGTCACCGAATCCACGCACACACGCACGCCAGTCCCAGACGTTATGTGCATGCATTCCCAGCTTACAGAGCACACGCCTAACAGAGCACTTATAACCACTGCTCTTACAGTGAGGCGTCGCCCCCAAGCATCACACAGTTCCATGCAAATCAATAACTACACTCAGCTGGGCTGTAACACCTCCCTCCTATCAGGGAGGACTCCTTGCAGTCCTCCAGGCCTGCCCCCTCTTCCCATTGGCCTGTCCAGCTTTATTATGCCTGTGCTTCCCATCACTCGTCGCTCGACATAGTTCTGTATGGAAGCATTTGACTACTCTCTCAGTGACTCCTCAGGTATTGACGCGGATTGGACGACTACCCCCTCTGGCTCTCGACTTCGGCTCTACTTGGACTTCGTGACTTCTGGCATCCCTGTAACACGGCTTATACCTTCGACCATCCGCAACTCTCCAATCCCTGATCCTGGCAACGGCAATAACTACTCCTCCTCTACTACCGGTACCGGCAAGTATTGTCTTCATTACTATACCTGGCCTGGCAACACTAACACCACACTCCGGACGCGCTCCCTTTGCTGCAGGTGCATGTATCCCTACGTCCCACCTCAGCACAGGGGACGGGTCTGGTCTGCGGGCAGCACCGGCGTAACACCCTATCATGCTTTTTGTTTTTTTGTTTTTAAACTCAATTTTTATTAAACATTTTCGGGAGAGGTGGAAATGGAGAAAATAAAATAAACTATGGGGGGGAAGGGTACAAAAAATAAAGACGGGGGGGAACCTATCATGCTTTTTAACCTCTCTCCTCAACCTCTACCAAATTTTCGAGTGAACCGTATTAGATTACTAATTAGATAATTAGTATTGATTAGATTGTCAACTCTTCGGGACAGGGACTCCTTTTCCTAAATGTCACTTTTATGTCTGAAAGCACTTCTTCCTATTATGTGTTGTTTGTATTATTTGTTATTTATATGATTATGTCGCGTGTATTACTGCTGTGAAGCGCTATGTACATTAATGGCACTATATAAATAAAGATATACATCCAAGAAAAAACAACCAGCACACAGGATATATACTATAATGTGATGTACTAAGATGGAGTGTTTGCACAAATGTATAATAATAATAATAATAATTAAATGTCAAAACACAATGGGAAATAAATATTCAATGTGACACAATCCTTAGTAGGATGGATATATAGGAGTGGATATAGCTGGGGAGAGAGGCAGCTCTTCAGGGGATAACCTAATCACAATACACATGTAAAAAAGAACAAAAATGAAGAGCGCACCCTCCTAGTGCATTAATAAAGTATAAGTAAACAAAGTTATTAAAATATGAACAAGAAAAAAGTCCGCTAGCAATATAAAAATAATAAACTCTGTATGCATTTGTTATCTTTATATTGCTAGCGGACTTTTTTCTTGTCCATATTTTAATAACTTTGTTTACTTATACTTTATTAACGCACTAGGAGTGTGCACTCTTTATTTTTGTTCCTTTTTACAAAGATATACATACATATATACATACATATATACATACATATATACATACATATATACATACATACATACATATATACATACATACAGTATATACATACATACATACATACATACATATATACATACATACATACATACATACTGTAGATACATACGCACTGTATCAGGCTTTAAAATTAAACCCACTAAGTCACTGGCCCTCACTGTTAATTTATCAAAAGAAACGATCAAACCCCTAAAACTCAACTTTGGCTTCACAAGCCAATCTCAATACATCCCCTACCTTGGCATAAACATAACCAGTTCATACGAATCTCTATACAAACTAAATTACCCCAAACTTATTAAGGATTTGAAAAAAGATTTGGAAACTTGGAGCAATATAATATATATCATGGATCGGAAAAATAATCTCTGTCAAGTTGAATCTCCTCCCATGAACTCTTCCTATAAAATTCCAGCCACAGAGCTTAAAGTCCTCCAATCACATATTACAAGATTTGTCTGGAAATGGGACACGACCCAGGGTTAAAAGAGTGGTCCTGTATAGACCTACAGAGTATGGAGGGCTCGCCCTCCCAAACCTCATGAGTTATTACCAGGCTTCCCAACTTAGTCAGATCCTGCTATGGAACTCTACAAGGCAAACAAGAGGATGGGTTGATATAGAGCATAATGAATCCAAACCAGCCAACATCGAGTCTCTCCTCTAGCTAACCAAAACCAGCAGGCCTCTTGGTACAGACACTCGTTAACCTTGTGGGAGTGTCTGAAATTTAAATTCACAGGGGAAAGTTCAAATATGATCCCACTTTTTGATAACCCGGAATTTGATCTAGGGGGGCCATTGAGAGCCTTTCAGGTCTGGAAGACTTCCGGCACAACTAGTGTAACCCTCTGAGTATGTGAGCTCCCACACTCACACTGCCCCCTGGCAGGTTCCTCTCTAACGCGACTGGTATGGACATGAGAGCAGCCAATAATAACTATGAGGGAGAGGAGCCTTTAAAAAGGAAAGGCAGACATGTTGGATTAGATCTGCATGTACCTGAGCACAGCAGGTTCATTTGAGGTCTGTGGAGGGAGTGCACGTGTGCACGTGGTGGCCGGAGCTGGGAGCTACAGTTCCAGAGTGGAAAAGAGGTCACGCGCCGCTGGTGGGGACCCTCAACGGCTATAAAGACACAGTGGTACAAAAGCACCTTTTTGAAGAACAGGCCTGCAACAGGTCCAGTACAACACGAACTCCCACAGTGTGCAGGCACCTTCACAACCCAACCCAGGATTGGGTGGCTACTACACCACTGACACAGACTTACACCTGTGCAGCACTATTTGGGGATTATGTTGAAGTGTGTAGTGATCCTCTGCTGAGGATCACAAGGTGCCCGAGTTATTACATGTGTAGTAGACTAGTATACCCATACTATGTTTGTATTATTCCTGCCGTCTGACCCTAGGCCATGTGCCCAGTAAGTGACAAGGGACTCAGACCCCTGCCTCAGCGATAGTTGTAAGTCCGAAAACTAAAAGGAGAGGGGTTACACTAGAGTCAGGAAATGGAATAAAACAATTTCCAGAATTACGAGAAGGCAGACCTACCTGCTCCAGAAATATTTCGATATCTACAGTTAAAACACTTTGTCACGCAATATCACACAGCCCGGCAACCCTCCTCGTCTACATATTTTGAATCTCTATTTCCGCACTATAGCATATCCTAATAAGCTCTGGGGCAGATAGCAAATGAACCGACATGTTGAATTGGGAAGAGGAGCTGGGAGAATCGCTGGATGATGACGATTGGGAAAATAAATGGGAAGCCGCAGCAATGAGCTCGATATGTACTATTGTTAAAAGAAAATTCCAATAAACTATTATTCCAATGGTATATGACTTCACACAGGCTCCATCCCATATATAATTCCCATTCTCCAACTTGATCTAGACAGAGGATGTGGCCAGAATGGCTCGATGCCACATATATGGTGGTCATGTCCAGTACTGGTCCCCCTCTGGAAACAGGTATTCTAGTCCAGGGGTGCGCAAACTGGGGGGCGTGGGCGGGTTGCAGGGGTCACGCGCTCTTCCCCAAGTCATTGAAATGAAATGCCGGGGGATCGCGCGAGGCCTCTGCAACTGAACTTACCGAGGTTCAGATGGCTGGTGTGACGCGTCACTATGGCAACGTGGCGTCAAATGACCCCGCGACATCATTTGATGCCCATCGCCATGGCAACGCGGCGTCAAATGACGCAGCAGGGTCACGTGACGTCACGTCACATGACCCTGCTGCGTAATTTGACACCAACCTAAAAGGTAAGGGGGGCGTGAGCAGTGAAGGGGGCAGGCAGGGTGGCGCAGCTTAAAAAGTTTGCGCACCCCTGCTCTAGTCCATAAATACGATATTTAATATTCATTTGAGACCAGATCCCTGGCTGGTCCTCCTGGGTAGACCAGCTCTAGATGTCCCAGGGGCACCCGCCAAGATGATTGCCCACATCCTTTTGGCTACCAGATGTTGTGTTGCTGCATCTTGGAAAAGGCAAAACATTCTCATCTTAGCCACCGTGAAGCGCAGGATGTGGCATATCATAATGGGAAAACTGACGGCCTTCTTCAGAGAGAAATGCCATAAATACATTAGGATCAGTTAGCCCTGGTTTTCTTCAGAAGGTGGACGATGAGAAAATAGGGAAATAGCCTTACTCTAGGTTGGAGGAGGCTTCCTCCACCAGAGAGAATGCATTAAATAAATAAAAAATAAACAATTAAAATAACATGAATAAGTCAGTGAAAAGAATGGTGGTGTCCTAGTTTGGACTGCCCCTTTCTTTACTAATCTCATGATCTCCATGAGAAATAAAAACGTTACTATGAGTTCACAATTGGAAAAATAATTTATTTCGTTTTCCAGTGAACTATCTTTATTTGGGGGAAATTGCTTTCTATCAGACTTTGGGGCTTATTCTACTGTATTTCCACCGAAGTGGCCGGTTGGACAGAAATTCCCCAAAGTAGTCAACGGGGAATTTTGGTCAAAATCGGCTGCTTAGTTCGATATATAAATGAGTAACTTCAATAGCAGGTAACACCTTTTTTATTTGGACAAGTACAGATAGACACATTTTTAGCTGAAATTAAAATCTGCCTCGAATTTGCTCATTCTTTTCAGATGCAGATTTTCACGTCTCCCACGTGCGCGTTGGGTTTTTTATTTTCTATCTTTGGAAATCTGCCTAAATTCTAATTTGAATACATCTGTGTTCTGGGAGGGGTATAAATAGGGGGACAGCCTCAGGTATAAGCCTTTGTGCTCCCAGGTTTTGACGTGGGAGGAGCTTAGCACACGCGCACTTTGGATTTTTCTAAATTTGTCAAACCCGCAATCGAATTTCATATAAAATCCGGTCGCCGGGGGGAGGGGAAACCGATGACGGATTCAGGAGCATCCGCCTAAATTTTTTAGTGTCCAATACGTTTTGGGTATTCTTCTAAAAATACGCAGCTGGGATTATGACTACTTGGCCCCATGCTAACGTCCAGTGCTATGTTCTTACCCAGGTTAGGCGGCACTGGTATTTGTACCGAGTTCAAAAAAGAAAGGCAGGAAGGCTGATAAAGGTCGGGAAGGTGAGGGAAGGTTACCTGACCGTGGCAACACATTTTGATAACAATGAAGGAACTTCAAGAACTCAAACATATTTGACTCCTTTTTTCTTGCAACTCACTCTGAGTGCTCATTTGCATGCCATTACCCAGAATCCCTGGCTGCGTTATATGCTAGGATTATAATGTGAGATAATTGAACATGCATATAAGTGTTCTTTATCATTATTGTACGGTGGAGGGTTTTTGTCACTTATCTGTGTACATGGTGGGTAGCCATGACCAGCTTCACAATGCCAGGCCGCTCACCCTCTCATACTGCTGTACCCCCTCACACTTAATCATTGCTGTAGTTAACCTCATGTACAGTATGTACAGGCAAATTGGTGACTCAAACTGCTGTGTAAACTCATTTTAAACTAATTGTGCTGCCCCACCATTAGTTAAAGAGGTACAGGAGAAGTAGCAGAAAAGATCATAACTGTACCGCATGGAAACCAGAACACAATTGAAACCTATTGATTTTCACAAGAAACAAGTCAGCTGTTACTTTACAGGTTATTGAATCTTTCTAAGGAGACAAATAAAATTAATTGTATTTCTTTTTCCCCCCTGCTATGTGGGGCTGTCCCTTTATTCTGTCAAACAGATGCTATCACTTGTACAGCAGCGGCACCATAAAATCAATAGTGCTGCTGGGTAGAGATAAAGAGAATCAGTACTACTAGTCAGAAACAGAGGTGTTAAAAAAAAGTGATCTACCAGGGAGATTCTGCTGAAGCGTTTCTTATCTGCCCATCTGACTCACTGCCCCAGCTTTTCCCCTCTGTATTTAAAGCTGCAGTTCAAGCTGCCGTTTAAAATAAACATTCAATATGTGCATCAATACAATCTGCACACTGACAAGTGATTAGCTAAGTTGCAAATCGATCCGTTTTCCTGTAATCGATCACTTTGCTCAGGGCTATTTAATTCAGTCATTGCTGCAAAACAGTACCCACGATGCAAAGTTCTGTGGGGAAGATCATGTGACCAGGCAGTCACTAGATACAATTGGTGCACAGCTAGAGAGAGGGCAGGACTCAAAGAGCCAGAGCCTGTCTCAGAAGGGGAAGGGGTGTGACTTTGTAAATGGTTTCTATAGAAACAAAAATGCATGCTACATACAGAAAACATTAAACATTTCTTTAAAAATTGTTAATAAAAAAATGCTACAAGTATTTTCTCATAGTACAGAACTGATTTATTTAAAAACAAATAGATGTAGGATATTGCTTGAACTGCAGCTTTAAAATCCTCCTTGCAATCAAGTGAAATATCTACGGCCGAGATCAGGGTGGCTGCTACGGACGCTTGCGTCTGTGCGCGCCTCCCCCGCGTGCTCCTGCAGCCCAGCGAACTGTGTTCAGGCTGCAGGCGGGGGGGAGGGGTAGGGGGGCGGGGCGAACGTGTCAGAGCTGGTTCGCTGAACCAGCTCACGTGACGTGACTAGCCTGAAATATCATGTCGGGTTGTAGCGGCAATATGTCGCAGCGTCAACGCTGCACTTTGCCGCCGGTGGAGTTTTCACTTTGAACACTCCCATCGAACAACACGAAATTGCGACGGACGTGCGCACACGCGAGCGCGCGCACGTCGCGTAGCAGCCACCCTGAACTCGGCCTAAGGCATGTAACACTGTGTATACTATATGCTGCTTTTAAGATATGTTTAATCTTTTTTGTTGATAGCTTGATTTCAAAAAGCACAAATAGCTCCTGCAGGTGTTAGGGGGCTATTTTTGGGTCATATCTAAGTGATTTAATAATGTTAAGTTCAGCGCTTTAGACAGAATTTTTAGCATTGGCCAAAGTGTAAGTTTACTTAGTGGTGCGGTGTTCCGCTGATATTTTATTTACTAGACAGAGTACCACTGTGTATTTTAGTACTTGCACACCTACCTTAAAAGATTAGTTTATTTTAGAAAGACTTTTTCTCTCTTTGTTAAATATCGCCCCAAGAGCTTTGCCTCACTGTTTAATTAATGCAGAATTTTCTTTTATCAACCACCCACTCATTGTGTTAAGCCCTTTGACCAGTTTCTAAGGGGATTCACAATGGGACTCACATGAAAAAGGTTCTACACAATTATTTTACATCAACAATCTCTCTGAAATTGAAAAGCACCAAAAGATATGACATTGAAAAAAATCACTAGTGGAGCTCCTGCTTTGACATGTACTAATGTGTTTCTAAAACTGCAGAGGGTTTAATCACAAAACAAACCTGCAGTTTTGCACATCTTAGGCCGGCTTGATGGCGGTCCCATTGGTGCGACTGCACCGGGTGCCGCGTTTACTGAGGCGCCGTGCTGTCCCCCGGGACCCCACCCGTGGAGCGGATGTGGGAGCAGCGTTGGAGAAAGCCCACCTAGGCTGCGATCAAGGAAGACGGGCTCGACTTCCGGTGGGACCCAACTTCCGTGTCAGGACTCCCCACCCCCCGATGGGCTCCCTCCAGCGCTGCCACCGCAAGCGCCCCACAGGAAGGGATACGGGAAAAGGCTCTGCACCAGAACCCACAGTTTTGCAATTCGGTCCTGGGTTTAATTCCTCAGATGCAACTCTATACGGGACACTTTATACAATTCTGTACGTCAGCGTGCACTGCTCCATAACTAAATCATCCTTCACAGTGATATGTTCACTCTCACTATGGACCACTACACTATTCCGTTTTGCCCAAGTAACACATTTCTAGCCACATCTTCAAAACTTTCAAAGTTAAGTTACCCAATTACTTTAGCAGCTTACATATAACACCAGAACTCTGCACCTACTACGATCACCCACCAGAAATCTGCCTATGACATTTAATAGAGAAACTGGCCATTACTTATGTCCTTAATGCTCCCAAACTTCTGCAATAGTTGAAGCAACACTGATTAAAAAGTTCTCAGCACGGCCTCCAATTAATAATATCTGTAATATCTGTAATATCTGTAATATCTGGAGAGGGAGTGGCTCAGTGAGTAAAGTCACTGACTGGCGCTGAGTTTGAAGCAGGGGAGCCTGGTTCATTTCCTGGTGTCGGCTCCTTGTGACCTTGGGCAAGTCACTTTATCTCCCTGTACCTCAGGCACCAAAAACATAGATTGTAAGCTCCATGGGGAAATGACCTGTGCCTGCAAAATGTCTCTGAAAAGTGTTACATAAAACTAGCAGCACTATACAAGAACATGCTATTATTAATCACAGTTGCTGATTCTGGTCAGAATATTGGCCGATAGCCGTTAAGTGGCACTATTCAGTGCTGGAAGATACTTTATGACCCATTCACAAAAATGGGCTCTAAGGTGTCTTCCGGCGACAGATGCTATCTTGTGGCAAAACACCGCTTAGGAAACATGGCACATTTTCTTTCCCTGTATTGTGTCCCAGGATATTCTTGGAAATTTGTAAATGTGACTTTGTGATCAACTACAATGAGTCCCTCATTGGTATCACTTCCACTCAGCAACAATATCAAGAATTACTCTATAGGCTATATCTCAATATACACTGACTTATAAAACACAGAATTGTCTCAATTAAAAATGTTCATATTTCCGCCAAAAGCTAATCAAAGAGCTCACGGATAACATTAAAACAATAGAACAAGCCCACAAAGCTAGCCCCTCAAAAAAAATATACAAAACATTACTAACATCCAGAACAAAACTTAGACAAATCCAGCTGGAGGAGGTTGAGAAGGCCCTCAAATGGACCAACCAACAGTATTATGACAAGGGTAACAAGGCTAACAGAGTTTTGGCCAGTAAATTGAGAGGGGTACAAAAAAGATCACAAATAACGGCGATCAAGAGTAGGTCTGGTGAGATACAATACAGTGACAGCAAAATTGCAGCAGAATTGACAAAATACTATACTGAACTATACAACCTGAGATCTAAAAACGGCCGACCTGAACCGATAGCAACTGAATTAATAACGCAATACTTAGACAAATGTAAACTCCCCGTGTTAACGGAGGAAGAAAACACAGTCCGCAATGCTGAGATTTCAAAAAAGGAACTGGAAGAGGCGGTCAAATCACTAAAAATTACTAAGTCTCCTGGCCCTGACGGTTTCACCAATGTCTATTATAAGAGATTCTTACCCACATTATCCACGCATCTATTAAAAACATTCAATCATTTTATGGAAGAGAACCAAATCCCCCAATCAATGTCCCTCGCCAACCTAGCTATTATACATAAGGAAGGCAGAGACCCGATGCAATGTGGAAGCTATCGTCCAATCTCCCTCCTCAACAGTGACCTCAAATTATATAGTAAAATACTTGCAAATAGATTAAACCCCATCTTACCGAGATTAATCAATATCGACCAAGTAGGATTTGTCGCGGGCAGGCAAGCCTCAGACAACATTCGAAAGATAATCAACATTATTGATCATGCCCACCTCACAGGAACCAAAGCACTACTATTGAGCCTAGATGCAGAGAAGACGTTCGATAGAATAGATTGGCTATTCCTGGACCACACTATGCGCAAATTTGGCTTCAAAGACGCATATCTAGAGGGGGTCCGTAGACTATACCAAAACCCGTCAGCAATGATAAAATTGCCAGGAGGCAGTAACCAGAGATTCGAGATCACAAATGGAACTCGGCAGGGATGCCCCCTGTCCCCCCTCCTCTTTGCACTAACCATAGAACCACTGGCATCTGCAATACGAACTAATATAGACATCCAAGGAATAGAAATTGGAAATAGGCAGCATAAAATATCCCTATTCGCAGATGATGTCATCTTAACTCTCTCCAAGCCCCAAACTTCCCTACACAACCTTCAAAAAGAACTCCGAGATTTTGGAAGAATCTCAGGATATAAAATTAATAATGATAAGTCGGAAGCCCTGAATCTAAGCCTGCCAGAGCCAGAGGTGAAACTCCTCAAACTAAACTTGAATTACCGTTGGAGCTCCTCCTGTTATCAAATATTTGGGAGTTAAGATATCGAGGACTTACCAATCCCTATACCAACATAATTATCCGGCCCTGTTTCGCAAAATTAAACAAGATCTAGATAAATGGGGAGGATATCAGATATCATGGATCGGGAGAATGATCTCGGTTAAAATGAATATACTCCCTAGATTATTATACTACTTTCAGACTCTCCCGGTCCACATCCCTGGCTCGGAATTAAAAAACATCCAAAAATTAATCTTTCAATTTATCTGGCAGGGTAAAAAACCCAGAGTCGCCAGAACAGTTCTTTTGGCCTCAAAGGGGAGAGGAGGACTTGGAGTCCCAGACATCACAAGATACTACCAGGCCGCCCAATTGCGACAGGTAGTAGTCTGGAACGCTAACCGAAATCAATACTGCTGGCTAGATATAGAAACGCTCTATGCCGGGACGCCCTCACTGCCGGCTTGCCTTTGGCCCCTGAGCAGGGAGGACATGCAGAATAGCAAATTCAAATTAGGCCCGATGAGACACACATGGGAGACCTGGACGAAATGCAAATTTAAGTTTAAGCTCACAGTACCTCATTCTCAACTCACACCAATTTACAAAAATCCAAAATTCCCCCCTGGATGTGAGCCCAGACAATTTTATCAATTTAAAACAAAAAACATCAAGGTAGTTGCCGACCTCCTGAGCTTTGGGCAGTTCCTGAGTTTCCAAAGTCTACAAACCAAATATGAAGTAGTAGGGTTGAACGTTTTCAAATACCTACAAATTCGACACTTTATTCAAACATTATCCCCAACGTTGGAATTTCCCCCTCTCACTGGTTTTGAGCGGCTCTGTAGAGAAACAGGCCATCAGAAAGGTCTAATAACGCAAATTTGTGCAGAACTGGAGAGGGCAATAGAAGCCCCCACCCACGAATACATGCTGCATTGGGCAGCAGAATTGGATATAGTTATAGACCGAGAGGATTGGGAAAGTATTTGGGAAAATGCCTCAGGAACTTCCATATGTACCACAATCAAAGAAAACATATATAAAATACTGTTTCGCTGGTATCTAACCCCAGTTAGAATAAATCAAATCTACCCCCTGGCTTCCGATCTATGTTGGAGAGGCTGCGGTCAAAAGGGGGACATGGCACATATCTGGTGGACATGTCCGGAAATTCAGAAATACTGGGAAACAATACAAAAATTAATAAAAGAGGTCACAGACCTCACAATACCCATTGACCCGCTGACCTACCTATTGGCCAGGCCCCTAGAAACACTGGACCGGCCAACAGGCAAATTAGTCTCCTTCATTCTCACAGCGGCTAGGTGTGCGGTGGCAACCGCCTGGAAGAAGGTGTTTACCCCCTCTAAACAAACAGTAAAAAAAAGGGTGCAAGAGGTGATGGAAAGACTGTCAGCCTTTTTGAAAATGTCCACTGCCTCTTTCTATAAGACATGGGGCTCACGGTTGACCCAAATGGCACTCCAGCGCTGAAACACCTCATAACAATAGGAAAGGAATCAAGATAGAACAAGGGCTCTAGTCGTGGATGCCAGGGAGGAGAGCAATGCCCCCCTCCCACCCCCCTCCACCCTCCCTTCCCCCTCTTTCCCTTTTCTGTTTCTACACTCACGCCACCCCTGCAGACCCAGGAGGGCCAGGGGGACGTTGAGGCTTTCCCCCTACACCAGTTAAAATGTGAAAAACTCGTATTAGGCCAAAATATTTTATGTACCTGTAATTTTGTGAAATGTTATAATGCCTAATAAAAAAATTTGAAACAAAAAAAAAATGTTCATATTTTGCTGTGTCCATATCCAACTCAATTTAGCTCAGGAACCTAGGAAGCTGACTTTAGGTGTTAATATACCAGGTGACATACAGCAGTGGTGCTCAACTCCAGTCCTCAAGACCCTCAACAGGTCAGGTTTTAAGGCTATCCCAGCTTCAGCACAGGTGGCTGACAGGTCTTTGACTGAGCCTCTGATTGAGGCACCTGTGCTAAAGCTGGGATATCCTTAAAACCTGACCTGCTGGGGGCATCCCTGACATACAGGATTCTGAAAACCAGGATTAATTGGGACTGGTGTTAGAAAATCAGGACTCAACTGACATGTAAAATGAAGGCACAGTACATTCGGTGCCAGCTCCTTGTGACCTTGAGCAAGTCACTTTATCTACATGTGTTTCTGGCACTAGAAATTAGACTGCAAGCTCTACGGGCAAATACGTGTGCCTACAAAATCCTATGTACAGCTCTAAATACATTGCAGCACCATATAAGGAAACATATTAACACTGTTATTAATGACACTCAGTTTAGTCACACAGAGAGTGTGGTAAAAGAGGGTAAAAGTGTACCTGGGATAGGACATCTGCCTCTGACCCTGACGTGTTCTGTGCACTCCTCTGGAAGGTGCTGCTGGTGGAAGGGGACCTGTCTGACATGTCGCCTGGACCTGGAGATCAGAAGCAATGAAGCCACATGGGACAAGTGCACGAGAATCAGCACCGGTTCAAGGGGATGAGATCTGAGCTAGTGTGGGTGAGGTACAGCCACAGGGCTCTGTGATCCAGGTGGCAAGGCAGCTTCCAGCCAGGGATAGGGAACTGCTCAACCTCTGACACCGACCAATGCCGCTGTGATCCAGAGCAGGGCGCTGAGACTTTCTAGAGCTAGGTGGAGCCAGAGAGGTGAGCTAAACGGAGGTGTGACCCAGAAGTGCCTGCGTGTGGGGACCAGAGGGAAATGCAGCTGTGGACCTGGGAGGGAGGTTGCTGTTATCTTCCTCTAGGGCTGTAATCCAGAAGTAATGTAGCAGATGGATCCAGCTGTGATCCAGAAGAAATGTAGCAGTGGCACCCAGAGCGATCCAGCTGTGATCCAGAAGAAATGTAGCAGTGGCATCCAGAGCGATCCAGCTGTGATCCAGAAGAAATGTAGTAGTGACACCCAGAGGGATCCAGAAGAAATGTAGTAGTGACACCCAGAGGGATCCAGAAGAAATGTAGTAGTGACACCCAGAGGGATCCAGCGGGGATCCAGAAGTAATGTAGTAGTGACACCCAGAGGGATCCAGCTGTGGTCCGGTAGAAAATGCAGAGCTACGTGCAGCAGTTATTCAGAGTGAAGCTGCAACCCCTTCAGAGCAGCGATGAAGAAGACGGGTCTGCTGCAACCCTCTGCTGAAGCAGCAGCAGGTCGCCCCCACTGATAAGACCCACCTCCCCTGTGCTCTGCACTGCAGCAGGTGATGCAATGTGAGAAGTTACCCCGCCGCCTTCTCTTGTGTGTGGCTTCTTCTTCTTCTTCTTCTTCTTCGAATGGTCCCTGCAGCTCATTTCAAGTAAGTCACGTGGAAACCCCTTTGAAAGTTGGGAGGAAACTTTGCACAGAAACCACAGCTGTAACAGTCTGGTGCAGCAGGGAACTGAGAACACTTTGCTGCCTGTGCAGTGACCACCACTGGGACACTATCCCTGAGATAAAATACAAGGACTTCACATAGAAGTGTCACAAGGCTACCACGGGTGGACTATTTTATCCATGTGCTTTAAAGTCATTTATTGATATGTTTCTTCGGTGAAATTAATCGGACTGGGAATTAACCATGACTAATATGGAAAACATCTCATTTATTTTAGACACATTGACATGCTTTTTTAAAATTCTTTAGAACATTTGGGGGAAACATGTTCTACAGAAACTCCAGTTGTGGCACAGATACTTATTATGCAAATGCTGTTGTGATAAGATACCTCTATATGTGTAAGAGATATGACCCACGTGGAGTAGACATGGTTTCACTAGTAATGCTGCATACCACCATTAAAACATAGTGGTTTCACATGTATTCCTAAATCCCTGCTTCATTTAGTTTCCTATATGAAATGACTTTTGAAGAGAGAAACTGAGCACATGGAATCAGTGCATTTTATTGTTATTTCCCATTGTACTGCCATGTGTGTCTTAAAGAAATGATTAGTAATAGTAATTATTGTACTATTAAAGTAGCCAGATTCATTGTTTCCGTTAACAAACCTGGCCTGTTGGTGGCCCTTGAGGACTGCAGTTGGACACCCCCTGTACTAAACCGTAAATAGTATCACTACCTTTTTTACATTTACAATCCAATGGTACCCATACTTATTTCTTCATAAACTTACAGTTCTTCTTTTTAAGCAATTGGGGTTTGTTTTACAAAATCTTTCCCCCTTTTGGTTTTTAGAGCACAAATAGTGTACTCTTTTTTTTTTTTTAACCAGCATTCCCGCCTACCCCCTTTTATTTTCAAACTGTTTGTTTTTTAAACCAGGGTGTCCCCTCCAGTGCTGAATCGGGCTAGCTGCGGGGTCTCCCTGGTTCCCTAGATACGTATATTTGTATTTGCCTGGGGTTTTCTTCCCCTTTAGGGAAATCAAAATGGCTGTCAAAATGGCTGTCAAATCTCCAGGCCCTGTGGGCCAATAGGAAGCTGCGACGTCAGTGGGTGGGCGATGTTGTGGCTTCCTGTTCTATGGCCGCCTAAATGTCCAGGAAGTAACACTGGTGACCGAAACCGGTAAGTATCTCGGGAACGGGGAAGTCCTGGGAGCTATCCCCATGCCGTAGTTACCCCACCACGGTGTCTGACACTCCAGATGCCCCATGACATAGTAATTACGTCACACGCTACATGCTCGTATTTTAGAGGTGATGTGGCCGGGTGGAGGAATACGCCTCCCCCTTTCTGTTCCATCATCAGCGACGCCGCAATCGTGCGATTGCTCCTGAGCGAGCGATCGCGCAGTGCCGAGGGGATGGGTGTGTCCCGCGGCCAGCCTCCGGCATTCAAAGGGTTAACAAATGTACACGTTCTTGAAAAGAGGCTCAGGACAAGTGCTTTACATATGAAAAGTTTAGTGTCGCTCAATCAGATCAGTCTCTGCAAAGCTAGAGGGGAGTGTTATAGTTCGACGCGTTGTTGATCAAAATACTTAAAAACAAAACAAAAAGCTGCAAGATTTGGCAACTATACCGGGCTCATCGCACTTCGCATAAAAATAGTTTTTCCCCGTGGGACGCAGCGGGTGTCACAGCACTGCTACTTTTTTTGCGCGCCCCTTCATCCATTGTGTAAGTGAATATTTTTACAGAAACAATGGCAAACATTTTAACACTTTTGGGGCTGTGCGTTAAACTGGGATAGTGCCCATCGGGACACTGAAGACTGGGCCTCTGATTAAGCCACCTGTAGTGGAGCAGGGAATGATTGAGCCACCTGTGCTGAAGCAGGGATATCCTTAAAACTGTAGAGGGGCTTGAGGGCTGGAGTTGAGCACCCCTGGGTCACAGTGTACAGATTTCACAGGGCCCTTCTTGGGATATATGAGCCCTGCAATGTAGCAGGGTTTAATATATATTTAATATATGCAGCACTTGATTACATTTAAGGAAAACTAATTATCTAAGCAGCTGATCGATCCGTTCTCCCACGACCGATCAGCAAAGATCCAACTTCCCCGGGTTCTCCTAATGGCCACCTGTCAGTTTAAATCAATCCTTAAATCAATCCTTCAGTCAGTGTAACTCAGCAGCAACAAATTATTCTTATATTACTAAGGTAACATTATTATCTATTGTTACAGTTTGCAGTTCAGCCACAGTCTCTTGCTGGGAACACTGCAACACTTTCCTGTTTGCGATAATTTGTTGCCAAAGATGTTGCACTGCTGGGGATGTGGGCTAAACCAACTGATGCTCAGTATATTAAAACTCCTTAAAAATGGTATTAAGAGCTGAATATATATATTTTTTGAATGCAGTAAATATTATCGAATACTATAGAACTGATTTATAAAAAAAATCATGGAACTCCTACCCTCCTGGTGTTGGTTACTAAAGCAAGCTAAAGAGATAATGTTAATCAGTGGATGATAGGCCCACCCTGTGATGACACATAGAACTATGGAGTAGGGGGTATAAGAGCAGAGGAAATGTTCAGAGAGGAGGTTCCAGCATGAGAGGAGGAGCAGTGCCTCGGGGAGTAGAGGTAGGGGATATGTTCCCACAGTTATACTATAGATCAGGGGTGTGCAAACGTTCTGCGCTGCACCCCCCACCCCCCCTTCTTTCCTAAGATCCGGCATCAAATGACACGCGGGGTCATGTGACGTCACGTCACCCCACGGTGTCATTTGATGCGTATTGCCATGGCGCAGCATCAAATTACGCCGCGTCGCCGAATACAAGGTAGGAGACACTGCAGAGGTCTCACGCGACCCTCTGGCATTTAATGTAAATGCCATCTGGATGAGCGCGGGGCCTCTGCAACCGCCGTGCCGCCCCCGAAAAATCTTGCACCCACCCCTGGTACAGTTCAAGCCCCCCTTTTATTGTGTTGCTGTTAGGGACAGTAAGTTAGGATCCTATAGCATGGCTATAAGAGAGGCGCATGTCCATGTGTGGGAGTGCCGACATGCCACACTGCGTAGAGCAGTGATGCCCCAGCATGTCAGAGGATCAGCCCTACAAGCGGATCCTTAGCTACAGTGTTCATTACCCGTGAAGAAGTGGCAGTTCCAGAACAGGGCTTGGGATTAATAGTACCGTGTGCAGAACAGGCCTGGATCTCAGCAGGGGGCTGCAGTAAAAGGGACCAATAGGATGTTGCTAAAAAAAGGGGGGCCCAGCCCACAAGATGAACTCAGAACAGTAGCAAGTAAATGTACCACCCATGAGTGTTGAGTGGGCACCCGCGGAAGAAATGTGTGATCAGTGATAGCGGTATGGATGAAATAAAGTGCAACCCTGTCAATCGAATTGTAACGGTGACTGCACTGTTTCCAGGCATGGGAACATGAATAAAGACTCAAGCTATACTATAAAAACTCCTGGCGTTATCTTCTCCATCGCCCAGCCGACAGCACCCTGAGACAAGGTAAATCTATGGTGATGGCAAACACACAATTAAACCAACGTAATTTCCCCAGGGAGCCGGACAGGGAGAGTTATACACACGTAGAATATGGAACGTTTTGCTGCCTTAATTTAAGGCGACTACACCATAGCGTAAGAGGGTAGTTATTGGTAGTCTCCTCTGCGGGTGGAGGGGTAGTGGTAATTGTATCATCCTTGGGTGTGTGTTGTGGTGTCTGTATTTGGTGGGGGGGTGTAGTAGTGTGTATTTGGGGCACGGGGTGTAGTAGTGTGTGTATTTGGGGGGTGTAATGGTGTCGGTATTTGGGGTGGTGTAGCGGTGTCTGTATTTGGGAGTGTAGTGTTTGTATTTGGGGGGGCTGTAATGTTTATTTGGGGGTTGTAGTGGTGTCTGTATTTGGGGCGGTGTTGTGGTGTCTGTATTTGGGTGGGGGGGGGGTGTAGTGGTGTCTGTATTTGGGGCGGTGTTGTGGTGTCTGTATTTGGGTGGGGGGGGGTGTAGTGGTGTCTGTATTTGGGGGGCTGTAGTCGTGTCTGTATTTGTGTGTGGGGTGTAGTGGTGTCTGTATTTGGGTGTGGGGTGTAGTGGTGTCTGTATTTGGGTGTGGGGTGTAGTGGTGTCTGTATTTGGGGTGAGTGGAATCTTTTCTGTATTTGGGGGGGTGGGGAGTAATGGAGATACAGTCGCAACGCTAGTCCTGGGCCCTGGGACATCTGTTGGCGGCCCTGGTTACACCATATACCATACAACAAGCAGAGGTTGAAGGGTCTTTAAAAAATAAAAATAAAAAAAATAAGTAAAAAGAAAACAGTCCACCTGATGTCAAAAACCATAAGGCCGAGGCCCCGCTGCCTCAGTCAGTGCGCCCGCACTGCATGCAGGCGGCGCGCTGAGAGGCAATTGACCACTAGCTGCCATCTGTATGGAGTGGGAGAGGGAGCGGTTTGAGTGGTCCGTTCGTCCGTCCACCTCCCCCCCACAGTCACACGGTCACACACACACACGCACGCACGCACGCACGCACACACACACACACACACACACTCCCCCCCCTACCTTTTGGAGGTGGGGGAAGCTCACTCCAGCCCCCGGCGCTGATTGGCTCACCAGCGCACCACGTGACGAGTCACCGCTTGGGATCGCAATCCTCTTGCATCCCCTGGCGGCTGACGCATCACAGCGCATAGTGAGCCTCGTCGGAAGGAGGCAGCGAGCACAGACAGGCAGGAGATAAGGGGCTGGTGGCCCGCACCCATTCACAGCGGGTCCTCAGCCCTAACCTGACAAAGGATCCCATTTAAGACCCATCTTAAAATCCACCTCCTTAACGAAGCATACGAGTAGCTCCTTGGCTAATACTATACACCTCATACATCGACCATGGCCCCCTGCAGACGCGCATACCAGAACACCCTCCTACTGTCTCTGTACGTTCTTCCTACTTACCAATTAGATTGTAAGCTCTTCAGGGACTCCTTTTTCTAAATGTTTTGTCTGAAGCACTTTTTTATGTGATATTGATATTATAATGTCCCATGTTTTACTGCTGTGAAGCACTATGTACTTTAATGGTGCTATATAAAGATATACATAAACAAAAATAGTATCGCTCGACTAGTGTGCTAATAATGATGGGGTGAACAGGTGTGTAATTTAAGTTGTTGCGACACCCGAGTGCGTAAGGTGTAGAAAGTGATCGATGGGCCGTGGGTGAAGATCATATATAACAACGCACAGAGGTTCAATCTGTCTCCACACCACAGCGGCTGATTGCAAAGGGCATACTTTCAGATACAAGCTGCACGCTGCCGGTATTGAGGGCGCCGTGATCTTCACCCACGGCCCTACACAGTCTGAGACAGATCTACCCCGAGGCGAGAGCCAAGGGAATCAGACGGCCTTCCCTCCGTGTATTCAGCTGTACCAGCCTGCGAGTCCAAGCCGGTGACATCACTCATACAGAGATTCTCTCTCTAAATGCTTGATTTTAATCACCCCTT